>NC_133532.1:32442933-32766905 GCF_048544455.1 Silene latifolia
AAGGATTAGATACAGTTTTTAGGTACCCAAGCTAGGTTAGGTCCCTTATGATTAGTTACTATATATACTAAATCCTTTCGTATCCAAACTTGTCTAATGGTCGTTTTTCTAAACCTTGGGTAGTTTTGTATAGGAGGAGTTCTAGGTTTAGGCATTTCTTTAGGTCTTGCATGACTATTCTCCTTGTGGTTAGGCTTGCTTTGTTTAGGTCGACAAGGAGTTTGGGAAGTGCTAGGTTTCTTGGTGCGGTCGAAAGCCATATCATAGAACCAACGAAAGTTATCGTTCCTTTTTTCGTTAGGTTCTTTTGTGGGGGATTTTTCGTCCTCGACTGTTGTGTCAATCGTTTTAACAAATTCGGTATTTTTTCGTATATCGTGTACACGTTTGACACAATTGTCTTGGATGTGACCCGTATAAGCACATTAATTGCAAATAAAATATTCAGGAAGATCAACATATTTTCTTTTTCTGAAATCGCAATCAGAAGGTGTTGATTTGCATTTAGAGTGTTCTTTACGGCTGTAGAAATCATATTCTAACTCTATCTTCATACTATTGTCAGATTGTTCGGTTAGAAAGTTTAAGACTTTTGTGCTACCTTCCCATTTATCATGGACTTTCCTTGCGTGTAGAAGTACGTCCTTTAGGTTCTTAATTTCTTTGAGACATTTCGTATGATCTATGTTATTCTCCTTCTTATAATTGTCACGAAAGTCTTGGAACCTTTTGTTAAGAATAAGCACAACATCTGAATATTGTTTCTTAACATTGATCATCTCACTTTTAGATTCTTTCAATTGCTTTGTAAGAGAATTAATTTCTTTCTTTTGCTCTAAAATCACGCTTTATCAGATGTGATTTTAGTTACAAGAAGTCCCTTTGCTTTTCTAAGTACTAAAGTTATAGCTTCATTAGCTATAACTTTGTCTTGAAGGTGCTTAATATTAAGCTTTAGATCTGAAGTTATAGCTTCATTAGCTATAACTTTAGATTCTAATTCCTTCTTTTCACCATTAGCAGTACCTAATGTTGTGGCTTTATCAGCTGTAACTTTAGATTTCAACTTCTTAGCTTTAGCCTTTAGAGTATGATTCTCCTTTGCAATATCAAGAATCTGTTCCTTTAGATCCTTTATTTCCATATCCTGTTCATGACATTTATCGAGGGATTCCTCAAAGAATTCAATTAAAGCACTTTTAGACAATTTCTTAACACGTTTCTTTAGGTCAAGATAACTAACCTCATTATCGTCGTCTTCATCTGATTCTCCTAGAAAGCAATAGTTTGATTGAGAATTCGTGCTATCATCGTTGCTGTCGGAGATTAGGTCAAGACTGACGCTGCTGAGACAAAGGTTGGCTACTTCGTCATCTTCGGATCCTTCATCATCTTCTGAGTCAAGATCACCTCAACACGAAGCCATCATTACTTGTTTGAACTCCTTCTTTGTCTTCTCGCGTCCTGCCTTGTCCTTGATTTTCTCCCATGTCGGACAATCCTTGATCATGTGATCGAATTCTCCACACTTGAAGCAACCTCTGTTGGCAAATGATGATTTTGATTCTGTTGCTTTCTTGTTAAACGACTTGTTGTTGGTATAAGATGATTTTGCTTGTTTGTTTCAAAAGATTCTATTTTTGAAATGGCGTGCAAACAAGACGGTTTCATCTTCTATGTCGGAGTTAACATCTTCGCTTTTTAAGGCCATACTTTTACCTCTTCTTGGTTCAACATCGTCGACATTTAGAGTAATTTTATGGGCCATGAGAGCACCAATGAGTTCTTGGTAGGATAGATTCTCAAGATCTCGCGATTCCACCATTGTTGTGACCTTGGCACGCCACTTTTTAGTTAGGCTCCTAAGAACCTTCTTTGCAATGTCCTCTGTATTGAACTTTCTTTCTAGGTTTTTCAATTTGTTTTAATGCTTGAAAAACATGCGGACATACTATCCAAGGACTCACTAGGCTCCATACTGAATAGCTCATATTTCTGTATTAGCAGATCTATGCGGTGCTTCCTAACAATGGTAGTACTCTCATAAGCTAGTTCCAGGGCGTCCCATATCTCCTCGGTCGTTGAGCACGAAGAGAACCGATTGAATTCATTAGTAGTCATGCCATTCTGCAGTAGACTTATAGCTTTAGAATTCTTTTCAGCCTTCTTGTAGTCAGCCTCGATATAGTCCTCTTCCTTCTTCTCGTAAGTAGTGCCTTCAGTGGAAGCAACCAAGATTTTAACTGGTCCATTTTGGATAATCTTCCAGCACTTCCAATCATGACCTTTCACATAGTGAGTCATCATGTTTTTCCATAACCCATAATTCTTCCCATCAAAGACGGTACACTTGAGGTATTTGGAATCCATTTATCAGGTGATAGGCAGCGGAATATAAAACAATAAGATAAATAAAGATAGACAGATCAGCTTCTTTGCGGTTAGGCAATCAAGAGCACAAGGCTCTGATACCAATTGAAGAGTCTATCGATCCGAAATACTCAAGAGAGGGGGGGGGGGTGAATTGAGGATTAAAACTTTTAGCTACTTTTTCAATTGTACATGTATAATTAATTATTTAAAGTTTATTGATTAAACTTTAACTAATTAACTAATCAATGAATAAGAACGAAATAAACAAACGAACGAAAGAGAGAGTTGCATAGATTTTGAAGTGGTTCAGTTTCACAAATCGAAACCTACGACCACTATTCTCGACTAATAAATTTAGTACCTTTCTACGGATTACAAATTTACTAACCCAACTCGTACGACTAACCCTTGTTGTAACTCAAGTGAGTACCGTTAAATACTCGAGTGACTAACTTACGCTAACATGAAAGCATTTAATGACTCTACTAAAAGTTCACGTTAATGAACGACTAAGAAATCGATTGAGCACTATTATCTTATAACGATAACTAATGAATAAATATACGAGTTTATAAACACACGACCTTTTTCAAAAATAGCAAAACAGTTTTCTTGTTTTGAAACATACGGCTTTTGCTCTTAAAAATAAAATCAACTTAGGCTTGAAGGTCTTACTTTCAAATGTTGCAAAAGCAAAGTATTTATAGGAAAGGAAAGAGCATGGCTCACGGTTTGCCCGAAACCCTAATAGCCGAAATATGGATATGTAAACAAATCATATCTTATATTATTTCTTTCCTTAAAACCCTAAGAGATAATAGAGAATATTCTAAAAGATAAAATATAAATTATTCTTCTATTATCTTTTCCATAAATCTTAAGATATAATAAGATTTTCCACAACAAAAATAACCTTATCATAAATAACCATATCAAGTTAAAAATAAAAGATAAGTTAAGATAATTCTAGAGAATAAAATATTTGCAATAACAATCTTTTATTCCTTAGGTTAGATAACACGGCACATATGCCTCGTGATTCGTGGAAACCCTATCTTGATATTAGGTTAGATTTTAGGGTTTAAGAGTATGCCATGTTAAAACCCTAATTAGTAATATGACTCAACTCATAAATTGATCCAACATGATTACTAATTTCAAGTTTAAAATAAAACAATACTCCATATTAAAACGGGCTTCTTTAATAAATACTTTTGCTAGAACATTTAAGAGAAACAAAAATATTTTTCAAAAACAATTTTGAAAACATTTTAAGTCGTGTAGTATAAACTCAGCATCTCAATGTTATAGTAGAAGAGCTATAACATTGAGCACTTTCACAAGTAATGTTATAGCTGTCAAGCTATAACTTTACCAGTATAAGAAATTCATTCTTAGGTTACCATTATGAGATAATCACCTATACTATTCTAATCTTCTTAGGAGATCTTCGAGCATAGGCTATTTCATTATCCAAGCTTGATTAATCTTTAGACAAGCTTCGTCTTCTCATAATGCTTGAATAATTCTTCTATAATCTTGATCCGTATTTGAGGGCTTGATCATAACGTACATAGTCTTGTATACGTTCATCACAATTTTCTAAGCATAACAAATGGTAAGCCTAATCTGAAAAGAATAAACAACCAATTACGTACAACGAGTATATAAAATATAAAGCACTCTTGACATCACCAAAACATAAACATATATACTATATGGTTCAACACACGGTTTGTGGTACCCGTTGTTATGTAATAGCTAGGGGTTTCTTATAACCGTTATAATTTTTGATGTGACTCTTAATTGCGAACAATTAGTCCCCGAATTGAACCCATTTTGGATACTAATATAGCATTTCATTACCATTTTATCCGTCAATTCCTTCCTATTTTGCTTTCCTATTGCATTGTTTATGACTTGTAGGAAAAAAGATAATGAGGCAGAATTCCCGTCTCCCGTGCATATTTGGAAGCTTGTTGATGATCTTGGATGGGCTAGTATGAAGAGGAGGCAAGAATGATGACCAAGGATGTAGGAATAAAGAGTATATAGAAGGATCATAGGCTTAAAAGCAAGGATGACGAGAAGGAAGCCATTACAAGAAGAAATTTCTCGGAACCAAACCAAGAGTTGCTCCTTTGGCTCTAAAAGTATGCTAGAGGAAACGGCGTCGAAAAATCGAGTGGTCTAGGCTTTTGAATCACTCCAATAGGAGTCTGGATGAGGAAATGACGTCCGTTTTACAATCCGAGCTCAAATAGACAAGCTGTCCCAGGATCCGCGCGTCCCAAGCTCTATCCGCGCATCTCGAGCTGATTTGCCATTTCAAAAGGTACTGCCCAAGGATCCGCGCATCCCGAGCTCAGGATGAGCATCCCAGACCTAGGATCCGCGCATTTCCCTCAGGACTTGCAAATCTCTATTCAACACTTAGCATTGTTATTTACTAATCTACCCTTCCTTTACCTAATGATGTACCACTATATATACTCCATTTGTAATAATCAATTGAACCAAGTTTCCTTAGATTAAATCAAGCTTCTTAGATTAGATTAGGAGTAGATTTGAATAGATTAATCTCAATCATTCCACAAAATTACACATTAATCTTTCCTTATTCTTTGTTCAAGTTTATTATTGGGTAATTGAAGATTATTGGGTTATTATTGGAGAATTGACAACTCTTCATCAATCAATCAAGTTTTCTTCTATTATTCTTTCCTTTCCAATTATTCATCTTAAGTTTGGTACAATCTCTTTACTTTTTACTCTTTATTGTTTATTTCCTCAATCTCTTATCATGTTTATACTTGTGATGATTAACACCATTAATGACATGTTTTCCATGATAATGAGCGAGTAGTTACTTAACTAGGATTAGTGGGGGATTAGGGAGGTTACTCATGGGATAGATTTATGCTTAATGAGTTCATATGAATGCTTGCTTATTGTTCTTCAACTTATGCACATGTCATGTTTGATGAAATGCTAGACTATGAAACCTTGCATTTTTTGCCCATCTCTTATCTATTCAACAAGGCTTGTAAGATATAAACCAACTCAAGCCTTGTTAGACCATGCATAGAGTTGAATAGGGAAAACCTAAGTCGACATGTAGGTGTTGTAAAGTCTTAACCGACTCGGCTCCGAGACGTAAGTTACCCTAGGATTTGGTTTATCATGCATGTAGTTTAATAGGAAGAATTAAGTCGATTTGTAGGTGTTGTACAGTCACAAATGACTTGGCTCCAGGACCCAAATCTTCTTATGAATTATATGACATGAATTAACTTAATTCCAACAATAATAAATTGCTTGCATTTATAGAACTCATTTATGCTATCTTACCATGATTCCCATGTGATCCCATAACATCCTAGTATCCTTCATTATTTGTTTACATCTTCATTTTGTTTTATTGCTTGTTTTACTTTATTGCTTCCATTAGTTTAGAACACAACTACAAACCCAAATCAATTGTGACACTAGCATAAATTGAGATAGATAGACTTAGAACCCAAAACACACCGTCCCGTGGATCGACCTCGACTTATCCACTAACTAGTTGTTTGTTGAGAATATAGATGTGTTTTATTGAGGGCCCCAACGAAACTCTCCATCCATTTTCTATTATGAAAGAACGGTTTTTCAATTCAACTGTAGTCACTATTTGATTAGATTTCTCAGTTTGACCACTGCATGCAAAACTTTATCAGAACTTTAATAAATATTCAATTTGACCAATAATATTCAATTTCACCAAAATAATTGTATAAATATGTCTTCATAATGTTTTAGGTCAAAATCTAAATTATCAAACATTTACTCTTTAATTTCTCTCTAAATAAAATATGGCTGGTGTATCAGAGCTACAATCACGTTCTCGTTACGCACAGCTTTTTACTTGCATTCTCCATAATCTCCTGGTTCATTATGATGAGAATGGAAAAGGTTTAAACCCTGATTTTGGGTGGTTGACGCAAATACTTTATGACTCCGGTTTCACTACAGTTAAAAAACTAAACCCCGTGTCTACAAACAAGCAAGGTTTTGTGGGCTTCACTTTTATCGAGTTTGACGAAGCTAACTGCCATGATAGTTTTCGTCATGCAAGATAATTAGGGGCTTGATTTGCGAGGAAAGATGCGGGGAAAGAGGGCTTCTATTCGAATGCTAAACAAAAGGGCCATTATCTATGGGTTGCAACCCATCTTGATTATCATCTGCTGAGACATTATAAGAGGCATCACATTCTTGCCACCGTGCCTATGTCATGGGAGAAAGAGGCAATTCCACCTGCCTGTCCGTTGATGATGAAGAGCCGATCTACGACTTGATCTATACCGAAATTCATGAAGAGTATCCTAATACTTCATCAGATTCTAATAATTAAGTTTTTAATAATTATCTGGTGTTATAAGTTGTATTTGGATTATGGTGGTTCTTCGAATTAAAGTAGAATTATTTATGTTTTTTGTTACGTTTTTGTCACCCCGTCCTCTGGAATTAGAGACGATATCACCAGAAAAATTCTTGTGTTCTCCGGGAATACGGTACTCCTTACACTCAAAGGCAATCCACCAAATAAAATATTATAATGACTAACTTTCTACTTATAATAATAAAAGAATGGAAAACATGTATGTATATATATATATATATATATATATATATATATATATATATATATATATACATATATATATATATTTATACATATATATATATATATACATATATATATATATATATATATATATATGAGTTTGAGTTGTATTGGAAACGGTATAATAATATAATAAGAATTGGAACCGGTATAATAATAATAAGATAAGAATTGGAAACTTAACAAGGTGACAATTAGAAAGTGGAAATAGTTAAATAATAATCGGTTCACTGTACCGTATTAAACATATAATCTAGCAACGGTGATCCAAAAAAACCATTTTCCAATGAGTAAAGCCACAACGGTTTGATAATGGTTCTTTGTTAAGCCGTTATCATACTACATATATCAACAACGGTTATTTTAAAGCCGTTGTCATATTACACCAATAAAGAACAGTTTTTCTTAAAACCGTTGTAAACACAGATCCACTGTGAAAACCGAAAAGTTTGTAATTTTACCCATGCATGCCCTATTATTATTGGTTGTTTAACGATTATTCACCTCATGCATGCATGTACAATTACAACGGTTCTTATAAGAACCGTGTTAGATTATGCAACTTTAAAAATAAATGAAATTTTAAAGATATTAATAATAGAACGACTGATTGTGAACAAGTCATCTTTGTCGTCATCGCCGTCATTAATCTTTATAGCTTAAAAAAGGTAGTCTCATTTTCATAGCTACTGGCTTATATGTGGGTCGTACTTGGATGATTGATGGTGAAATTGGTGATCCCATTTATAATGATAGAATTGCTGAATTTCACAATTTCGTCAGTGAAAATTTTCATCTCCACTCATCAATCCCCTGCCCTTGTAATAGATGTGGTAATATTAGGGTTTTGCCAATCGCATCTATCAAAATATACTTAGAAAAGAATAATTTCAGTAGAGATTATATGCGTTGGATTTTTCATGGAGAATTAGAGGATGAGGAATCTGATGTAGAGGTAAATAATCATACACAAGAAGCTGCTCGTTTAGATATAGAGGATGGGGGATATGATGTGTATGTAAACAATCGTTCACCACCACCTGAAGTTATTTTAGAAGAGAAGTTTGCTGAAGATGATGGATTCGATGCTTTTGAAGCTACCGATAATGGGAAAATAAATGCTGATGATTTAATTGAGAAGTTGAGTCAATCTGAAATGCCTTTATTTACTGGCTGTAAGAATTATACCAAATTGTTTGCGGTTGTACAATTATATAACTTGAAGGGGTCAAATGGGTGGAGTGATAAGAGTTTTACCGATCTCCTAGCTTTGCAATGTGACATGCTTCCTAACGGTAATGTTCTTCCGAGTCGAACATATGAGGCTAAAAAAATGATTAGAGAATTAGGCATGAGATATGAGAAAATACATGCTTGTCCCAATGACTACATATTGTACCGTAAAGATATGAGAAATTATCAAACTGTCTGCAGTGCTCTGTATGGCGTCATAAGACCAAGGAAGTGATCCCAGCTAAGGTGTTGTGGTATTTTCCAATAATACCAAGATTCAAAACGATTTATTTTAATGAAGAAGATTCAAGAATATTGACTTGGCATAGTAGTGGAAGGAATGAAGATGGAAAGTTAAGACACACAACGGATGGTGAACAGTGGAGAGAGTTTGACACTAAATATCCTGACTTCGCCAAAGAAGCAAGGAACTTGCATCTAACGCTCTCCACAGATGGAATGAACCCTCATGGAAACGTGAGTACCCAACACAGTACTTGGCCAGTTGTGTTGGCCATCAATATATAATTTGCCCCCATGGGTTTGCATGAAACGGAAGTATCTGATGTTGTCTTTGTTGATATCTGGCCCTCGACAACCTGGAAATGACATAGATGTGTATTTAGAAACTCTTCTAGATGATCTAAAGATTCTGTGGGAAAGAGGGATACCGGTGTTTGATGGTTATAAGAAGGAAAGTTTCAATCTGAGAGCTATGTTATTGTGTATAATAACTGACTTTTCGTCATACGTCGATCTTTCTTGACATACTGTACATATGAAAGAGGCTTACCCATTTCGTGTGTGTGTGTGTTGCGGGGGAGGGGGGGGGTGTTAAATCAGAATATTTGAAGAATTCTCGTAAGCATGTGTACAAGGGAAATCGTCGATGTTTATTCCCTAATCATCATTATCGTAAGCTTCACAAGACATTTAATGGGTGGCCTGAGCAACGTGGGAGTCCTCAGATTTTAAATGGTCATGAAGTGTACGAGAAAGTGAAAGATATTGAGATAACGTATGGGAAGAAGGGACCTAAGTTGTCTACTCGTGGTTATAAAAAAAATCTATATTTTTTTACCAAACTTCCGTACTGGCGTGACCTCTCGGTTAGACATTGCTTAGATTTTATGCACATTGAAAATAACATTTGTGATAATATAATCAATACTCTGCTGAATGTTCCGGGTAGGATAAAAGACAACAAGCCAGCTATGGATGATATGGTTGAGATGGGTATTAGGCCCAAGCTGGAACTAAAAATAAGGGAAGTCAGACATTTTTGCCGCCTGTAGCTCATACTCTTTCAAAAAAGGAGAAAAAAAGAGTTTTGCGAATGCTTGCATGGTATTAAGGGGCCAGAGGTCTATTCGTCTAATATTAGAAGCCTTGTTTCATTGCAAGACCTAAAACTTACTGGTTTAAACTCACATGACTGTCATACATTGATGCAACAACTACTAGTTATGGCTGTTTGTTCCATTCTCCCTCCAATGGTTCGACATGCGATAATTAGATTTTGCTATTTCTCCAAATCAATCAACAGTAAAGTCATTAATCACAATGAAGTGGAAACTTTGCAGGACATCCTCATCACCAGTCTTTGTCAGTTTAAAATGTATTTTCCTCTCTCATTTTTCACTATCATGGTTTATTTGACTATCCACCTAGTCCGGAAGGTTTTGTATCTCGGGCCACTGTATTTGAGATATCAGTACCCATTCGAACGATTGATGAATGTTTATAAGGATTACGCAACTAATAGGTATCGTCTAGAGGGGTGTATTGTTGAGCGAGCAATTATCGATGAAGCTCTTTCGTATTGTTATGCGTACCTCTCCTTGGATGAGTTAATTGGAGCTCCTACAAATCGTCATAGTGACTAGATGAATGGAAAACGTGAAAGGGGTCGTGTTTCTAAGGATATGTCACCTGACATGCGACATATAACTCATACATACATTCTTTTTAGCGATGATTATGTCTAGCCTAACATTACGGAACACTAGCGTTAGCTCAGGGGAAAACACCCTCATAAGAACGAAAGGCGGTATGCAAATGAGCATAACAAACAATTTAGTGACGGGTTTAAGAATACTATTTACGATGATGACAACTCAATTGATGATTGCTCACCCAGCCTACAAAATCTCGCTTTCGGTCCTGATGCTCGTGCAACTTTTTATAGCGGGTATGCGATAAATGGGTACACTTTCTACACCTGCATTCAAGATGAGGCGAGCACAATGCAAAACACTGGAGTTTGCGTAGATTCTGAGGCAATATACTTTGCTATTTCAAAGGATAAAAATCCTATCTTGGGTACAATGAAATATTATGGAGTTATTCAAGATATATTGGTTTTAGACTACATGGATTTTGAGATACCTCTATTTCGATGCAAGTGGGTTGACAACAATAATGGTGTTAAAAAGGATGATTAAGGGTTCACATTAGTAAATTCTGACAAGGTTGGAAACAATAAAGATCCTTTTATATTAGCTTCACAAGCAAAACAAGTGTTTTATGTTATCGATCATGTGGATATGAAGTGGTCAGTTGTTCTATCTTGCCATCGCCGAATTCTAGATGATGAAGACGTCGGATTTGAAAGACTTGATCACAGTGTTATATCGCAATTTGGTAATGATGTTGAAAATGGTAACATTCCAAACATATATACACGAGGTGATCATGATATAGGTATTTGAGTTAATGAAGAGACTAACAAATCCAAATAACATTCCCGGAAGTCGTGAAAATATCAGTGCCACGACTGTCGCAATCCTATCAAAAATAAAACCAACCGGTCTCTATAAAATGTAGTAGAGGCAGTTGGGTATCGTATCCACAGGGAGATGGGAATTCGGAATGCTAAACTAAGTCTGCCTAGGTAACCGTTTCTTGGGGGTTGATTGTTTGATTTTAAACTACAGAGTTTTAGAGAAAAGGAATAGTAAGGAAACAAGCAATAAGTTCTAATGAAATTACCAGAAAGGGAGAAATAACTAGGACAGTCGGTTCACCACGGTTTTCTAGAGATCCAATCTAAAGTCAAAGGTCGGCATAAACTTGGTCTGCAGGGTTCACTGCAGGTCTTACCCCTCCAATTCTTCCGCCCTAAATCATTAATAACTTAGCTTCCGCCGTCATTAGAATGTCCTAGTGTTCACTGCAGGTCTTACCCCTCCAATTCTTCCGATCTAGGTCAAGGTGTATCAAATCAATTAGCCAATTGTGTTGACTCAAGCAGGTAATTGCTATTAAATGCGGTGATTAACAACACAAACCTAATTCTAGCCAAGCCTAATCACCTAATCTCAACCTTCCTAATTACCATGACTCCCCTAAGTCCTAGCATTAGGAGATTAGTTATGCATAATAAAAATTGAGAAATAAACATTAATAAATGAAACAATTAACTTGAACATGTTAATAATGTGATAAATTGTGAACCCTAATACTAGAAATTAATTACTAAAGAAGACAAGAACTAATGTAATAGAGGAAGGAGATGGCAAACAAGAACAATTGCAATAACTAATAATTGAAATTAAGGATGGAATAATACCCAATACAATGAATTCCAAAATCTCGAGTTTTTAGATCTAAGAAGTAAAGAGCAAAAAGAGAGGAGTTCTGCCTGCGTCTCAAAAAGATATATCGCCTTATTATTCTAAGATAAAATTAAAATACCCAACAGGTAAATTATAAAGATTGCGTAGAAATATTCTAGCGTCAAACCCTCTCGATCGAGTAAAAGCAAACTACTCGATTGAGCATAATAAAGGTCACACCCCTCGATCGAGCAAAGCAGATACTCGATCAAGGAACTCTTCATACACCCTCCTCGATCAAGCATAGACATCCACTCGATCGGGAGTTCCCAGCACAAAAGGGTACTCGATCGACCAGTTTTAGTAATCAGCTTAGTCGATCAAGTTAGCTACCACTGTATCACCACAGATGAACTCAAAACACCTTTCGAAGCCACTTCATGCATCCATAGGTGACAACTTCCAGGCTCCGATTCTTCTATCTCCAAAATGCTTGAAAACGGGACAGGTTCAGGCTTGATGATGCGTGTCATTTATATGATGTTTTACATCCCATTTTACACGCATTTCAGAGCTCATTCTTGTAGTTTATGCTATATTTCCCCCTATTTCCGTCTACTTCCGTATTTTGTACCTTATTGCAGAAATGTGAAGAATTCAACGGGAAATCAAGCCAAATCCGTCCCCGAGTAACCTGCATTGAAAATGACATAAAGGAATCACGTAAGGAACAAGCTTGGTGCGCAATTCAAGGCCCAAAAGACAAACCCACGAGTTTAAGAAGTCAAGTAGCAGCTTATCCTGTCGATCGACCATCCATTTCAGTCGATCGACCAATGCCCGGGTTCCAGAAGCTACTGTTGCTGAGGAGCAGTCGATCGACCAGATTTCTATTCCAGACGAGATTTAGAAGGTCGTGAATCTCAAAGCCCGTGAAGTTTAGGTTTTAGAAATAAGTTGCTACGTTGATTGCTATATAACGTAACACCAACATCCATTTTTAGTATCGAATAACACATCACATACTTTATCAGTTTTAGTTCTATTTCGTAATTAGGGTTCTTAAGACTATTGTTCTTCCATTTATAAAGCTCGGTTTACAGTTGGTTTTTGATCTCTTCTTTACAATCCTTTACGCGGTATTCTTCTGCTCTTATTTCAGTTTTACTACTTTATTGTCATTCATAGTATAGGAATTGCTAGGACAGTCTCCCGAAAGCCAACTTATCGTTCTTTGTTAATTGTTTATTACATCGCCTTGATCATGAATTCTTCTGCGTTATTTGTCAATTTTATTGTTATTGATATTCCTAGTATGAGTAGCTAATTTCATTGTACTAGGATGTAGGCGATTTATGGCGTAGGCGGCATTAGATTAGAATAGGCTGTTTCGCGTGTTGGTCGATCGACTGACCTTATCAGTCGATCGACTGACCTCGTAGGGTATTGCTCGTTTTAATTGAATTTAATCTTGTATTTAACAAATCGAATGCATGCGACCAGTTAGATACCTATTTTGTGACTGACCCATTAGATCGAAAGATAGGGGAGGTTATTAGACCGTCAATTAAATCGACTAGACTGTGCTAAGATCGAAAGATAGGTATAGTTTAGACCGTTAGTCACTTTTCAGGACGGAAGTTAGTATTAGTGACATTAGGGACCTATAGCGAGATCGAGAGATGCTATTTGTTAAGAGTGGACCGAGAGGACCTCTTTATTTCCCGCCTTACCTGTATTTGATTTGACCGACTTAGTTTTTGCCGCCGAAGCTATAATGAACCGACCATCCTAGTGCCCTTCTTTTTATCTCGCTTAAATCTTTCATTTAGTTTTTCGCCTTTATTTACTATTAGCTATAGACCAATTCAAACCAACCCCCATAATTGTTACCTTTGACTGATCATAAATCAACTAGAGTTTACAACTGCCTCCTTGGGGTTCGACCCTGTTACCACTAGCCTAGGTTAGTCTTAATAGGAGATTATAAATTTTATCTTTGGTACTCACAACGACGGGTATCAAATTTTGGCGCCGTTGCCGGGGAGGCAATAGTCCTAACTTTAGTTGTTTTTATTTTTAGTCTTTCTTAGTTTAAGGGACACCCGTTCCTTAAACTTTTCTTATATTCTTTTTGTAGTTTCTTCTTATGCGCAGGTCACAGGGTGGAGAATTAGTACCGTTGAACCCTGAGCTTGAAAGATCCTTGCGTGAGTTGAGACGAACACGAAGAGTATTACCGACAGAGGAAGAGCTGAGTACTCTGTCAAGCTATCACGAGAACGAACTGTTCGAAGAAGACCCACTGTCTTCACCAGTTTCCACTTCTTCAGCCGAGACAGTTACTTCTCCGGAGATTCCAGTCATGGCCGAGGAAGCAAGTATAGCTAGTTATTCTGAGCCGACAGCCGACAATCTATACAAGGGGTTCGAATTACCGGGAGATGCCAGGAAATTCGAACCAAAGCCTGCCTACATTACCATGGTCGAGAGAAACCAGTTTGGGGGAGCTGCAAATGAAGATGCAGCAAGGCATATGGAAACCTTTATTGACTACTGTTGCTCCATTCCCCCACCAGCTGGCGTGACCCAGGATCAAATCAAAGAGACCATGTTCATCTTCTCCCTTCGTGATGCTGCAAGGGAGTGGTATAGAGATTTGGACCGGACCGCTCAGGAGATCACTGATTGGAATACATTGGCATTGGCGTTCTACAAGAAGTACTTTTCTGCTTCAAGGACGATCGCTATTAGAGCTCAAATCACGGGCTTTAAACAAGGGCCAGATGAGAATTTCCACGAGGCATGGGTCCGATTCAAGAAGTTAGTGCGAACCATACCGCATCATGGGTTCGAAAAGTGGAGTTTGCGCAATCATTTCTACAATGGGTTGTACGACGATCAGAGGGCCATTTTGGATCTGCACCAACGGGAGATTCTTTGAAAATTTGGGAGCAACCAAGGGGTGGAAGATCATTGATGATCTAGCTACCCACAAGGCCGAGTATGGGAATTCGAGGGGAAACCAGAGAAGAGCTGCTGAATCCTCTTCTGTTGCTGCACTTGAGGCTCTCACCGCGAGATTTGACAAGTATGAGCTAGGAGGAGCCTCTAAGGGTGGGATGTACCAAGTCAACGCTGTGTCGGACGGTCCCTTCGTCTGTGAAAGATGTAGAGTTGAGGGCCATGTCTCGAAAAATTGCCCTAGCCCTTTTGAATCTTGTGCTGCCTTTCAACACTATAGGCAGACCAACATCTATTACGAGCCAAGTCACCCAAACTTGAGTTGGAGGAGCCAAAATGTCCAAAATCCAACCCAACACCCGCAGCAGCAACAACCCTATGTGCCCCCTCATCAAAAGAAACCTCCTTATGTGCCGCAACAACAACAATCACAGAATTTTGAGTTCTCCGAGCTTAAGAATCTGTTGCTAAAGGAGTCCCAAGCAAGAGAGGCCGGGATGAAGTTACTTGAGAGCCAAATTGCTCAGCTGGCTAGTAAAAGTAACACTCGAGCTCCCGGACACCTACCCACTCAACCCGAACAAAAGGAGACCCTAAATGCCATCACTTTGAGGAGCGGGTCCACCCTTGATGGTCCTGCAATGGTTGAGGATGTTGTTGAGAAAGATGAGCCAGAAACAAGTCAAGGAGAAAGCTTCAACGAACAAATCAAAGAAAAAGACGTCTGTCAGGCATTTCAGTCGATCGACTGAAGTACCTAGTCGATCGACTGACTCACGGGTTCTGAGGAGCTTCGAATCTGTACATCTCGGTCGATCGATCAAGACGAGTGGTCGATCGACCGAGATCGCTGCGATCTTTGAAGAATTTCGTCCTTTAATGCCAAATAACCTACGAGACCACTTGTTTCGGGGAACCACCGTCCCGAAAATTTTGGGGGCAGCCCCGAGTGCTGATGGGTCAGTCCCGGCTCCGAAGTTCGATCCAATGACGGTCAATGGTTCTCATTTGAGACGGTCTTAGGAGGGGTCTAGCTTCAACAAAGAGAAGGTGACGGACTTTCAGCCTAAGTCAAAGGATACCGGCACACGCGACTTAGAGGAGAGGGCTAAGGTACTCCTTACAGCCCCATATCCGGAGAGACTCGTGCCGATGAAGGAACAGGTATCTTTTAGTAAATTTGAGAGAGTTATTCGTAGCTTAAATGTTCAGGTACCCTTCCTTGAGTTAGTTAACCAAGTGCCAGCATACACTAAATTTATGAAACAGTTGTTGTCAAAGAAAAAATCGCTTGAACATGTTCACACTGTTGCGTTAACTAAAGAGTCTTGCTCCTACTTGTCTCACACTGCGCCCCATAAGTTAGAAGACCCGGGCAGTTTTTCAGTTCCTTGTAGCATAGGTACCTTTTCTATCGAAAAGGCATTATGTGACTTAGGAGCTAGCATAAGTGTCATGCCCTTGAGTCTAGCTAGGAAGCTTAAGTTGACCAGGTTTGCAATAACTGAGATGACAGATTCGGATGGTGACCGATCTGCGGTCGAGCCTATAGGAGTCCTAGAGGACATACCCGTCCGAATAGGGAAGTTTTTCTTCCCTGTTGACTTTGTTGTCCTTGACATGCCCGAGGATGACCATATTCCCATCATTTTGGGTAGGCCATTTTCGCACACCTCTTTGGTGCGATTATAGATGTCGGTCTAGGAACCTTGACTTTCAAAGTGGGAAAGCACTCTATTGTCTTTGCCCAGCCGGCTAAGAAAAAGGATCCCATGTGGCCCGTAACTTGTAATACGGTTTCTGAAAAGAAATCGTACTTTGTACTTCCCGATATGCCTATTTCTATTCCTGTTGTAACCCCTCCGCCCCAGACTGGGAGCAAGATGGAGGAAGAATCTGTTGTTTTAGATAATGCAGGAGCTGGTTTGGGGAAGGGAGTACTACAAGTTACGCCAGCTGTAAAGCAGCCGATCATTCAAAGAGGAGGCCTCGGACGCTTAAGCTATGGGACTGATGAGGAAGTGGAGGATGAGCCAGCCAAGGTGAGATGGGCTGATTTGGACTCCGACGATTCTGAGGGAGTCCTTGATTGGGGAGATGACGAAGTTGATCCATTGAGCTCTCCGACTGTTGAAGCTGAGAAGGGTGCAACTGACAAGATAAGCACCATTGAGGCTACCTCTAGTAGCCAAAAGCCGACGAAGTGGGCCATACCTTGGTTTTTCTTGATCAACTACTAGTTGATCAAAAGCTTTACAAACATTTTATTTGCTTTCGAACTATTTTCTTATTGTTCTTTGTGTGCGCGAAAACTTCGCTTTTATTTTGTTTGGTTAGGATCTTTGAGTACCTTAGACTTTATGCTGGGTTTTGCGCAAATTTTGGGCGCGTAGTATTGTGCACTTGCAGGTATTTAGAGCTTGTTAGCTCGAATCATTGAGCAAATACGAAGAAATAAGGAGCACAGCAGTACTTTCAGTCGATCGACTGGCTATCATGGTCGATCGACTGAATTGCGCTTTCCAGGAGCTTCTGTTCCTGTTCATCAGGTCGATCGACTGCCCCATCAGGTCGATCGACCACTTCTGCTGCTGTACTTGTTCACGACCTCTCCCCTGCTGTGTTTGGTCGATTTGCGGACTTAAGGGGGTTTTCTACTCCACTTTATTTTCCGTCAAAATTATTTATTTCTTCTATTTTCTCGTTTGTGCACAATTTTACCGTTTCAAAAATTGTTTTCTCGGTCTTATGCGTGGTTTTGATTGTCTTTTAGGTACCTATTGGTAGCACTGCTGGCTACCGAAACCTCCTAGCTCACGCTGGTTTGGGGAGGTTTCCCTCGCTGCGCTTAAAATCTTGTGAGTTCCTTATTTCCACTTCATGTCATGTTTTATTTTCTCGCAAATTCCCATTTCTCTTTTCTTCACTACATGATTTTGCACAATGGGGACATTGTGTGATTTGGTTTGGGGAAGGGTTTTGTGTCGCATTTGCATTGTTTTATTGCATTTCAGTTGCACGTTTACATTTTTGTTTTGCATTGTTTATTTCATTTCTTATATATACAAAATTCAAAATCAGAAAAAAATTGATAAAATTTCAAAATTTCAAAAAAATGCACGTTTATTTTAGCATATAGGTCGAGTCGGAACGGTAGTATTTCTATGATGATTTTGCATTTTGCACCTGTTTCGCCTGAGCCTTGCTAGATTAACATGTTATTAGTAGAATCATATATGCATATCCACGAGTTTTCGTTAATTTATTTGCTGAACTTGAGACTTGACTTAGAAAATTGGCAAGCTACATCATATTTCTGAGATTTAGAGCCTATATCTGGTGACATTCATGACCGGTTTATTTAGGAATGTGAGTAGTACTCCTTATGAGACATGTTTCCTTAATTTGCATGAATATGAATTTGATCTACTTAATACCTGTATGCATTCGGTTTGTGGTTTGTTGACACATGTGGAAGAGGTTTCCTTTTCTCATCTTACCCATAAGCTTCACACTGCCAAAAATACCCTTTTTGTCCCATTACTACATCCTACATTTAGCCTGTCCCTTGTCAAGCTAGTAGACTGTGTTTTCGGGATTGTTACTCATTTTTGGTGGCGTTTGCTCTGTTGAGACGATGGTTGGGAAATGAAAAAAGAAAAAAAAATATAGAAACAAAAGAAAAAGAAAAAAATTGAAAAAGAAACGAAAAAAGAAAAAAAAAAAGAGGTTCTGTACTGTTCAAATGGGTCGATCGACTGCCACACATGGTCGATCGACTGAGATTCGAGAAAAGAGATCAATTCGCATAGTTTAATCCTTATCTTTTGGCGATTTTTGCTCCCACATTTCATTCTCATCTTATGGGGAGTTTTATTGATTTGATAGTTTGGAGATTGTGAGTTTTGTGCTTGCTACATCACCTTTTCATTTGTTTATGAGAAAGAAGTTGGATGTTGTCCTATGGTTCCGTTTTGGTACTAGCTTGATCACCTGTACCTCCACTTTTCCATAAATATTTTGCCTCTTCTTACCCATACCACACATATCCCATATATACCTCGGCATGTGTCATGGTCATTTGTTGGTTGGAATGCATATGTACGGTTATAGAGATCATTTTCATATTTTATTGCTGGCATGTTTCATAGGTCGTAGTTAGGTGAGAGTCTTTACAAATTTAATTCTTTCTATCTTTCACATATCCACCCTCTCTTATGAGTGATTTGAGCGACCCGTGAGAGTCCAATTTGATACGTCTATACAGTCAACAGTTCAGCATACTTTTAGCGACTACATAATTCGTTTGCATGGTTCACATTACTAATTGATTGTTGGTTGTGCATTAAATTGGTTTAGGCTTAACAGTTTGCATTTCGCTCTGAGTTTGAACTCGTTCCTTTAGATCGAGTCTAGATCTTGCTTGGGGACAAGCAAGGTTTGGTTTGGGGAGATTTGATGCGTGTCATTTATATGATGTTTTACATCCCATTTTACACGCATTTCAGAGCTCATTCTTGTAGTTTATGCTATATTTCCCCCTATTTCCGTCTACTTCCGTATTTTGTACCTTATTGCAGAAATGTGAAGAATTCAACGGGAAATCAAGCCAAATCCGTCCCCGAGTAACCTGCATTGCAAATGACATAAAGTAATCACGTAAGGAACAAGCTTGGTGCGCAATTCAAGGCCCAAAAGACAAACCCACGAGTTTAAGAAGTCAAGTAGCAGCTTATCCTGTCGATCGACCATCCATTTCAGTCGATCGACCAATGCTCGGGTTCCAGAAGCAACTGTTGCTGAGGAGCAGTCGATCGACCAGATTTCTATTCCAGACGAGATTTAGAAGGTCGTGAATCTCAAAGCTCGTGAAGTTTAGGTTTTAGAAATAAGTTGCTACGTTGATTGCTATATAACGTAACACCAACATCCAGTTTTAGTATCGAATAACACATCACATACTTTATCAGTTTTAGTTCTATTTCGTAATTAGGGTTCTTAAGACTATTGTTCTTCCATTTATAAAGCTCGGTTTACAGTTGGTTTTTGATCTCTTCTTTACAATCCTTTACGCGGTATTCTTCTGCTCTTATTTCAGTTTTACTACTTTATTGTCATTCATAGTATAGGAATTGCTAGGATAGTCTCCCGAAAGCCAACTTATCGTTCTTTGTTAATTGTTTATTTCATCGTCTTGATCATGAATTCTTCTGCGTTATTAGTCAATTTTATTGTTATTGATATTCCTAGTATGAGTAGCTAATTTCATTGTGCTAGGATGTAGGCGATTTATGGCGTAGGCGGCAGTAGATTAGAATAGGCTGTTTCGCGTGTTGGTCGATCGACTGACCTTATCAGTCGATCGACTGACCTCGTAGGGTATTGCTCGTTTTAATTGAATTTAATCTTGTATTTAACAAATCGAATGCATGCGACCAGTTAGATACCTATTTTGTGACTGACCCATTAGATCGAAAGATAGGGGAGGTTATTAGACCGTCAATTAAATCGACTAGACTGTGCTAAGATCGAAAGATAGGTATAGTTTAGACCGTTAGTCACTTTTCAGGACGAAAGTTAGTATTAGTGACATTAGGGACCTATAGCGAGATCGAGAGATGCTATTTGTTAAGAGTGGACCGAGAGGACCTCTTTATTTCCCGCCTTACCTGTATTTGATTCAGACCGACTTAGTTCTTTGCCGAAGCTATAATGAACCGACCATCCTAGTGCCCTTCTTTTATCTGCTTAAATCTTTCATTTAGTTTACTGCCTTTATTTACTATTAGCTATAGACCAATTCAAACCAACCCCCATAATTGTTACCTTTGACTGATCATAAATCAACTAGAGTTTACAACTGCCTCCTTGTGGTTCGACCCTGTTACCACTAGCCTAGGTTAGTCTTAATAGGAGATTATAAATTTTATCTTTGGTACTCACAACGACGGGTATCACTTGATTTAGCTCACTTCAGGTCCAAACCTGCATGTAACGCCAAACAAAACAAAGTAGACTATTCGGGGACATTTGTAGCTAGATGCTACATAAATAACATAGAAATGCGTGTAAATATAGGATTAAAACCCTATATAAAATGCACGCATCAAACCTCCCCAAACCAAACCTTTGCTTTTCCCCAAGCAAACTATAAATGCAACTAAAAACAACTAGTGGAACGGGACCAACTTAGCAGCTACGAATTGTCCACCCAAACTAATTTAATGCAACAAATTAACAAAGTAGCAATGGGTCAAATGCAAACGTGTTAAATAAATGTTTTAAAACTACTGAACCGTCAACCTTGCAAGACTCATATATATCGGCTCATCACGGGTCGCTCATAAATGGTCGGTTCACTACAGTTTCGGCGGCAGCATACTAAGTAGGTCTAAATCAAACACATGAGGCGGGAAAACAAGAGGTCCTCTCGGTCCACTCTTAACAGATAGCATCTTTCGATCTCGCTTTAAGTCCCTAATATCACTAATACTGACTCTCGTCCTGAGAAGTGACTAATAATCTAAACTTTACCTATCTTTCGATCTCAGCATAGTTTAGTCATTTTAATTGGTGATCTAACAACTGTCCTTATCTCTCGATCTAATGGGTCAGTTATATCATAAACAATCAACTAGTCGTGTGCACTCGATTCGTCGAAAAAAAGAATTAAATCAATTAAAACGATGGTAACACCTCATTTGGTCAGTCGATCGACCAGGTATGGCGGTCGATCGACCAACACGCGACTTCAGGCCACTATTTTCATGCCGCCTAATCCTACAGTTCCCCTACATTCTAGCACGAAGGATTTAGCTACTCATGACTATGATGGGAATAACAATAATATTAAAGATTAAAACTACTGAATTCATGCTTAAATTATCTAAACAAACGATTAATAATAAAGCGATAAATCGGTTTCGGGAAACTAACTAGCAATTTCTATATTATCAACGCAATAAAGATGAACCGAAATAGAACAGAAGGAATACCGAAATTGTAGAGGAATTGTAACAGAATGATTAGAAGTACGAACGAAAATCCGATGCAAACCAATATTCCGAACCCTAATTATTTGATATTCTAAAACTGATAAAAATTGAATGTAAAACTTTGATTCCCAAAACTGAATGTCTATTCTCCAAACTCAAGCTGCGTTATAAAGGAAAAGTACGCAACTATTATTTCTAAACCTAATATATCATGGGCTTGCTAATTCTCGATCTTCTAATTCACGTCTGAGTTAGCGTCTTGGTCGATAGACTGCTGGGACCGGTCGATCGATTTGTCTATGCTGAACAGTAGCTACTGGAAGTCGTGGTATGGTCGATCGACCATAGGACCCGGTCGATCGACTGCTTTAGCTGACTCTTGACTTCTAACTTCTCGTGGATTTGTCTTTTGGGCCTTGAAATGCGCACCAAGCTCGTTCCTTAAGTGAATACTTCATGTCAAATGCAGTGCAAGATACTTGGGGACGAATTTGGCTCAAAATCTACTCATTTCCGCATAAATATGCAATATTACATAAAAATACGAAAGTAGACGAAATAGGGCAAATAGTAGCTTTAAACCACATAAATGAGCTCTGAAATGCGTGTAAAATAGGGTGTAAAACATCATATAAATGACACGCATCAAACTTCCCCAAACCAACCCTTGTTTGTCCCCAAGCAAGAACTAGACTCGATCTAATGACCTAATGGAACGAGTTCAATCTCAGAGCGAAATGCACACTGAATAGCCTAAACCAATTTAATTCAACTAACAATCAATTAGAAATGTGAATCATGCAAATGAGTTATAACGTCGTTAGAAACTGCTGAACCGTCAACTACAGAGACTTATCAAATTGGACTCTCACGGGTCGCTCGAATCACTCAAATAAGAACAAGGTGAAAATATGTAAGAAGATAGGAAGAATTCATTTTGTAAAGACTCTCACCTAACTACGACCTATAAGAACATGCCTGCAATATAATATGAAAGTAATCTCTATGACCGTACATATGCATTCCAACCGAACTAATGACCATGACACATGCCGAGGTATATATGGATATGTGAGGTATGGGTAAGAAGAGGCAAAACATTTATGGAAAAGTGAAGGTACAGGTGATCAAGCTAGTACCAAAATGGAACCATATGACAATATCCACTTCTTGCTCAAACTTCAATCGATACGGTGCTATAGCAAGCACAAAACTCACAATCTCCGAAATAATTATAATCAATCAACTCCCCATAAGATATAAATAAAACATGGGAGCAAAAATCGCCATAGAATAAAACTTAAATCATGCGAATTGATTTCTTTTTCTCTTTTCGGGTCCCAGTCGATCGACTAAAAGGGACAGTCGATCGACTGCCTCAAACAGTACATAACTCTTTTTTTTTTTTTCGAATCATTTTTTTTCTTCTCTTTTCTTTTCTTTTCTATTTCTTTCTTTCATCTTTCCAACAACATCTCAAACATGAGCATATGCTACCAAAACAAAGTAACAATCCCAGAACGTAAACTACTAGCTTGACAAAGGCAAGCTAAATGTAGGATGTAGTTAACGTGACAAAAAGGTTATTTTTGGCAGTGTGGAGCTTATGGGTAAAATGAGTAAAGGGAAACCTCTTCCACATGTGTCAACTAACCACAAACCGAATGCATACAGGTATTAAGCAGATTAAGTTCATATTTATACATATTTATGTAACATGTCTCATAAGGAGTACTACTCACAATCCTAGATAAACTGGTCATAGATGTCACCAGTTATAGGCTCTAAATCTCAGAAATATGATGTAGTTTGCCAATTTTCTAAGTCAAGTTTAAAGTTCAACAAATAATTTAACGAAAACTCGTAGACTATGCATATACGATTCTACTAACAACATGTAAATTAGCAAGGCTTAGGCATAAAACAGCTGCAAATGCAATGTCATCATTGAAATACTACCGTTCCGACTCAACCTATATGCTAAAATAAACGTGAAGTTTTTGAAAGTTTTGAAATTTTTCAATTTTTTTTTTTGGATTTTTGTATATATGAGAAATGAAATAAACAAATGCAAAACTGAAATGTAAACGTGAATGCAAGCAAATGATATGCGATGCAAAACCCTTCCCCAAACCAAATCTCACAATGTCCCCATTGTGCAAAATCATGTAATGAATGAAAAGAGAAATGGGAATTTGCGAGAAAATTAAGTAAAGGACATGAAGTAAGGCTTAGAAACTCACATGACTTTAAGCGCAGCAAAAAGGAAACCTCCCCAAACCAGCGTGAGCTAGGAGGTTTCAGTAGCCAGCAGTGCTACCAATAAGTACCTGAAAAGACAAAAGAACCATGCATAAGTCCGAGAAAACAGTTTTTGAAGCGGTAAAATGTGCAAAGTTACGAAAATGGAAGAAATCAGAAATGAGTCGGGAAATAAAATAGAGTAGAAAACTCCCCCAATCCCGCAAAATGACCTAACACAGCAGGGGAAAGGTTGTGAACAGGTACAGCAGTGAGCAACGGTCGATCGACCATAGCAGGCGGTCTATCGACTAAGTGAACAGGAACAGAAGCTCCTGGAACTGTGCAACTCAGTCGATCGACCATGAGGGTCAGTCGATCGACTGGAAATACTGCTGTAACTTTCTGATTTCTCAATTAGCTCGAGAACATGAGCTAATAAGGTCTAAAAACCTGCAAATGCACAATAATACACGCCCAAAAATTGCAACCAAAGTAACCATCTAAAGAGTTTAAAATCCTAAGCAAACGTAAAATGCGAAGTTTCGCGCACACAAAAGCAATAAATAAAAAGGTTCAACGAAAGCAAATAAAATGTAAATGTTTTAAAGAAGTCTCAATCAACTAATAGTTGATCAAGAACGGCCACGGAATGGCCCACTTGCTTGGCTTCTGGCTACAAGAAGTAGCCTCAATAGTGCTCATCTTCTCAGCTGCACTCTCACTTCTATCGTCTGCAAGACTCAACGGGTCAACATGTCGGACATCTTCCCAAGCAATGACCTCTTCGGACTCGTCGGAATCCAGATCAGACTCCATTGCCTTGACCGGCTCATCTTCGGGCTTCTCATTTGTGCCATCGCTAAGGCATCCCAGACCGCCTCTTTGAACAATTAGTTCCTTCACAGCAGGAGCAACATGTGGCTCTTCCTTTCCCAAACCAGCTCTTGCAATATCTAAAACAAAAGAATCTTCCCCCCATTTGCTCCCAATCTGGGGCGGAGGTGTCACAACAGGAGTAGGAACAGATACAGGCATATCAGGAAGTATAAAATAAGATTTCTTTTCAGAAACCGTATTGCAAGTGACAGGCCACATGGGGTCTTTCTTCCTAGCTGTATGGACAAAGACAATGGAATGCTTGCCTACTTTGAAGGTCAGGTTACCCGAACCGACATCAATAACTGCACCAGCAGTGTGTAGGAATGGTCTACCCAAAATGATAGAGATGTGAGCATCTTCGGGCATATCGAGCACCACGAAGTCAACAGGGAAGAAAAACTTCCCTATTTGCACGGGGATGTCCTCTAAGACTCCTATTGGCTGGACCGCAGAGCGATCAGCCATCTGTATTGTCATGTCGGTCACTACAAACCTAGTCAATTTGAGCTTCCTCGCAAGACTCAAGGGCATTACACTAATACTGGCTCCTAGGTCACATAAGGCTTTCTCTATAGGAAAGGTACCAATGCTACAAGGAACGGAGAAGCTACCTGGGTCTTCTAGCTTATGGGGTGCAGTGTGGGTCAGATAAGAACATGACTCTTTAGTAAGTGCGACAGTATGCACAGTTTCAAGTGACCGCTTCTTGGACAAAAGTTGTTTCATGAATTTAGTATAAGCAGGCACTTGGTTTACTAACTCGAGAAAAGGAACTTGTACATTCAAGCTACGAATAACTTTTTCAAATTTATTAAAAGATACTTGTTCCTTCGTCGGTACTAGTGTCTCTGGATATGGGGCTATAAGAAGTAACTTAGCCCTCTCTTCTAAATCTCGCATGCCGGCGTCGGTGGATTTAGGCTGAAAATCAACCACCTTCACCTTATTGAAGCTTGAACCCTCTTCAGACCGTCTCAAATGTGAGCCATTAACCGATATTGGGTCAAACTTCAAAACCGGAACGCACCCATCTGTAGGGTAATATCCGTATAAAACCCTTTAATTATAGGATTATAACACAAATTTTATATGCAATTTATTGTCATAAACGAAAAACAACAATGAAACGATAAAGATAAGAATTAACCTTCGGTCCTAGTGCAAATTGGCAATGAGAGATCAAAGTAGATCTCCTCCTAAATGATGCACCCAAGATCGTCCGAGAAATGCCCTTGTGCTAGAATGAATCCTCTAATTGCCTTGCAATATTGAGAGGATTATTTTTGTGTGTTTTTCTTTAGATGAGAGATCTAGGTTTAGAGAGGAAAAATGTCTCTCAAAACCCTAAAATTATTTCTAAAATGAATTAGGTTACAAAAGAGAGGAGAACCTCTCTTTTGTTCTCTCTTGGCCGGCCAACCATGAGCCCCCTTGGGAAGTGGGCTTCCACTTCCTTTTAGCTTTAGCTCATGGTCCGGTTCGTTAATTGCTAAAACGTATACGACGGGTTTTTAATTATAAATTGTCATCGGTTATCGGTAATTAAAGCATCAACTAATAATACGGGTTAGTTGAATTATTAATACATGTCCGACAAAGACAATATGGTATAATTAATTTATTCAATATACATTATTCAAATATAAATCGCTTATATTTAATTTACGAATTAATTGCTTAATTCGCCTTAGCCGTTATTATTTAATCCGTATTAAATAAAATATCTCAACATCACATTTTGACTAGTTATTAGTCAAATAACTCGGACTAACTGGTTAGTCAAATTTGGCATCTACATGACTGTATTTTCATACCGTCACATCTCTCAAACGTATCCTATAGGTGTGACTTTTAGGGACCAGTTGATCACCGCCATCTGTATGACAATAACGTCAAACTTATCTAGCAAGCCAACCGTTATTGATAAACGTGGACCAACTGATTATGATACAAAAGTATACCCTTTGATCCTTTTAGAGATTTATAAGTCCTTGCACTAACTGTAAAGGACACCAGCCCCAACACCATCAGCATTCGGGTCTGTCCTCAATACTTTCGGGGCAGTAGTACCCCGAAACAAGTGATCCCTCAGGTTATCGGTCATTGGAGGACGAAATTGTTCACCATTAGCAGCGGTTCCAGTCGATCGACCAGGTTGGTCAGTCGATCGACTGGCTTCAACAGTACCAGAAGCTCCTGTAACTCGCGGACTGGTCGATCGACTAGGTATATCAGTCGATCGACTGATATACCTGGTAGACGCCTTTTTCTTGCTATTATTCGTTACAGCTTTGTTCTTACTTGTTTCCGCCTCATTTTTTTCAGGTACATCTTCAACCATAACAGGCCCCTCAAGGGTGGACCCACTCCTCAAAGTGATAGCATTAAGGGTCTCTTTTTGATCAGTTTGAGTCAGTAGATGTCCCGGAGCTCGAGTTGTGTTCTTGCTAGCCAATTGGGCAATTTGGCTCTCTAGCAGTTTCATCCCGGCCTCTCTAGCTTGGGACTCCTTTTGCAACATATTCTTCAATTCAGCAAACTCAGAATTTTGGGATTGTTGTTGATGTTGAGGGACATACGGAGGCTTTTGATATTGCTGCTGCTTATGAGGGGGCACATAATTCTGCTCCTGCTGCTGCTGTGGTGGAGGTTGAGTCGGATTCAAGACATTTTGGCTACTCCACCTTAAGTTGGGGTGGGCATTCGGCTCAAAGTAAGTATTTGTCTGCCTATAATGTTGAAAGGCAACACAAGACTCAAAAGGAATGGGATAATTTTATGAAACATGTCCCTCGTCTCCACATCTTTTACAGACGAAAGGACCGTCTGACACAACATTTACATGGTAAATACCTCCTTTTGAAGCTCCTCCCAACTCGTACTTGTCAAATCTAGCAGTGAGAGATTCAAGTGCAGCCACAGAAGGAGATTCAACATCTCTCCTTTGATTTCCCCGGGAATTCCCATACTCAGCTTTGTGGGTGGCCAAGTCATCAATGATCATCCACCCCTTAGTCTCCCCTGTATTCTCCTAGAATCTGCCATTTGTTGTCGCATCCAGGATAGCCCTCTGATCGTCATAGAGCCCATTGTAGAACTAATTGCACAAACTCCACTTCTCAAACCCATGATGCGGAATGGTTCGCACCAGCTTCTTGAAACGGACCCATGCCTCATGAAAGTTCTCATCAGGCCCCTGTTTAAAGCTCGTGATTTGAGCTCTAGTGGCATTGGTCTTCGAGGCAGAAAAGTACTTCTTGTAAAACGCCAAGTCCAACAAATTCCAGTCAGTTATTCCACTGGCAGCTCGATCCAGGTTTCTATACCACTCCCTTGCAGCATCACGAAGTGAGAATATAAACATGGTCTCCTTTATCTGGTCCTGGGTCACACCGATTGGTGGGGTGTGGAACATCAATAATCGATAAATGTCTCCATGTGCTTAGCTGCATCTTCATTCGCAGCTCCCCCAAACTGGTTTCTCTCAACCAAGTTGATATAGGACGGCTTTGGCTCGAATTTTCAGTCCGTCCCGGGTAAAGCAAATCCCTTAAAGAGATTCGCGGCTGTCGGCTCAGAGTGACTGGCAATAGTTGCTTATTCAGCCATTTCTAGAAAGTCTAGAGAAGTGACTGTCTCAGCCGATGAATTAGAAACTGGAGATGAAGGTGGATCCTCTTCAAATAGGGCGTTCTCGTAGTAACTAGACAGAGTACTCAGCTCTTACTCTGTCGGCAATATCCTAGATGATCGCCTCAACTCACGCAGGGTCTTTTCAATCTCAGGATTGATCGATAGTAGTTCACCACCCTGTGACCTGCGCATAAGAAGAAACTACAAAAAGAATATGAGAATAGTTTAAGGAATGAATGTCCCTTAAACTAAGAAACAGACTAAAATAAAACAACTAAAAATTAGAACAATGGCCTCCCCGGCAACGGCGCCAAAATTTGATACCCGTCGTTGTGAGTACCAAAAATAATATTTATATTTCCTATTAAAACTAACCTAGGCTAGTGGTTATTGGGTCGAACCACAAGGAGACGAATGTAATTAATAATTGTCTAATTCTAGTCTAAGGTAACGAATGTGGGGGTTGAATTGATTTGGTCTATAGCTAAAGGCAATAAAACAAAATAAACTAAATAAAAGGATGAAAATAGATATAAAAGAGGCACTAGGATGATCGGTTCACTACAGTTTCGGCGGCAGCATACTAAGTAGGTCTAAATCAAACACATGAGGCGGGAAAACAAGAGGTCCTCTCGGTCCACTCTTAACAGATAGCATCTTTCGATCTCGCTTTAAGTCCCTAATATCACTAATACTGACTCTCGTCCTGAGAAGTGACTAATAATCTAAACTTTACCTATCTTTCGATCTCAGCATAGTTTAGTCATTTTAATTGGTGATCTAATAACTGTCCCTATCTCTCGATCTAATGGGTCAGTTATATCTTAAACAATCAACTAGTCGTGTGCACTCGATTCGTCGAAAAATAGAATTAAATCAATTAAAACGATGGTAACACCTCACGTGGTCAGTCGGTCGACCAGGTATGGCGGTCGATCGACCAACACGCGATTTCAGGCCACTATTTTAATGCCGCCTAATCCTACAGTTCCCCTACATCCTAGAACAAAGGATTTAGCTACTCATGACTATGATGGGAATAACAATAATATTAAAGATTAAAACTACTGAATTCATGTTTAAATTATCTAAACAAACGATTAATAATAAAGCGATAAATCGGTTTCGGGAAACTAACTAGCAATTTCTATATTATCAACGCAATAAAGATGAACCGAAATAGAATAGAAGGAATACCGAAATTGCAGAGGAATTGTAATGGAATGATTAGAAGTACGAACGAAAATCCGATGCAAACCAATATTCCGAACCCTAATTATTTGATATTCTAAAACTGATAAAAATTGAATGTAAAACTTTGATTCCCAAAACTGAATGTCTATTCTCCAAACTCAAGCTGCGTTATAAAGGAAAAGTACGCAGCTATTATTTCTAAACCTAATATATCATGGGCTTGCTAATTCTCGATCTTCTAATTTACGTCTGAGTTAGCGTCTTTGTAACACCCCCATTTATTTAAGGGCCTGAACTAGGACTCCTCAGATAAATGACGGTGTTACCATCTCGGAAACCCGAGGTAGTAGATACAAAGGAAAGAAACACAGTACTTTATTAAAAATGTTTATAGTGAGATTACAACTGGAATAAAACAAAGTCTCCAAAAATATGACCAAAAGATACGATCGATAAAGCTACTAATAAGACTAAGGTGGGCTAGGCACTAAGTCCGTCATCCAAACTCTCTTCCCAGCCAGCTCCCATCAGTCTCGAAATACCGTCAATCTGCTCCCAATAATTGGATCATCACGGCGTATACGAATACATGTGGTCACCGCAAGCCGAGTAGGGAAAACAATTGAACAACAAAATATGATATGCATGATCCTCCGTCACCTCCATCTCCATCTCAACTCATATCTCATATCTCATTTCTCATATCTCATAACCCGGACAACCCAGCCATACCGATCCCTGGTAGACTATATATATCGACCGTAGCCGATCCGCCACTCGCTTGTTGAGGACACCAGGGCAAGTCTGCAGAACCCGCCTGGGCCTTATCACAATCCACATCGTATCTCAACATCGTCACTCCTACACCATCCTCCAACTCCAATGCATATGAAATGCTCAACAGTAATAATGCAACACAATGTGTATATTAATGAATGAAATCATGCCAGCTATCAAAAGATTGGAATAACATACTCAACACTAACAGTTCAGTCAACCCCACCTCATTACATGAAACATAACATCAATCACAACCACGAACAAGTCAACGATCTCAGCTTGGTCATATGAAACACAAACAAGTCAACTCAATTCAATAATACGGTAAGGAGTCAAGTGTGTTTCCCCTACCTCAAAGTGCCAGCGAATCCAACTAAGCGATTAAGCGGTCAGTAAATAAGGCAATGAATTTGATTATCGATCCTTCACGAGTCCGTCACCTAAAACCATTATAATATTTATTATTATTAACTACTAAATATAGAATTTCCCAAAATAGAAACTTTCCCGAAATATTAACTTTTCTCTTTTAACAAACCCGACTCAAAACCCGCCTCTAATTATTTTAAATAACTCGGGAACTAATTTAAATAAATTATGAATAAGACCAAATAACGAATTATAACGATCAAACTCATGGAAAAACCCGTTTCGAAAACAAAACAGCCCGTCATCAACCCTACCCCCTTCACACGCACCCACACTCCTCACGCGCCACCTATCCCACCGCGACAACCACCAGACCTGCTCCCCACTTCGACCCCACCACCAACAACCACCACCAGCCTGGTCGACTGCCGCCGACGAGTCGAACCAGGGTCGCATCCGCCCGGTTCACCGCCAAGCCCCACCAAACACCCCCGTTTATCTCCTACCACCACCGCAACCAAAGAACCACCCCCGCCACATAACCACCATCCAACTCGCCGTCAGCCCACGAACCTAAACACCGTGGCACCACCATTTCGACCTCCCCCGAGTCCACGGTGGTGCCACCCCAAACCTAGCCGTCTAAAACTCGCCTGAAACCGTAACCAAAACCCGTTTTGCCCCCTCCATCGATACCGCTTTGTTTTCGCCACCCTAATCACCTACAACCACCCCAACAACCACCAAGCTACTCGCCACTCACCACACTACTCCTATATCCCGTCTACCACCACCACCAGCGCCTGTCTAAGACACACAACCGCATCCAAAACCCGACGTAAATATGAAACAGCGGAGAAGGTTGTCTCTTACCTTTTTCCCCGCCGCCACAACAGCCACCAGGGTCGTCTATGGTCGATGACAACCACCCTAAGGTCTTCCTTGCTGCGCCGTCGACACCCACTCTCTCTCTCTCCCTCTCGTTTTTTGCGTGCGAGGTTGAGGTCGAAGCCGATGAAGAAGGGAGGCGGGTGAGGTGTGTGTCGTGTATTGCTAGGGTAAAAACATTAGGTTAAAACTTAGGTTAGAACATGATGTTGGGTGTTGGGTTAATTGGGTTAAACATGATATTGGGTAAACCCAAATGGGTCGAGGGTAAATGGTTTAGCTCACGTCTCGAATACCATATAAACCCGTCTCAAATAACTTATGCAACAACTCGCTTTTACGATATCAACACGACTAAACAATTAACTCGACTCAACTATTATCCCGACATAATTAGTAAAATAATATATATCACCACGACTAAACAATTAACTCGACTCAACTATGACTTAATTAATTATATTATATAAAATACGGGGTATTACAGTCTTCCCCCCTTAAAATGAACTTCGTCCCGAAGTTCGCTCATCTACCAAACCTCCAAGTACCACCGTGGTTACCAAAACAGATTTCCTAGTACCAGAACTCATGAACTTAAGCGGGTGAAACGGTATGTTACATTCTACCCTCCTAAAAAGAAAGTTACGTCCCGGAACTTACTTCATGCAAATCTATCACCACTCATGAACTCGTGCAACTATCGGAGCGCCATAACAGCAGCAGTTTAATTACACAACATAGAGAACTCATTTGTATGGGTACCACGCAACGAAACATCAGCGAAACATCAGCTTGAACAAACTACGATCTACAACTTGATCAACACCACAATCTATACACAAGTGGAACATAAACCTTAAGATTTTACAATCCTACCCAACTAAAAACATGGTTACGTCCTCGTAACCTCTTCTCAACTTTCATATCCCAATGTAACAAAACACTGTCAACAACATGTAATCGTAAAAGAACACATGACCAAAAGATTGTTAAAGAACATTAAAGTTGAAAACAAGGTTTTATTATGAAATTAATCGATTGTCAACAAGTATCACTTATTACTTAGTTCATGCTTGACTTAAAACACAACATCGAACTAAAAGAACAACAAGAAGGAACCAAAGGTTTACACGGTTTCACAACAGACCGATCATGGTGTTACTAGCCCTAACCTAACGGTCCTTAGGTCGCGCTTCCTCTATTTCTGGTGACTTCTATGTCATTCCCTTTTCGGTTCACCTCTTCCCGAAGTCCGGCATGGGTGGTTCATCGTATTTTCGGCATCGTGTACATTAGCGTAAAATTCGTGTCTCGTGTCGCCGCTATAAAGTCAAAGGTATGCTCGGGCGGGTATTTGGCCCCGCCGCAGTAATTGGGGTCACGGAATAGCCTCATGCAATGGGTGGTCAACTCTCTCATATAAAATCGTTTGCTGTCCTTTAGTATGCCAGAGTCAGGAATAGAATCGATAAGGGTATACGCTCTTAACTGAGTATTAGTTAAATACTCAGGGTGCCCATTATGGCCATACATGTCCATGGCAGTGCAAAGTCTCTCACAATGCTCATTAAAGTCAGCATCAAGTGACATGTAACAGTCTTGCGGGTGTACATTGTAGGGATCCATCCTACAAAATGGAAGGTTAACAAATTTAGACACAAGGGTGTTAAGACAAGGGATTCATCCTCGAGGTTTAAGTGTGCGAAAGATATATAACAAGTTTTCAGGGTAACTGTTGTAATACTAGGGTTTTGGTCAACCCAAGATCATCACAATTCGCATTATCTACCAGAGAACAATCATTTTAGAAATATCAACTGCAAGAATACACGTAAACCAAAGATACAATCTACATTGACCCCACCAAATTCCATTCCCAAGTCAAAACTGTTACCAATTCCGAATAATTGAACAAATGCTACTAATAAATCACCAGGAGTATTAAAACATGCGGTACATGAGCATTACTTAAACACCTCGAAACCATAGAAAACATAACACGTAATCAAAACCTTTTTACTCATCGGACATACAACATTTAATTGGCCAACTTGTTTGATATAAATTTCAAACATATTCGCTAATAAAAGTAACAACATATGATCCATGCCAACACAACACTACTTCCATATCACACATGTGTTTGACATCATAGCAACCATATCGTTCAATTGTGTCCAAAGAACTTAGTACCACTCATTTTCAAAGCAAAACAACCGATATCGCATAAATAGTTTAAACATACATTCACCATCGTATACTTTGTAGAATTCTAGCTATAGTAAAAGATTAGCAACTTGGAAACTTCACTGATTTGCACGACTTAAATACTTAGGCAACCCGTAGACTCAATTAAATGTAACTATAACGACTATCATTTAAACCAATGCATATCATGTGAATCATCAAAGGGTTATCGTATTATAATTGTCAACATAGTTATCATAACAATCTTCATGTTAATATAATTGATAGTAACGACACGAGAATATAAATATGCCAATTGTCGTGTTATATCAAACAGTTTCCTTTATATCATACCCATGCATTTGCAAGAATCACTTTAGTACTTTACGACATTGTAATAACGAACATATTCAATAACAAGAATAACATCACTGTTTATTATCATGTTATAGGTTTTAGGTTCAACTGAAATAATTTAATGCAATGAAAGCAATAAGTATAACTATAGGCACACAGACTCACATAAAGGACCTTAGGACTCAGATGACATCCTACATGTGGGAACATTTAGACATAACCATTTTCCGTTCTGTGTAAAATATTTAACATCATTATTGTAAATATTCATGCGAGTACATTAGGACAATTAACGCCACCAAATTTACCAAGATATGATAATATGGTTTTATATTTATGTATACCCGACCACTATACGAATATGATGAACAACAGAGGTATTACAACATGCCACAAAATATGAAAACAACTGGACTCGTACAAACATTTCACCCTCGATTAAGAATCAAATTAAGCTATCCAATTTTACTCATGCTATCATGCCAACAATGTTATCAACTAAGTTTTAATTTTATCACTTGTTAAGATATATAACTACTGAACATGCGTGCTACTATCATCATGTAAAACATTATAATTTCACATTACTAAGGCTCATTAATTAATCAAACAACTGTATGAAAACTTAACATAGAACGTACATTTTACAGGTCATGATTCACGTTGTAACTTTCAAAATCACGAATAAACAGCCGTTCAACGAAAACTTGAGTTACATTACTTTTCATAACATACAGAGAGTTAATAGTTCGTGATAAAAAGAAGGAGGTCGAAAGTTCAAGAATTCAATTTTTAAAGAATTTTACAACTCAGTTGGTCCAAACAAGTATGTGACAAAGAATTGGTCCGAAACTTGGGTCAGTTTGCAAAGCTTACCATTTAATATAGAGACATCAAGAATTTGCGTGGCTTATCAATTTGAAAACGTGTGCGAAACCTCTAGTCAATGGAGTTGGAATTATGCAAAAATCATTTACACAAATTAAATGAGGATTTTTACAAAAACGTTGGTCAAAACATCACTGCACAGGAACTTCCCGACCACAGCCCACTAAAACATTTATTACTCTTAATCCGTATACCCTATAAGCATGAAACCAACGCCAAAAGAACACTAACTCACGAGGCTATTTCTCATAAAATTTTCATCCATAGAAAATTAACAGAAAGGAAATGACAGCAAGATCAATTACAGAGTAAAATCAAACAAAACGGATTTCAACACTAAATCATTCATTTTCCATGTTCCACCCTCTTACAACCATACTATCGACACTAACTCATCCTAACTTAAATCTCGCTCTTTTGTATATACGTAAACATCTATCCCATAGAAATCCTTTCGCATCCCGACCTACCCCTTACATCTAATCACGTTTGCTACGACTAGAAACAAGCAATTCAATGGTGTCTCTCATTACCATCACGATACTATACTAGCATGGCTTCGGGGTCACATAACCGCATATCACTAGACATAATAGTACTATCAACACATCATTCAACATCCAACTAGGTAACTATTATCGACTCGCAATTATTTTCATACTCACGGCTACCACAACATTTCACTGGTTATTAACCTGGACTCGAAAATTTTATTCCTCATTTCCACAACATCATATGCTCACGTCATCATTCATACAAAATACTTACCGTAGCGTTGTCCTGCGCAGGTGGTTAGAATATATGGGTCTCAAGGTATACAACAACTCGATTATGCAATAATCGGTGTATCAACCATTAACACTTAGGCAACGATATATGAATTTCATGCTCAACCTCATGCAACTTTGCTACCTTTTCTCTCATATACACTCAGGGTTTCCGGGTCAAACCGAGAGGGAGGGCTGGTTCGGTGTGAGGGGCCCCTAACTCATACCTTACCTTAGTGTGCCCCTAACAGTTCTATCCCGGGGTTCATTTTATTTAGACTCTTCCTATGTTCATTGGATTCATTGGTTTAGGCTTGAGGATCGTTCGCTCTGATACCACTTTGTAACACCCCCATTTATTTAAGGGCCTGAACTAGGACTCCTCAGATAAATGACGGTGTTACCATCTCGGAAACCCGAGGTAGTAGATACAAAGGAAAGAAACACAATACTTTATTAAAAATGTTTATAGTGAGATTACAATGGAATAAAACAAAGTCTCCAAAAATATGACCAAAAGATACGATCGATAAAGCTACTAATAAGACTAAGGTGGGCTAGGCACTAAGTCCGTCATCCAAACTCTCTTCCCAGACCATCTCCCATCGGTCTCGAAATACCGTCAATCTGCTCCCAATAATTGGATCATCACAGCGTACACGAATACACAGGTGGTCACCGCGAAAGCCGAGTAGGGAAAACAATTGAACAACAAAATATGATATGCATGATCCTCCGTCACCTCCATCTCCATCTCAACTCATATCTCATATCTCATTTCTCATATCTCATAACCTGGACAACCCAGCCATACCGATCCCCGGTAGACTATATATATCGACCGTAGCCGATCTCGCATTTCCTTGTTGAGGACACCAGGGCAAGTCCCGCAGAACCCGCCCGGGCCTTATCACAACATCACATCGTATCTCAACATCGTCACTCCTACACCATCCTCCAACTCAATGCATATGAAATGCTCAACAGTAATAATGCAACACAATGTGTATATTAATGAATGAAATCATGCCGGCCTATCAAAAGATTGGAATAACATACTCAACACTAACAGTTCGGTCAACCCCACCTCATTACATGAAACATAACATCAATCACAACCACGAACAAGTCAACGATCTCACTTCGGTCATATGAAACACAAACAAGTCAACTCAATTCAATAATACGGTAAGGAGTCAAGTGTGTTTCCCCTACCTCAAAGTGCCAGCGAATCCAACTAAGCAGTTAAGCAGTCCAGAAATAAGGCAATGAATTTGATTATCGATCCTTCACGAGTCCGTCACCTAAAACCATTATAATATTTATTATTATTAACTACTAAATATAGAATTTCCCAAAATAGAAACTTTCCTGAAATAGTAACTTTTCTCTTTTAACAAACCCGACTCAAAACCCGCCTCTAATTATTTTAAATAACTCGGGAACTAATTTAAATAAATTATGAATAAGACCAAATAACGAATTATAACGATCAAACTCATGGAAAAACCCGTTTGAAAACAAAACAAAAGCCCGTCATCAACCCTACCCCCTTCACACGCACCCACACTCCTCACGCGCCACCTATCCCACCGCGATAACCACCGGACTGCTCCCCACTTCGACCCCACCACCAACAACCACCACCAGCATGGTCGATCGCCGCCGACGAGTCGAACCAGGGCTGGCATATGGCCTGGTTCACCGCCAAGCCCCACCAAACACCCCCGTTTTATCTCCTACCACCACCGCAACCAAAGAACCACCCCCTGCCACATAACCACCATCCAACTCGCCGTCAGCCCACGAACCTAAACACCGTGGCACCACCATTTCAACCTCCCCCGAGTCCACGGTGGTGCCACCCCAAACCTAGCCGTCTAAAACTCGCCTGAAACCGTAACCAAAACCCGTTTTGCCCCCTCCATCGATACCGCCTGTTTCTGCCACCCTAATCACCTACAACCACCCCAACAACCACCAAGCTACTCGCCACTCACCACACTACTCCTATATCCCGTCAACCACCACCACCAGCGCCTGTCTAAGACACACAACCGCATCCAAAACCCGACATAAATATGAAACAATGGAGAAGGTTGTCTCTTACCTTTTTCCTGCCGCCACAACAGCCACCAGGGTCGTCTATGGTCGATGACAACCACCCTAAGGTCTTCCTTGCTGCGCCGTCGACACCCACTCTCTCTCTCTCCCTCTCGTTTTGCGTGCAGGTTGAGGTCGAAGCTGATGAAGAAGGGAGGCGGGTGAGGTGTGTGTCGTGTATTGCTAGGGTAAAAACATTAGGTTAAAACTTAGGTTAGAACATGATGTTGGGTGTTGGGTTAATTGGGTTAAACATGATATTGGGTAAACCCAAATGGGTCGAGGGTAAATGGTTTAGCTCACGTCTCGAATACCATATAAACCCGTCTCAAATAACTTATGCAACAACTCGCTTTTACGATATCAACACGACTAAACAATTAACTCGACTCAACTATTATCCCGACATAATTAGTAAAATAATATATATCACCACGACTAAACAATTAACTCGACTCAACTATGACTTAATTAATTATATTATATAAAATACGGGGTATTACAGTCTTGGTCGATCGACTGCTGGGACCGGTCGATTGACTGGTCTATGCTGAACAGTAGCTACTGGTGAAGGAAATGTAGATTCATATACATACTAACATACTCTTATATGTCGAAATTAATTTGTCATAAAATTAAATGTGGATTTTATGCATTCAAACAATAATAAAATAGAGGAGAAATCATGTCCTTACTTTGATGATTTCGGTTAAATGGGCACAAGAGAGATCACCTTTCTCTTTTGTTCTTGAGCTTTTCCTTATGGAAGAACAAGATCCAAGTGTAGGATATCTCCCTAAGCTTTATACCCAAGGCTTTCTCTTAATTTAATTAATATTACAAATACTAGTATAATATTAATCAAGTAGAAAATTGAACCAAAATATTATTTAACACTTGAATATTTCGGTTTTTATGAGAGAAAGAGAGGAGGATTTTTCTTCTCACTAGAACTTATATTTTGTATGATAAGTTGAATTGAATAATAATACACTACACTTAGTATATTATTAGGTAAAAATTATAGGAAAAACAATGATGAGTTTTTCTTCCCAAAACCGTGTAAGAGGAGAGGTTAAGGGGAGCCAATGCATGCCCACATTTGTCTTCACAAGGAGTAGTAGGGTTGCATGGCTACTAAAGCAAAACAATCATTATGTTTAGCTACTAATTAAACAATTAATTAGCTTAAAACTCCTCCAATTTTCGGCACTTTTAGTTAATATGGATTCCATATTAATTTTGTCAATTGTCAATATGTTACATGTCACATGTCACATAAACTTGTTATGTATTTTTATCATATTAAAAATCAACGTATTAATAAAAATACGTCACATACAAAAATCGACTTAGTAATTTCATAATTACTTGTGCCAAAATTTTTACCAATTATAAATTACAACCGATTGTATTTAGAACAATTCATTCAAATTTAATTGTTACATTAAACAATTATTTCATCCGAGTAATCATATAATTCAATTACTCAGACCGTATCTTATTTAATCACATTTCAATATGATACGTAAATTTTACTTCCAAAATCGTCCGTCAATTTTCAAGTAATTTAATTAACTCGTAACATTATACGATTAATTAAATAATCAATTAAGAGTGTTGCCCTATAGGTATGACCTAGGGGTCAATGATCACCATCACACGACAAAGTAATGTCAAACTCTAGTCAGCCAATCATTACCGATATATGTTGACCAGTTGACAGTAACAAAATTACTTCCCAATTGTATTCTATATAATGAGATTTAAACATGTGATCATCATGATCAACAGTCGTGATCGCATTATTGTCGGAGGACACATATTCCAACAATCTCCCACTTGTCCTCGACAAGTGTGCGTCACCAATTCTCTTGTCCTATTACTATCTCCCACTCAATGCAAGGTGTCTTTCAGGTCGTACTTGCAAGTGATCATATCGAGAGTGGTTTCCTCGATCCGGAGAATAATCGTTGTTTGACCGGACTTATCTATCATAGATACTTTCCGAGCGTGGCCACGCATTTCCAGTTCATTACTCCTCGAGTGGCCCTGAGATATTTTTATAACCCTGACTAGGGGTGGACAATTCCTATCGCACTCATTCCCTTCGACTAGCCACAGCCATCATAACCCAAAATATGCCCACTTGACCCCATTTACGAAGGTCGTAATAACACAAATCAAAGTTAATCTGAAACTGTGCCATCTTAGGCGAATAGTCTTTAGTCAAAAGAATCGACTCATTCGAATACTATAGTAGCTCTCGCCACGACCAGGCTAAATAAATTTGCCAGAACTCTATAAGCGGTCATTAGGCCCGACAAAATGTTCCTAACAGTCTGCCTATGTGATCGATTAGTCATCTCACATGACTCTATGGCACTTGAACTTGCCATCAATCGCATCACACTCTAGTCACTTCGAGACGTCACCTCATACAAGTAACTATGGGCAAATACAATGTTAATCCGTGTTCACTTTAACGGGGTTCAATTGTCTCTACAACCCGTTTGGATACAACAAAGTACAAGGTGAGTTAATAATAACTCAAACGACAAATGTCGACATCACACTCGGGTAGTCAATATCATATTACAACCTTGTGATGTTTATCATAAGTGTAAACACTTATTGATTGCAATAGAAGTTTAACATCCCATGTGTCCATGTGTTCAAACTTCTTACACTTGCATTTTCCTTCACATTCATGTTCTCTCTCATAGCATGAATCTTACCAAGTACACATCAAGGTTCTCGACCTTGGTTTTGGTTCTTTAACTTGAAAGAACTTTCTTATCGATCATCTCATAACGAACGAATTTGCGATGAATAATACAACTTGTACCGATCAAGTATTCCATCCACACACAATGCACTAGGTATATGTTTTGTAGAATCTTGTAACAATTGACAAGATTATTTAGCTTAGCACTTCTCACAAGTCCTAGCTTTACTAGGAAAGATTGTTTTTGAATAACCTCTTATTCAACCAAGCATCTTTCCAAAACTTCTCATTTCTCTTTCTAGGCTTGAAAGATTTGGGATTCTCATAAATCCTCATATGTGCTCGGATTTTCTACAATATGTGCAACCTCTTGCCACACAATAGAACATTCCGTCAATCACTGAAATCGCTCATCGGATTCTACTCGAGAATTCATGACGTTTCTATTATGGCTCACAAATCAATCATCATGCTCTTATGCATATGATTCATAATTGGACATGTACATTATTATTTTAATGGCGGAAACATTAGTTACTAATAATCATGAGATCAACCGTTCATAGGTTCAATGAACGACCATGACTGCTAATGGTAATTCCATTTTCATCTACATGAATAACCTATGTGAATGTTGATATGATGTGTATCTCTTAATACTAATCCAACATCTCTTGATGTAATTGGATTCATCATTGTCCATTTTCATCCAGAATTGAAAACTCAAAAGCTTCTTTATGAAAGAAGGTATTTGCTCGTCATTCTTTAATGAGTGATGAGTTTTAAACATTCAAGGATGATAGCTCCCACTAAATTCCATGTCTTCACATGAGATTTTCCTAACTCCCACTCAATTCAACACATTTCGAAATTGACTTCTCAATCGAAATTTTTATTCAAGAATTTAAATATAAATTGCTTTGCCAAGTTACTAGGATAAAACCATATATGTTCCCATCATATCCTTTCAAAATACCTATTTTGAAGTGGTCTCATCTCAACCTTACGGAAAGGGATTTTAAATCCCCAACACACTCATGTCATAATGATGTGTAGTAATGTCATTATTCAAATATAAACAATATCTAGAATACGTCCTTCGCAAATACCCTTTTGGAAGGAGGTTTAACCATTTCATAGTGAGGTTAAGCAATGACATTTGCGTGGTTAAAATTTTGGTCATTGAAGATATCAGTATATCAATTTTTGCAACTCGATCATAACTAGTATGTTACTATGATTCATTTAGGCTCTTAAGTAAATCTCATGGTTGAAACTATTGGTCAAATGTTTCATAAACTTAGTCAAAAACTTGTTAAGACTTTACATTAGTCATTTTATTCCAAAACTTCTTTTGGTCTCCTCGTGTAGTTATTTTGAGAATATACTCTTATGATTATTACACTTGGTCTCTTTAGTCATATAGAACTAACTTGAGACCATAGATCTCATCTATTCGGCATACTATGTAAATAGATATACCTTAATTCAAATCATTCTTTCTTGCGTAGATCTTTATTTACACAAGTACACAATTTTAATTTTGCCTTGTGTGTTGTGTCCTCATTTTTCTCCCACTCTATCTTTAGAATAAATACACTAAACATTCAAAGATAGCATATGAGACACAAATTAATGATGTTAAAGTATAAGGAGAACTACCTCATAGGTTGACTAATTGTTATTGATTTCATATGTGTACTTGGTGATTGACATTCCTTTAAGAGAGTTCATAGACTCAAAATTGCTTTATAAATGATCATACACAAGCCTTAAGCAAGTGGACATATAATGAAACCCGTCATTATAATTGTCTATTAGATCACCTTAAGTGAATAATCTTATGTTTCAAAACGCAAGCATTTAAAGATGAAATTTTAGAACATAAAGGATAAATGATAAAACGGGTGACTTGGGTTGCAAACCAAGTCACCATCATCCAAAATACAAACCATTATCCAAAATACCTTTCCATGTCAAACATGGAAACTTAAAGTTCTAAAATCCAAAGCATAATCTTAAAATAAGACAATGAAAAACAAAGCTCCATAAAAGCTATCCTTAGCTTCTCCATGGTTTCTCATGCTTGCTTTTCTTTTCCTTTGTCTTTGCTTGGTGGAGGCCCTATTTACAATAAAAAGGGAGATACATTATCACAACTTTGCATCATAATACCATAGTTGAATTTAGAAACATAAAAGAAGGTTAGTCATTTACCTACTGGAGTGATCTTTCCAGCTTTGATATCACCAAGGTATTTGGAACAATTTCTTTTCCAATGTCCCATGCCATTACAATAATGGCATTTATCAAGAGGACCCTTCTTGACTTTGGAGGTGCTAGCTTCACAAGACTTAGCTTTGGTGAATGTGGGAGCTTGCTTTTTACCCTTTCTTCCACTCTTCTTGAACTTCCCCTTACTCTTTGTGCTTATGTTAAGCACATCCTTGGGAGGGTTCACATTTAACCCCATGTCCCTCTCGGCTTGCACAAGTAACTTGTGCAACTCCTCAAGAGACACATCCTTGTCTTGCATGTTGAAATTCACCCGGAATTGCACATATGCCTTGACTTTGGACAAGGAGTGTAGAATCCTATCTACGATGAGTTCTTTGGGGATTTCAACCTTTTGAATTTTCAAGGTCTCGACAAGCTCCATGAGTTTGAGCACATGAGGGCTAACCTTTTGGCCCTATTTGAAGTCGAGATCAAAGAATGCCGTGGCCGCCTCATATTGGACGATCCGCGGAGTTTGTGAAAACATGGTCACAAGTTTGGAGTAAATCTCATTAGCATTGCCCATTTTGAAGGCTCTCCTTTGGAGGTCCGCCTCCATCGCAAATATTAAGACATTTTTCATTGCGGCGGACTCCTTTTGGTAAGCCTCATATGCTTCCCTAGTGGCCGCGGTGGACCTAGTGGAGGGTTCGGGTGGAGAGGCCTCGGTAAGGTAACGAAGCTTGTCGTCACCTTCGGCGGCTAATTTGAGTTGGGCATCCCATTCGGAGAAATTTGACCCATTCTTTTCAAGTTTACATCGATCCATAAAGGATCGGAGCCAAGACGAACTAGCGAGTGGTGTAGCATTAGGAGTTGGTGTTGATGTTGCCATTTGTTATGAAAAGAAGTGGTCTACAAAACAAAATATAAGGAGTAAAAAAAATGTCGTTTTAATAATACTCGTAAAAATGTATGATTTAAACAAGTTTTAGGCATTTTTCTAGTGACCTCTACCCAACTAGATAAATGATTCCAAGACCCAAATTCATATCGACTTAGGCACGGGGTAGCCGATGAAACCTTTATCAATATAACTCGGTGGATTAACTTTTAATCGATTCTACTTTTAGAACTCTTGGTCGATAAAATTACTCTAATATTTATCTATAGCCCAAAACACATCAACAAGGGCACGGGGTAGCCGATGAAACCCTTATCGATTACTTTTGTTGAGTTCAATCCAAATTTCGAATAAATGTGTCCATTATCCAAACCCACATTAACTTAGGCACGGGGTGGCCGATGAAACCCTCATCAACATGAATTCGGTGGATTAGACATTTATCACCCACTTCCCCTACGTAACAAGGTTTGTACCCTGGGGTAGCCGAGTGCACTCCCTCGCGAAATAGGTTTTCATGGTTTCTACTATTTTGTAAGGCTATGTCTCAATTAATTGTTTTAGCGAGAGGTCATGTCAATTTATTATCTATCACGTTTTAAGTGAACTAAAGCGGTGAACTACGATAATTTGAATTGACACGGTCGATAAATTCGATAAAATAAGGATGCATGTTTTAGTTATGGCGATTTAGCGATGCATGTGACATAAACTAAAATGCAAGCATAAAGATAAATAAATCCTAGTATGGCCTTTCCTAAAATAGAAAAACTATTTAACTATTACAAATTCGGAAACCAACTCCATTGGTCCCTTGAACTTCGGTTGTGGCACGCATCTCGAGGTAACACCGTCTTTATGTATCGCCATTCTTGAAGAAATCCGTCTTTGGGAACTCCGGAATGAATAAAATTACATAATAAATTACATAATTTCCTATTATACATTTGTAACTAAAATAAAATAAATCTATTAAATTACAAAACGGTGATACGAGATCACAATAAAAATTACAACCGAATCGATATTCCCATACATTTCGGGAAATACCAATTAAAATTTAAGGCCATACTAAGTAAAATTACATAATTCAAAAATTACATAAATTAAAATTATGACAATCATAAAGAAAATGCAGCATTGTAATATGTATGAACATGCTCAATTTTATGCTAAATCGCCTTTAAATAGCCAATATCGTATATTACTCGGTTTTTACGGATTTGCGTGATTTCAACATTTTTATAATCACAAAAATACATAAACTCATATTTATGCATAATTTAATTACCCTAACCTCTTAGGACTCAAAATTTAGTCTTCACTAATAATTTGACCATAATTAACCCATATTAACAAAATTGTTCATAAATGGACCAAAATTACAAAAATAAGCTATTAAACTTCAAATAAATCACAAAATTTCAAATAAATTTGAAATTTGAAATTTAAACTCATGAACATTCTGGAAAAATTCCATGACACTCATAATGTTCAAAATCTTAGGTTAAAAATTTCGAAAATTTACCGGAAAAACAATGTTGCGGTTTATCGATTTTTAATAAAATAATCATAAAAACATGGAAAAATTATTTTCACTAACTTTTCAATTTTAGATCTGAAAAAGATAATAAAATGCAACATTAGACGTTTTTCCTAAGTCATAGATTATGTTTTATTAATTTTCCACTAATAATGTCACTATTTATGCTATTTTTTCTTCAAAAATTCATAAATCATGCAAAAAGACTTCTTTATAGCCAATTATTTTACACACATCTTGTAAAATTGCATGTGACAACATATTAATTTTCTATGACCAGATTCGAAATTTAACTCATATTAACCTATTTTTCACCTAAATCCGAATTTAATAATGAAAAATTCATTTTTCGAGCATAACAAGTCCAAACATTATGAAAATTTACAGGTTATCTCAAAATAATATATGTGACAACATATCCAGAAATCAATGGACAATTCGAAGTATAGCTAATTGTAGACCAAAAATGACATTTTTACTCATAAAATCACATTTAAATGACATTATTGTAAATTATGAACAATAAAAATCCGAAAAATTAACCAAAATATCCTAAAACATTTTAGGACCAGAAATATTAACATGCATGGATTAATTTTGTGATATATCATAATAACACAAATTTTACAAGTTTTATTTGTTATTCTTATAACTCGGAAAAACTTTTAACCGATTTGCATGCAAACAACCGTGGCTCATGATACCGATTGAAGGAAATGTAGATTCATATACATACTAACATACTCTTATATGTCGAAATTAATTTGTCATAAAATTAAATGTGGATTTTATGCATGCAAACAATAATAAAATAGAGGAGAAATCATGTCCTTACTTTGATGATTTCGGTTAAATGGGTACAAGAGAGATTGAGATTTTCCTTATGGAAGAACAAGATCCAAGTGTAGGATCTCTCCCTAAGCTTTATACCCAAGGCTTTCTCTTAATTTAATTAATATTACAAATACTAGTATAATATTAATCAAGTAGAAAATTTAACCAAAATATTATTTAATACTTGAATATTTCGGTTTTTATGAGAGAAAGAGAGGAGGATTTTTCTTCTCACTAGAACTTATATTTTGGATGATAAGTTGAATTGAATAATAATACACTACACTTAGTATATTATTAGGTAAAAATTATAGGAAAAACAATGATGAGTTTTTCTTCCCAAAACCGTGTAAGAGGAGAGGTTAAGGGGAGCCAATGCATGCCCACATTTGTCTTCACAAGGAGTAGTAGGGTTGCATGGCTACTAAAGCAAAACAATCATTATGTTTAGCTACTAATTAAACAATTAATTAGCTTAAAACTCCTCCAATTTTTGGCACTTTTAGTTAATATGGATTCCATATTAATTTTGTCAATTGTCAATATGTTACATGTCACATGTCACATAAACTTGTTATGTATTTTTATCATATTAAAAATCAACGTATTAATAAAAATACGTCACATACAAAAATCGACTTAGTAATTTCATAATTACTTGTGCCAAAAATTTTACCAATTATAAATTACAACCTATTGTATTTATAACAATTCATTCAAATTTAATTGTTACATTAAACAATTATTTCATCCGAGTAATCATATAATTCAATTACTCAGACCGTATCTTATTTAATCACATTTCAATATGATACGTAAATTTTACTTCCAAAATCGTCCGTCAATTTTCAAGTAATTTAATTAACTCGTAACATTATACGATTAATTAAATAATCAATTAAGAGTGTTGCCCTATAGGTATGACCTAGGGGTCAATGATCACCACGTCACACGATCACGAATGTCAAACTCTAGTCACCAATCATTACCGATATATGTTGACCAGTTGACAGTAACAAAATTACTTCCCAATTGTATTCTATATAATGAGATTTAAACATGTGATCATCATGATCAACAGTCGTGATCGCATTATTGTCGGAGGACACATATTCCAACAATTGGAAGTCGTGGTATGGTCGATCGACCAAAGGACCCGGTCGATCGACTGCTTTAGCTGACTCTTGACTTCTAACTTCTCGTGGATTTGTCTTTTGGGCCTTGAAATGCGCACCAAGCTCGTTCCTTAAGTGAATACTTCACGTCAAATGCAGTGCAAGATACTTGGGGACGGATTTGGCTCAAAATCTACTCATTTTCGCATAAATCTGCAATATTACATAAAAATACGAAAGTAGACGAAATGGGGCAAATAGTAGCTTTAAACCACATAAATGAGCTCTGAAATGCGTGTAAAATAGGGTGTAAAACATCATATAAATGACACGCATCAATCATACAAACATATTCTCAAATTATAAGCAAGCGATTATTGTTGTGATGGATCGAGTTGGTTTATATCTTACAATCCTAGGAAGGTTTGGGTCCCGGAGCCGAATCGATTAGATTGTACAACACCTACAAGTCGGCTTAATCCTCCCTACTCAACTATATGCATGGTCTAATGAGACTCGAGTTGGTTTATGTCTTACAAGTCTCATTGAAAAGGTAAGTGATGGGTAAAAAATGCAAGGATTCATTGGCTCGCATTTCATCAAACATAACATGTGCATAAGTTGATCACAACTAGCAAGCAAATACATTATGAAAACATATTAAATTAAGCATGAATCATCCCCCATGTTGGTTTCCCCTAATTACCCATTAACCCTAGTTAAGGAAACTACTCACTCATTATCATGTTTAACATGTTAACAAGGTTGTCAATCACATTAACAAAGCAAAACAAGATGAACAAGTAAGAAAGATTAACAATAATTAAAAAGGGATTAGGAGAATTATACCTACTAATTATTGCAAAATAAAGCTAAGAATAATAGAAGTACTTGATGAATGATTGGAAGGTCGTCAATCCCCCAATAATAACCCAAATAATCTTCAATTACCCAAAATAAAAGATGAACAAAAGAGAAATTAAGGAAATGAGATTTGTATTAAGACTTGATTAGAAGTTGATTACAAGATTAAGAAGAGATTAGAATGATATAAACTACACTAAAGATTGATAAGAAGAACATGATTAATCTAATTAGACTAATGGGGTATTTATAGTGGGGATTAGGTACACAAATTAGGGTTACTAAAGGCTTAAGTGATGATTAAGTCCTTGAGGAATCGCTCCTCCCAGAAAAGATGCGAGTCCCTTTTTTGCCGGTCTTTCATAAATATGCGCATCTTTCAAGGAGGGAAGAAGAGGACGTGTGGGCCTGTAAGAGAATCCGAGTGTCCAAGGGGTCGGGACAGGTGGATTCTGGGGTGGCTGGACGAGCGGATTGGGGCGTGGTTGGACGGGCGTCCCTATGGAAAGACGCTCGGATTCTTGAGGTGTTGGACGGGCGTCTTCTTGGTTGGACGAGCGAATCTCGTCATAGCTTTTCTTTTCTTCTTTTCTTCCTCTCTTCTTCCAATAATCCTCCGGGATTTAGTCGGGGATGCAAGGATTTCTTCATCATTGCCCATCTACTATAATATGTACAAAGGCCTTCTAGTCTTGTCTCCTCTTTGATGCTTGGTCATTATATTTGATCAATTTAGCTCTATTTTGCCATGAAAATGCATGGTTTGCACTCCTCTCCTACCAAGGAAACAAAACCTCAAAGAATATGCAAAACAAAGGACTAAAGATAGTAAATGACCCAAATATGCACTAAAAAGCATAGGAACGAGGCTAATTCGGGGACTAAATATGCTCAAATAATGGTCACATCAAATATCCCAAAACCGAACCTTTGCTCGTCCCGAGTAAAGAGGTGACAAATCCAGGACCCTTATTTAAACTATCCTACTAATATAGCCGACATGAGACAATTAGCGGGTCTCACTCCGCCCCTTCAACTCACAGCAGGACAACCATGAGGTAGGATGCCTTCTTGCAAGGCAAGGTGGGTCTTGCCAAAATGGCGACACGTCCAAACATTTAAGCACACAAAATCAAGTAATGGATGCATGTACAAAAGAATAGCCACTTTCCTCATCTAAGTGGCGGAAATTATCCACAAGGGAAGCAATTCAAGGGTACACACTCCTTCATAGATGCATTTTCTTCAAACTACTAAGCCTAGAAGGATACCAATAAATCACCTCCAAGATGTGTCAAGCTAGGGTACCTTTGTCCTCAATCGTTAAATGCTTTTGTCAAGAATAGACTCCCTATGGTGTTAGAAACACTGGAGGATCGCGGAATTCCCCCTTCTGCCTAGACAAGAAGAAGGGTCGTCCCCTCTCTACCATGCACAAAAATGGATACGATGGATAAAGGGATCGATAGAATTTGAGTTTCATTTGGGAGTTTGCTTTTGTTGTTGTTTTTCCCCCCGATTTCTTGTGGCATATAACATTTGAGAACACTTTCTTTTTGCCATTTCTTTTGATTTTTGGCATTTCAATACTTGACAACTTTCAACTTTTGTATTTTCTTTTGAACATTTTCAAAGTCACCCCAATTAGTAACGATGGTGCCTTATATTTGAAGCTTTAGGAGTTCTATTTTTGATCCTCGTTTCTTTTGATGCATTTGCAAACTTTTTCTTTTCTTTTCATTTTTTGAACTCAAATTTTGAACAATTTTTGTGCCCATTCCTTTTGATGACAAAAATATGGTACCCCATAAGGTACTCTTGACTAGGCCTTAATCCATGGGTCAAAGGATACTAGCATGACACATGCTAGGGTGTTTTACAACTATTCTAACAAGCAAAGTTTTAGGAAGAAAAAGCATCTACTAGGGCCTATATACACTTGTCAAGCTTCCCAAATAGACGGTTTCACAAATTTTTCTAACATGCAAACTACATGCCATGATGCAACCAACATTTATACATCCTAATTCATATGCTTCTACCAACTAGTATGCCAAATAATCTAAATGCAATCCTAAATTCACATTGTTTTTACCGCATCAATCAAAATAAAGCCACATAGTCATTAACATAAAGAGGAAAAAGGAGAATGGAAAGATTATACCATGCGGTTTCAATATCCTCATGTCTCGGATATAGCGTAGTCAATTAATGTGAACAAGGATGAACAAAAACAATATATACAAGTCTAAATTACAAAGGAAATGAACATGTTTTTGGAATTTTTCAATTTTTCAATTTTTTTTTTTTTGGATTTTTGAATAAAGTCAAGTTAGAATTTCCCATCCCCACACTTGTATGGGCATTGTCCTCAATGGCCAGTAGGATAGGAAATTATGCAAGCATGATGCATGATTTCTAAACTAAATGCAAACTATACTAAACTACACTACGTGATGCATGTGTTTTGGTTATGGCGGAGAGCGTAATTTAAATTACCTCCTGTTGCATATGCATGGACTTCCCCAAGCCAAAATAGACATTATTTCTAATGTCTTGAATTTCGGGGTAGTTTATACACATGGAATGCAATGCATGAAACTACAAATTGTCATTTTGGATTTTACAAGTTGGGAACAATAAAAAGAACACCTTAATGAAGCCAAGGTGTTAGTCCTCCATGTTTCGAGGACTCCTCAAACAAATGACAAATATGGTACAAATTATCAAAACATCAGATTCTTTGCATGAAAATTAAAAAGGGAGAGGATAAGAAAACTTCACTTAAGCTTTGATGGGTGCCTCATGCCCGCTCCATCTAGCTATGAAGAGATATTTAGAGATCGTCATTATCTCCCTCTTGGTCACTATCCCAAACTTCTTTGGATGTATCACTCGCATTGAAGTCCATGAACTCATCTTCCTCACTATTGAGCTCCACCGTATCTCCACCACAAGACTTATCGCTCCCTTCTCCTTCTTGCCCATTTGCTCCTTCATTTGATTTTTCTGAGTTTGGGAAGAGAATGTCCATTTGGGCCCAAGAGGGAAACATTCCCTCCTCGCTAACCTTCCCTTGTTGAACCAAATGGTGGAATTGTGGATATAGAGCGTAGTAGCTATCCACGACGGCTTCATATTGACGGAAATGCAAGTCTTGGAGAATCCCCGTCATAAAATCATCTCGGGGAAGAATGAAGGGGTTAGGGTGATTGTATGGTTGGTATTGAAAAGGGCAGGGACGTATCTTGATCTTTTCATTTTGTTGTTGTGGCTCTTGTTGCTGTTGGGGCTTTGGTGGTGGAGGTTTTTGATTTGCTTGGTTCGGGTTTGCGGGGATGAGGTACGACGGGATTGGGGATAGGGGACCCCTCCTTGGTGAAATTCTTGATAAACCGGTCATTGGCAAGTAGATAGGGTTACTTCCCTTTGTTATCCATTTGATCCTCTTTTCAACCTTCGTGTGTTATCCAATGATGTTGCACAAGAAGTAGTTCCTCATTGATCCTTGTATTCCCGGAGAGTGGAGTGAACTCATTGATTTCATTGAACCTTGGATTGAAGTGCTTTGCAAGCCTTGTAATGAGTCCTCCATTGACGATATGCTTCATCCCGTAGTCATCCCCATTTCTAAACTTAGCCCACTTCTCAAGTAGTACAAGAGGTGTATTAAAATGATATCCACCTCGTCCTTGGATTTCAAGATATGACTCCATGAAAACATGATCGAGCTCATTCACAATTGCCGGGTCTTGGCGTGCAAGAATAGTTACGGATAAGAACCGGTAAGTGATCCTTAGAATAGGATTTTGGATGTGAAACGCCAAGCATTCCTTGATATACAAAAAGTCTCGACCGGTCATGGCTCTCCACAATGGTGCCACACTATACTTTTTAGGTCTTGATGTTCGGGTAGGCGAAACATCCAAACCGAGTATATTTTCAAACTCAACAAGAGTCATCATCCTTGTCACATTTTCCAATCTAAACTCTATGCAAATTGTTTTGTTCAAAGTTGTGATCTTTAAGAAACTTAAGAACTCAAGAACAATAGGTTGGTAGGTTTGCTCATGTAGGTGGAACAAGGTAGAAAGACCAAACAACTAAAATAGGGCTTCCGTTTGATGGTATATTCCAAGCTTCCTTAATGTTTTATGGCATATAAATTTGGTAGGAAGAATATTCTTACCAAGTAGTCGGTGAAAGACAAGCCTTTGAACATCGTTCACAAATTCAATGTTGGAAAAATTGTCAAGCTTGGTGAGATCCACAATCTCTTCATGTTCCCTCCTTAGAGTGTTGATGTGGGAAGTATATGAGCTTCCTCTCGCTCTTGGCCTTATTCTTTCCCTAAATGAAGATCCTCTTGGTCCCATTCTTTGATTGTAGAGTTGGAATTTTTGATTTGTTGAAATATGGAGATGCTCTTTGTGGATTAGATCTTTGCTTTTGAATCTTTTGAAACCCTAGAAATTGGGGTTTTTTTGTTTTTCTGGAGTGAAATGAGTGCTTGGGATATGTTTTGGAGTCATGAGGGAGGGGGTTTTATAATATAAATGGAAGGAAGGATGAAGTGTCACAAATTGTGTGGTAGGGAAGAAACAAAATTGCGAAAACCGGAAATAAAGGCCGCAGGGAGACGAGCGGATTCGACCTTGGGACGCTCGGATTCCCTCGTTTTGGGACGAGCGGATTCTTTGGAAGACGCTCGGATTCTCTTTCAGTGAGTTTTTCAAAATCTGAGACAGCTAGGACGAGCGGATTAAAATAGGGATGAGCGTCTCTGCTGAAGTTGGACGAGCGTATTATCTGAGAGACGCTCGGATTTCGTTACAGGAAAGAATCCCAAAATCATGCAGCAAAAAGACGAGCGGATTTGCAATGCGATGGGCGTCTAGAGTAAGATGAGCGGATTGTCCACAAAGACGCTCGGATTCTGGATCAGGATAAAACACCTGCTTGTCAGCTCTTTTTGGACGAGCGGATTCTCTGTGGCCGCTCGGACTCCCATTTGGACGGTCATCTTTTCCTCGGGACGAGCGGATTTCCCTTGCTTCTCCTTTACTTCGATAAAAAGCTCCCCCATGCTTGAAAACTAGTTCCTTCATCCATTAAAAAGATTAGTGACCCTCCCTCACTTACTCTCATGAAAAGAATCATGTTTATGATAAAAGGATGCAATAAAGTTAAAAATACATGTTAAGGGGTTAGTATATTTACAAGTGGTGGTTTAGGGAGGACTCCACCAAACTCTCCTTTTGATGATTTCTTCAAGGATGAGGAGGCCCGAGGTTGGTGACCTCGACCTCTCCAATAAATGCTCCCTCATAGTATGGCTTCAATCTTTGGCCATTGACTTTGAATTTGGTTCCATCTTCCGATTTAATCTCAAAGTCTCCATACCTTCCTACCTCGGTGATCACATAAGGACCCATCCATCTAGAGTTCAACTTCCCGGGAAAGAGTCTATATCGGGAATTGAATAGAAGGACTTTATCTCCTTTGTGCAAGGCTTTTTGCTTAATTCTTTTATCATGGAGCAACGTTGTTCTTTCCTTGTAGATCTTGGCATTCTCATAAGATTGTAGTCGGAATTCTTCCAACTCTTGAATTTGTATCATCCTCCTTTGACCACTTAATTTGAGGTCAAGGTTGAGAGCTTTGATGGCCCAAAAAGCTTTGTACTCTAACTCGATTGGCAAGTGGCACGCCTTCCCGTAGACAAGTTTGTAAGGAGAGGCTCATATAGGGGTTTTATAGGCCGTCCTATAAGCCCAAAAAGCATCATCAAGCTTCATGCTCCAATCTTTTCGAGTATTATTTACAACATTCTCAAGAATTTACTTGATCTCTCTATTTGAAACTTAACCTTGACCGCTTGTTTGAGAATGGTATCGTAAGCCGGTTCTATGTTGGACATCATATTTGGTCAAAAGGGATGTGAGCTTCTTTTCGTGAAAATGCGTTCCTCCATCACTTATGATTGCTCTAGGGACTCTGAATCTTGGGAAGATTATCTTCTTGAAGAGCTTAGTGACCGTCTTTGCATCATCGGTTGGGGTGGCAATTGCCTCCACCCACTTGGAGACGTAGTCTACGGCCACAAAGATATATTTGTTTCCCTTGTATGTCACGAATGGCCCTTGGTAGTCGATCCCCCAAACGTCGAAGATCTCCACCTCAAGTATGCCCCTTTTGTGGTATTTCATTTCTCCAAGAGATATTCCCCGTCCTTTGACAAGCATCACAATGAAGGATGAATTCCCTTGTATCTTGGAACATCGTAGGCCAATAAAAGCCCGATTGAAGAATTTTTGCAATGGTTCTCCTTGCTCTATGGTGTCCACCGTAAGGTGATGAGTGGCATCCTTCAAAGACTCCTTGAACTTCCCATTGAGGGATGCACCTCCGGTAGAGCCCATCACTACAATCCTTGTATAGATTTGGGTTATCCCAAAAATACCTCTTTACCTCGAATAAAAACCGCTTCCTTTGGTTGTAGTACAAATTTGGAGGGAGTACTCTTCCAAAAATATAGTTGACATAATCGGCAAACCATGGGGTGATATTCCTTTCAAGTTGTGTTTGAATGGCCATCAAGATATCGTCGGGAAATGAGTCATTGATCGGCGTTTCTCCTTGTTCATCGTGAAACCGGATCCTTGACAAGTGATACGCCACTACGTTCTCGGCTCCTTTCTTGTCTCTTATTTCTAAGTCGAATTCTTGAAGAAGCAAAATCCATCTCAACAACCTTGGTTTTGCCTCTTTGTTTATTAAGAGATGTCAGAGAGCACGGTGATCCGAAAAGACAATCACTTTGGATCCAAGTAAGTAGGAACGGAATTTGTCCAAACCATAGACAATGGCAAGAAGCTCTTTCTCGATGGTATCATAGTTCACTTGGGAGGGATCAAGAGTCTTGCTTATAAAGTAGATAGCATGTAGAGCTCTCCCTACCCGTTGGCCAAGAACCGCTCCAACGGCGTAGTTACTAGCATCACACATAATCTCGAATGGTAGTTCCCAATTTGGTGGTTGGATGATCGGTGCCGAAATTAGTGCTTCCTTGATTCTATTAAAGGCTTCAACACACTCATCGGTGAAATGGAATTGGGCATCTTTAAGTAACAGTTGAGTGAGGGGTTTCACTATTTTTGAGAAATGTTTTATGAAATGGCGATAGAAACCCGCGTGACCGAGAAAACGTCGCACCCCTCTAACATTCACGGGAGGTGGGAGTTTCTCTATCACCTCATCCTTTTCCGAGATTAAATGACCCAAAACAATTCCTTCATTGACCATAAAGTGACACTTTTCCCAATTTAGAACAAGACTAACATCTTCACATTTTTGCAATACAAAAGAGAGATTATGCAAACATGAGTCAAAGTCTTTTCCATAAATGCTAAAATAATCCATAAAAACTTCCATTATGGTCTCTAGGTAATCGGAGAAGACACTCATCATGCATCTTTGAAAAGTGGCCGGGGCATTACACAAGCCAAAATGCATCCTCCTTTATGCAAAAGTACCATAAGGGCATGTGAAGGTGGTCTTGTGTTGGTCATCCGGGTGTATAGGGATTTGAAAGAATCCCGAATACCCGTCAAGGTAGCAAAAAAACTTGTTGGAGATAACCTCTCAAGCATTTGGTCAATGAATGGTAGGGGGAAATGATCCTTTCTTGTTGCGGAATTCAATGTTCGATAGTCAATACACATACGCCAACCGGTGATCTTCCTTTGTAGGTATTAGCTCATTCTTTTCATTTGTCACAACCGTGGTACCTCCTTTCTTAGGTACCACTTGAACGGGGCTAACCTACAAAGAGTCCGATATGGGATATATGATTCCCGCATCAAGTAATTTCATAACCTCCCCTTTTACAACTTCTTGCATGTGAGGTTTAATCTCCTTTGAGATTGAATGGTAGGTCTATGGTCTTCCTCTAGATGAATTCTATCCATACAAAAGTTGGGACTTATCCCCTTAAGGTCATCTAGACTATAACCTATAGCCTTTTCATGTTGTTTCAACACATCAAGCAATTTTTCCAATTGGTTTTCATCAAGTTTGTCATTAACAATTACAGATTTGGTCTTAGATTCATCAAGGAAAGCATATTTCAAATTTGGGGGAAGGGGTTTTAATGTTGGAATTTGTACCTCACTTTCCTCGTTTGAAGGTTCATTGAGAATTTGCTCCATTTCCATTAGACACTCCATTCTCATGGCATGTTCAACTTGTTCCTCAAGCTCATCAACCTCGTCATACTCGAATTCCATGACAAATTCTTCTTGCTCTTCGGCTTGTAAGATGTCTTCTATGATTGATTGCTCATGTTCTTTAGGTTGATATGCTTCCCCAAGGATGTTATGTACTAATTTGGATTGCTCATTAGTAAGTTCTTTGTTAGCTAGAGCGGCCTAAAATATATCTACCTCTCATTCCCAATGCATATTTTTGGCCTCACTTGCTTCCAAGGCTTCCAATGCTTGCATGTAGTCTTTGAAGAAAGGTATACTCAAGTGGTCCTCAACAAAACAATCTATAATATCTATCTTGCAAAATATCAAACAACTTGAAAACAATTAGAACAAACCTAAGAAGTTTGAAAATGAAGAGATAGAGAGAGAAAAAGCTCTAAAATTCATAAACCCTAAAAAATCCCTAAAAATATCTTAAACCCTAAAAATCAAAAACATGTCTATCGATTGTTCAAATGCTGAACAATTTCCCCCTCTGATCTCTGGCAATTCTAAATCGAAAAGTCCTAAACCAGTTACTACTACTGTTGTGTCGTCCTCTGATGTGTCCTCTGTCCCGGTGGTGGTGGTTGGGGGTCCGTCAGCTGAGGATACTTAGAAAACAAAAAGTGTGAATTCGATTGTTGGTGTTCAGCCCTATAACCTGGATTCACTTCAACCTGATGAGCAGGAGTGGGTGGCTCAGCATAGGAGGAAAAGGGAAGAACCAGTTGGAAGTGATTGAGGAGGAACCTGATGTTCTGTTACGGTTCTCCTCAGAGGACGTCAAGGAGGAAATTGAGTACTGGACAAACTCGGTGTACTGCTTCATCTTGGGTGCTAATCTACCAGTAGAAGTAGTAGATGGTTTTATCAGGAGAATTTGGACTCATCTTTCACTTGATAAGGTATCCTTTCTTCCGAATGGAGTATTTTTGGTGAGATTTACCACTAGTGCTGCCAAAGATCGTGTCTTGCAACAAGGGCATTTCTTTTTCGACAATAAACCTTTTATTGTGCATCCTTGGAATCCTGATGTTGATTTAGTGAAGGAGGATGTCAAGGAGGTGCCAGTTTGGGTGAGATTAGAACAACTTCCTCTGAAATTTTGGGGGAAGTGTCTTCCCAGAATTGCAGGCTTATTGGGGAAATTTATTCAATGTGATGCGGCTACTAAGGGTAAGACCAGACTTGGATTTTCCCGAGTCATGGTGGAGGTTCCTTTTGGTAAAGCAATCCCTGATAAGATTAAGTTCTTAGATGAAGATGGTCATATAGTTGTTATTAAGATTGTCTCTGAATGGAAACCAATCCTTTGTGCTTCGTGTAAAGGAGTTGGTCATGCTACTGCCAATTGCAGAAAAATGAAACAACCACAGGCTCCCAAACCCAAGGCTCTAAAAGAGGTAGTTAAGCAGTGGAGACCTAAAGCTCGGCCACCAGCTGAGCCTGTTGTTCCATTGCCTGCCACTGAGGAGTCAGGACTTGTAACTCTAATTGAGAAGCCTAACTAGTTCCAGGTGACATGGGGAAAGAATGGGAAGTATCATGTTGCTCAAACCCCTACAAAGAGAATTATTAGATTCAGTAGACAGGAGTTGTTGGATAAAGGGTATAATTCTATCAAATTTTGTAAGGACACATTCCTTGACTCCCTTAACACTGCTACTCCTACTGTTGGAATTGGTCTGGTCTCTGTAAATGGTAGTGCATTACCTCCTTCTGGGGGTAATGTATAATTTTGGATTTTGGAACATTAGGGGACTGAATAGCCCAATTAAGCCAAATACTATTAAATGGTTTTTACACCATCATCAAATTGGGTTGTTTGGTCTCCTTGAGACAAAGGTGAAGCCTTTGTCTCTAAATAGTGTGCGCAATAATCTTTGTGCTACTTGGTGTGTCTCTACTAATACTTCTTATCACAAAGGCGGTTGTGTTTGGGTTCTTTGGCAACCTTCTATGTTTTCTGTTAATTTCTTAGACTATTCTACACAATCTATTCACATGGAGGTCAAGGATTTAAGCACTAGTTTTCAGTTTAAGTGTACTATGGTGTATGCTTTTAATGACTTGAATGAAAGAAAAGTTTTGTGGTCTAAACTTTGTGCTTATAATAAAGAAGTTAAGGGACCTTGGGTTATATGTGGTGATTTAAATACTGTCTTGGTTCCTTCTGAAAGATTAGGAGGTAATTCTACTTATGAGAAAATGGATGATTTCCAACAGTGTGTTGCTGAGTGTGGGGTTTCTGATTGTTCTGCCATTGGTTCTTTGTATACATGGTCTAATAAACAAGAACCTTCCTCTTGAGTGTTTAGCAGACTGGATAAAGTCTTGGTGAATGATGCTTGGATTAGGAGTAATGATAGTATCTATGCTCACTTCTATACTGAAGGTGTTTTTAATCACACTCCCTGTGTGATCCAAGAACACAGTAATACTGTTAAACCAAGGAGAAGCTTTAAATAATACAACATGTGGAGTAAAGCAGACGATTTTAAGGAGTGTATGAAGCAGGTTTGGGATACTAACTGGAATGGTACTTTGTTGTTTCAGCTGGTCAAGAAATTGAAATCCTTAAAATGGCCTCTGAAACAACTTAATAAGAAAAACTTTGATGATATTGTTAATAATACTACTCGGGCTAAAATGAACCTTGAGTTTATCCAAATGAAACTCAAGAATGATCCTTCTAATGCTGCACTTATTGTTTAAGAGATGGAGGCTAACAATAGTGTAAGGTTCCTGGAGTCTGCTTGCTCTGAATTTCTGGTGCAAAAATCAAAGGCTATCTGGGTTGAATAAGGTGATGACAACAAGAAATATTTCCATAGTGTTATTAAGGGAAGGCAGATCAGGAATAAGGTTATCAAGATAGAGGATACTCAGGGGGTTCAGTGTGATGATCCTCAGCAAATTCAGAAAGCTTTTTTGAGTTTTTATATTAATCTGCTGGGTACCTCTGAGAAGGTTCTGAATATTAGTCACAGGGTGGTCAAGATGGGGAAGGTTTGCACTGATGAGCATAAACAGTTGTTGTTGAGCCCTGTCACAAATGAAGAAATTAAGAAGGCTATGTTTTCTATTCCTAACCATAAGGCTGCAGGTCCTGATGGTTATTCTAGTGCTTTCTTCAAATATGCGTGGGATATTGTGGGGGATTCTGTGTGTCTTGCTATTAAGGACTTCTTCCAGACGGGTAAACTCCTTAAACAATTAAACCATACCCTCATTTCTCTCATCCCTAAGTGTGCAATGCCTCAGAATGTTACTCAATTCCGTCCAATTTCTTGCTGCAATGTGGTTTACAAATGTATTTCTAAACTTCTGTGTTCTAGACTGTCTGGGGTGCTGCCTGAGTTGATCAGTGATAGTAAAGGAGGGTTTATTAAGGGTAGGAGCATTGTTGAAAACATTCTCATTTGCCAGGACATAGTCAGGTTATACAATAGAAAATCAGTCTCTTCTAGATTCTTGATGAGAGTTGATCTGAAGAAAGCATATGATTCAGTCAGCTGGGAATTTTTATAGGAGATGCTGGTTTCTTTGGAGTTCCCTACCCATTTTATTTCCTTGATTATGGAATGTGTAAGAACTGCAAGTTATTCCTTGGTCCTGAATGGAGATATTTTTGGCTTTTTTAATGGTAAGAAAGGGTTAAGGCAAGGGGATCCTTTGTCTCCCCACTTGTTTACTATCTCTATGGACTACTTGAGTAGAGTATTGGGATAAGTTACAGAAAATATGGGATTCAAATATCACCCTATGTGTGGCAAAATCAAATTGTCACATTTAATGTTTGCAGATGACTTACTCTTATTCAGCAAAGGTGATGTGGGTTCTATCATGGTACTGCTTAGAGCTTTTGCTACTTTTTCTAGGGCTTCTGTTTTATATATGAGCCATCCCAAGACCAATGCTTATTTTAGTGGGATCCCTGGGGGAGTTAAGGAGGACATATTGCTTGCCACTGGAATTCAGGAAGGACAACTCCCATTTAAGTATCTTGGAGTGCCTATTACTGCTGGCAGGTTAACAAAAGCTCAAGGCTAAATTCTAGTTGAGAAGATTACTGCAAGAATAGAAAGTTTTGGATCCAGACACTTGTCTTACTCTGGGAGGTTGATACTTGTTAATTCAGTATTGACTTCCTTATATACTTACTGGATGAGCATCTTTGTTATTCCTAAGGGTGTGTTGCATAGGTTGAACTCCATCTGTCGAAATTATTTGTGGGATGGTAGTGTTGATCACCTTAGAGTACCCCCTGTCAGTTGGGCAAAGATTTTTTCCCCAAAAAAGGAGGGTGGTCTGGGTTTAAGAGATAGTTTTGTGTGGAATGTAGCTGCTATGGGTAAGTTAGTTTGGTGGATCTTTTTGAATCCTGATAAGCTATGGGTGAAATGGATTAGCCAGATTTACTTAAAAGGCAGGAGTTGGACTGAGTATGTACCCAGTGGTGATATTAGCTGGGGATGGAGAACAGTTTGTAGAGTGCATGATAAGCTTAGTTCTGGTTACAGTCAGGGACAGTGGTTACTAGATGCTAAAGGTTATACAGTGAAGAGTGGCTATGAGATGTTGAGAGTGAAGTATCAGCGTGTTGATTAGCATAGTATTGTGTAGAACAAGTGGGCAGTACCTAAGCATAAATTCATCTGCTGGTTAATTGCCAGAGAAGCGTTGCAGGTTAAAACTAAACTTTTTGGTTTGGGTATTGCTCCTGATGATGATTGTCTGTTATGTGGATGTGCTGCAGAGACACATATACATTTATTCCAACAGTGCCCTTATAGTAGACTCATTTTGTTAGAAATGGCTAGTGTTTGCCATGTAGCTCTTCCATCTACTGATATTCTTAGGTGGATTTGGCTGTAGAAGTGGTCTAAGCATCGAAGAGGAGTCCTGCTTTATGAATTCATGGCGTGCTTCTATTTTATTTGGTTGCAGAGGAATAGAGCAAGGGTGGAGCATTCTCTGGTCAGGCCTGCAGAGGTGGTTAGGATGGCTAGGAATGTTACTAAAATGCGAATTTGTACTTTCCAGAACCAATTTGATAATCATGATAGGCAATGGTTAGAAAGTATTGATGTATGTAAATAGAGATATATCTCTATCAAATTGGCTTAGTTTGTAAAAATGTTAGGTTGTATTGCCAAAGTTTGTGCTTAATGAAATCTTACATTACACCAAAAAAAAAAAAAAAAAAATATAACAAACCTTGAGGAGTTTTACTACTCTCCAAGGCAAAGAAAGACACAACTAATAACAATCTAAGAAAATCAAATCAAGTTAACACCGTCCCCGGCAACGGCGCCATTTTTGGTCGGACTCACTTGGAGCTTAATTTTCGGTTACTTGTCGTTAGGAAAACCTAGACCAAAACAATTTTTATAACTTCACAAACAACTTTACTATTAGTAAAGAGGCAAGTAAAGGTCGGATCCCATGGGACGGGTATTGATGTAGGATTTTCAATTGCAAGTAGCGGTGTCTAGGAGTGTCATGATTTGGGTTGAGATAAGAAGATCACTAAACTAAATAGCAATAAAAGTAAACAAGCAAGATGATTAAAATGAGATGTAAACAATTGATAAAAAGTACTAGGGTGTCATAAGGTCATAGGGGATTCATAGGAATTGATCATACAAACATATTCTCAAATTATAAGCAAGCAATTATTGTTGTGATAGATCGATTTGGTTTATATCTTACAATCCTAGGAAGTTTTGGGTCCCGAAGCCGAATCGATTAGATTGTACAACACCTACAAGTCGACATAATCCTCCCTACTCAACTATATGCATGGTCTAATGAGACTCGAGTTGGTTTATGTCTTACAAGTCTCATTGAAAAGGTATGTGATAGGTAAAAAATGCAGATTCACAGGCTCGCATTTCATCAAACATAACATGTGCATAAGTTGAGATCACAACAAGCAAGCAAATAAATTATGAAAACATATTAAATTAAGCATGAATCATCCCCCATGTTGGTTTCCCCTAATTACCCAATAACCCTAGTTAAGGAAACTACTCACTCATTGTCAAGTTTAACATGTTAACAAGGTTGTCAATCACATTAACAAAGCAAAACATGATGAACAAGTAAGAAATATTAACAATAATTAAAAATGGATTAAGAGAATTATACCTACTAATGATTCCAAAATAAAGCTAAGAATAATAAAAGTACTTGATGAATGATTGGAAGGTTGTCAATCGCCCAATAATAACCCAAATAATCTTCAATTACCCAAAATAAAAGATGAACAAAAGAGAAATTAAGGAAATGAGATTTGTATTAATATTTGATTAGAAGTTGATTACAAGATTAAGAAGAGATTAGAATGATATAAACTACACTAAAGATTGATGAGAAGAACATGATTAATCTAATTAGACTAATGGGGTATTTATAGTGGGGATTAGGTACACAAATTAGGGTTTACTAAGGGCTTAAATGACGATTAAGTCCTTGAGGAATCGCTCCTCTCAAAAAAGATGCGAGCGTCCAAGGGGTCGGTACGGGCGGATTCTGGGGTGGCTGGACGAGCGTATTGGGGCGTGGTTGGACGGGCGTCCCTATGGCAAAGACGCTCGGATTCCTGAGGTGTTGGACGGGCGTCTTCTTGGTTGGACGAGCGGATCTCGTCACAGCTTTTCTTTTCTTCTTTCCTTCCTCTCTTCTTCCAATAATCCTCCAGGATTTAGTCGGGGATACAAGGATTTCTTCATCATTGCCCATATACTATAATATGTACAAAGGCCTTCTAGTCTTGTCTCCTCTTTGATGCTTGGTCATTAGATTCGATCAATTTAGCTCTATTTTGCCATGAAAATGCAAGGTTTGCACTCCTCTCCTACCAAGGAAACAAAACCTCAAAGAATATGCAAAACAAAGGACTAAAGATAGTAAATGACCCAAATATGCACTAAAAAGCATAGGAACGAGGCTAATTCGGGGACTAAATGTGCTTAAATAATGGTCACATCAATGTCTTATAAGGAGTACTACTGACATCCTAAATGAAACCGGTCATGAATGTCACCAGTTTATCAAGCCCTAAATCATAAAATATATATGTAGTTTGCCAATATTAGAGTCAAGTATATTCGTTCAGCTAAGTTTAAACAAAAACTCGTAGATTATGCAAACAACTATGCCAATAAAAATGTTAAAAGTCGCAAGGCAAAGGTAAAAAGACTCAATGTAGCATAAAATTCTCATCGTTCCGACTCAACCTATATGGAAAAAGAAACGTGGAATTTAATTTTGAAATTAAAATAAACGTGCAAACTGAAATGCAATAAAAACAATATGCAGACACAAGGATATGGATGCATATACCCTCCCCAAAGCAAACCCACAATGCTCTCATTGTACCCAAAAATAAGGAAAGGAAATGCAAACTAAAAAGAAGAGTGTAGCCTGTAGATATCCAGTATCTGCTGAGACTCCAACAAACACCCGATGATTATCGGACTACAACATGCTTTGGAATCGCGGCGTTTGATCGACAAATTGTGTAAAACTTTACGTCGAAAAAATTAAAACGATTTCGAAAATAAAACATTTCAAAAATACCTGGAGTGTTTAATGCACGACGACGGGGTTGCAATGACACTAACTAGAGTCAAAACTGACACCGGACCAAAAACCGACTCAAAAATTCAAATCCCGACTCCAACAACGAGTCAAACCGAGTCAACCACCAAAAACAAAACATTTCAAACCTTCTACCTTAAGTTTTCCCGGATTCATGAATGGTCAAGTACAAAACATGTGACTACAAAACCTAGGATAGAACAAATCGTGATTGCGTTTGTTGTGAAAGTGACAACACAACTCGAAGAACCGCGACGTGGCTCGCGCCTCTTTGAGCAGCCCAAGTGGCCACGTCGCTCAAAACTCACACAACCACTCATTTCCCTATAAATACCCCTCAAATGCCACCCATTTGAGATTTACGCGAGTGTCCGCCCCCTCTTTTCTCCCTTAAAATTCTCGACTCGACTTCTTAAGTCACAACCCGACGCGTATTTACGACCTACCGATCGTAAACACGAGCCTTACACATTGTTTGGTACCGTCATCGTGCATTAAATCACTTGACCAACCATTTCGACCACTACACCATCACTAACATTAAAACACTCTTTTAACTTACCAAAACGGTTTTAAACCGAGTTTTTTCCGATCAAACGAGTTGTTACACTTACGTCGGTCACTCGCCATAACTAAACATGTAAGTATGAGGGTGTAAAAATCCTCTATTCTTATGTTTTCATTTGTTTCATGACTATAACATGCTAAAACGTGCATAACATGAACCAAAACATGGAATAAACGAGCCAAAACTGATTTTTTGGTCTGAGGCAGAAGCCCCTTAGGTCGCCAGTTTACCCGCGCCTAAATGGGGTGTTCAGACCAGAGATCAACCGTGTTTGTTCTCGTCATTTCCCTTTAATCCACTTTCATATTTGTAATCGGTTTTTACCAATCCAAATACTTTCGAACCCTTTTTATTTCATTTGTTTTAACCATAAAACATATTTCACCCTTGGTTTCTCATACCATGACGGTTAAATCCGTGTTTCGGTGATAATATTTGGTTAATGACATTTAAAAGGTATTTTAAAGCCTTTTATTTCATTTCTTTATATTTTCAAACAAACATATTAGTTACCAACACAAAGTCATCCTTGGTTCTACATACCATGCCGGATTTTAACCTGGGTACGATGATGAGTATCGACTAATAACATTCAAATGGGCTTAAAACAATTAGTCCATAATTATTTTCAAAACTATTCATGTCAAGTTTGTCAAATCGAACCCGACACCGAATATTATCAAAATAATGATGATTATTCGAGTCTAGTTCTTCAAATCAACAAATACGGTCTAAACGACCCCTTTAAGTCAAACCGGGTTCAAACACCCATTTTCAATACGTTTTATAACGTTTTCTAAAAGGTCAGAACACGGCACATAAACCGTGGGCTAACCCGCGCCTAAACAGGGTCTCCATTTCTCATTTTCACAACTAGAGGGAGGCCCCTTACACCGCCGGCTGGCTCGCGCCTCATATAGCCGTTTGGTACAGGGCCTGTTCCTTTCAAACATTAGTCTAGGACGATCCTGACTCCGATTAGCCCGGATATAGGACGGATCAGATGACTATTTGATTATCCAAAACCATATTTGCAAAATGCCTTACTAAGACAAATGGATCATGCTATGCACCCTAAACCTAATACGGTAAATGGATGTTTAATTTCCGTCTTGCATGCAAGTCAATCATTAATCCAACTCGACATCTTATACTTGATACTTGGATTGATACTTGGATTAAATCAACCGACTTAGAAAGCTCTCACATGTTAGGTTTAAATTATTGGATGCGCATTCATGCATTACACACCTTTAGTTAAGCTAGTACCTATTGTACCACATCACACTTTCCAACAATAACGCAATTCCATCAACGCTTAGTAATAATAACAACACCATACAAATCTTATCATCCGTGTCTATATAACAACGCCACTTATAACCTCAATTTCTAATCACAGTTTACTATCCATGAATATCATCTCAACATCACAATTCCACCATAAGACTTTAAGAATCTATGTCCGTCAATTAATCACTCATACGCTTAAATGAAACATCATTATCCTCAGATAGAACAAACAAACATCTATATACCTTCAATGTAAAAACACCCTCAAACTTTCTTAGCTCGGTATAAAACCTTTAATACTCCTTCTCCAGTACTCTATATGTTATCCCAATTAACACTCTCATACAACTATGTTACTAAGTTCTCAACCTCAAATAACCAAACATTGATCTCAAGGTTTCTAACATCACTCGCAAAAGGATCTAAGCTTCCACTACGAGATGATCACAAGTAGCTCTAAAGAGATTTGAAACGTTTTCAAGTTACCATGAAAGAATAAATAACTTGCAAACCAAATCAAAATATTTCCGTGCAATACCACAAAGAAAAAGAACACATTCCTTTCGGAAGTAAAAGCTTAGAGAGAAATCAATGTGAAAAAGGGTAATTACAAAAGTTCAAAGAAGAAGAAACTGGAGTTGAAATAAAGAACAAATAGAGAGTAACAATAGATGAAACAAAGAGAGGACAAAGATAAAAGAAACCATTGGTCCGAAGGTTCAAATAGAAGAGGTATGGTTAACACGTGCAAGGATTACAAGAATAGATGACTCAAAAACAATTTTATCTACTCGAAGACAACAACTTAAGATAAAATAAATAAAGCAGATAACCAGAGTCTTACAATTCTCGTACAATCATCACTCAAGGTAACAACGTCTCGTAACATACTTTCATCACATCTCCATAATACCTCAGAACCAAAAAATCTCTATATAACTGCCCCTTTTATAATCACTAGCTCCTCAGATTATCAAATCTCAAGATTACAAACTCTAACAACCTTCAACTCTCAAGTCCTTCAATCTCAAAAACACCATCTAATCACACTTAATGAATCAATCCATAGCAATCTCTATACCCTCAAAAGATGATCACAACAATTCATTATAACCATCGTCAACATGGTCGCTCACTAACTCAACGCTTGAACACCTTAACATTAATATCTCACAAGTCCATAGACTACAATTTGTCTCTTTCAATCAATCCTTTAAAAGGTAAGATCAGTGAATAACTCCTCAACGGATAAATCATAAAATCTTTCATGACTCACTAATAGTCATCAAGGATTCTTACACCTCAAATATGACATCCCAATAAAAGACGAGCATACTCTCCAAAATTCCCAACGTGCTCAATCTAAACTTCGCGATAACATTCAATTCAACTCTAACATTCTACTCTCGATCCATAAATAACTCGCATAACCTTTCCCTTAGCACGTGGCAAAACTCAATAATTGTAACCATTAAAAGCAAGCCACGATACTCCCAAACCATAAGATAAATCTACTCCTTATGTCTCCCACTTGTGAAACTACGAAACCACAACCATATATCTTATGCCACAAATCATCATCCTCTAACATCAATAAGGATTTCCTCCGGTATCTCAAAGGACTTAAGAACATCTAATCCCAAAAGAAACATCATTTTAACAACCACTTATCCCAAATGAGACTTCATCTTAACAACCTCTAATCCCAAAGGAAACTTTGTCTCAAAAACCTCTAATCGCAAAGTAAACTTCCTCGTTACCAAACCCATAATAATAAATGCTATTCCCGATCATATTTGAACATCCCTATCCACAATCCATCTTAACTTACTGTCTCAAGACCCAAACCACAAGGGGAATCAACTCCGAAATTTACCTCAAGCACGACAACACCATCAAGTGATCCAAAAAGGATGAAAGTACGATAAGAGTAAAGCTCGGGTTATCAAGGAATAAAAGTTTTGACCGAAATATAACCAAAATGCACGACACGTAACATGCAGAGGACGTTTTCAAAATTGACCGTCTTTAAACTCAACAAAGCATGCTCGAAAAAGTCATACATGAACAACACATTTTATACAACTAATGACGAAACAAAACATCAAGTCATAATGACACAATACATAAACAAAACATTTAATACAATTAATAACAATATGGGATATTAAGACACAAACAAGCAAGTGCATAAACAAACAAATGTGTGAACAAAACATGTAATACAATTAACAATGTTACGAAACATTAAGGTATAAAAAGTAAGTACATGAACAATACATGTAATACAATTAATGACGGTCAGAAACATTAAGGTATAAACTAACAAATATATAAACAACACAGTTAACACAGTTAATAAAGATACGAAACATTAAATAAGGCATAACTAAACAAGTGTAAGAACTACACATCTATCACAATTAATAATTATACGAAACATAAACACATAATCAAACAAGTACATGACCAACAACATATGTAATAAAATTAATAACGATAAGAAACATTAAGGCATAAATAAACAAGTCCTTAATTATTTCTACCCGATTTAGTCTCACTCAATTACTAAGTCAATTTATTTTAGTCATTAACTACGCGAGAGTTGGGAGCGTGTTCTCTCTGATACCAACTGTAACAACCCGGATTATAAAACAAAGGAAAAACGTACTATAAAAGGATAATCAGAGTACAACACTGCTAAAAGGGTCAAGGTGGCGGAAACACCTGACCAATCCGATTCGCTACTAAATCCCAAACAAACTACTACATTATTCGAGGTTTTCAAAACATAAAAGCAAACTCCTAATTTATTATTCGGCTCGCCCCTCGATGCATCCCAAACAACATCATCCAAACAACATCGAGCATTCAACCTGAGAATGGGGGTCGACAATCAGTCGGGAGTAACTAAATGCTCTCCCAGTCATGTTTACAACAATTAAATATAATTAACCATCAATAACAATTGAAAGGCATAATCAGTAAACTTGTGAGATCATCTACTCATGACATTCATAACACTAGATGGATGAGACTATATGAACTTAGACCATATGCAACAACTAGACCATGGACACTTACAAACCAAAATAGACACGATCCACGACACATATGACACAAAGCTAGCAACAAAGCATAGCGAATAGAGCGAACGCCGCTAGAACATTTAACTGATGAACTAGCAGATGGAACACTTAACTGACGAACCATCGGTTGTGAAGTATTTAACTGATACTCCACGGTACTATGTATAGCGTATCACCACGGCCTATATGCCTAAGACCTGGGCAGACCTCTCGATGCATTAACTATATATCGAACGACACTCGGGACCCAGAACGTTTAACTGACGAATCTGGCCACCCCCGAACATAGACCAATAAAACTCCGAAGAGCAGCTCTTGATTCATTCCGATAGTATTTAACTGATACTACCGTCATCTATTCGACTTAGCCAACAAACAAATATGCACACCTTAACTGACTGCACACGACATGCGTGAACCACATCACGACTCAACTCAGAAGAACAGTTTAACTGACTGTCCAACTCATGCAAATGCACATTTTAACTGACTGTACAACTCATGTGTGAATAACAGCAGCAGAATCAAGTTAAGTGGCTGGCTTTGGCGTTAGTGTCTGGTCTTGTCAGTTCAGTGATTTGTACAACGGGTACCCTTCGACTCAACATAGTAGAACAGTTTAACTGACTGTCCTGCCAACATATGAACAAGAGTAACCAACGACACATGCACACATTATGATATAATAACTGAACATAACTCAACATGTGAAACAAGTATCAACCATACAATGTTATAGTACTCCAGGTATAACTTTAACATTAACCATTCAATGTTATAGTAAAACTAACCATAACATAAACTCTGAATGCGAGGTTATAGTAACCTCGACTATAACTTAAAGTTATACTTACCTCAACCATAACCTTGGCACGTAACTCAATGTTATACTAGTCCCAACTATAACCTTGAGCCATAAATCTCAGGGTATGTTAGTTTCAGCTATAACCTTAACTCGTATACAATGTTATAGTAGATTCAGCAATAACCTGGATTCATATTTCCAAGGTTATACCTGTTTCAGCCATAACTAGAGCAACTACCCAATGTTGTATTAACTTTAGCTATAACACTTGAATCATCATCATCAAGGTTACATTAGCTTTAGCTATAACTTTGGAGAGAACCCTTGGCCGCCTATCATGCCGCCACTAGGGTTTGATTCGCAAACCCTAATTACACTCATGGCACCCGTAATAAACATGTAAACAATATACGAGACATAATTAAAACATTAAATCATATACAAACATGCGAAAACATAATTAACATGATAATAAACAATCAAAACATGTACTAATCATACAAATCAATCATTAAATCACATTAATTATATCAATTGGCATAAACACAATTAAAGGAAAACACCTAGTTACCTTTTTAAAAATAAATGAAAATCTTCATAAAGAAAACGACCAACAAAGCCTTGTCTCCAACACGTATGAACGTCCCCAAAACCGACATCAAAGATGCACGAATCCAAATCCATAAAAGACCTTTCTTTTTATTTACCCATTAAAAATAAGAGACCTTAAAGGTAGGTCAAAAGGTCCATACAAATAATCCCCATAAAATTATTGGTGATAAATATGAGGTAGAGGTAAGAGCAAGAATTATGAAAATATAATTTTCTTTTGAATTGGGAAGAAGGAAAGATATTCAACAATGGAGTCAAAGGGAGAAAAGAGAGTAAAAGAGAGAAATAGAGGAAGAGGCGTGCGGCATAACGTACGTGAAAACAAAACATTTGGTTTGACCTAGTTGCTTGCTAAGTTAAATCTATTTATAAGAGATTAATTAATGGGCTTTGGGTCCATTAGCTCACACAATGGAATATTTGATTACAAATTGGGTTGAGTATTGATAAAACGCTAGGAGAAGCTATAATAGAAAAGTAATTATTAAATTAAAATAGTCAAACCCTGCCCGGACATTTTAACCCTTCAAAAAAGTAGATTAAAATGAGAAATAATAAAATAGAGGACGGAAGCTTATAAATATATATTTCCAAAATACATTAATAAACTTCCAAATAATTAATTTAATAAAATAGTTTTATAATAAAATATTATTATAAAATACGGAGTGTTACATCTAGCAACATCAAAGCTTCCGGTGGATCCCGTATCAAGGAATCCGACCAGACCTCATAAACAGACTCATCAATGATATCCACTGAATAGCAAGTATCCTCTATCATTGGTCTAGCAATTGTACCTGGCAAACTGAAAGTGATAGCATCATCCCCCACCGCAAGAGTTAAACGCCCTTGTTTGACATCTATAATAGCCCCAGCTGTACACAAGAATGGTCCTCCCATTATAATCGGGGTTCTGGCATCCTCAGCTATGTCGAAGACAATAAAATCTACTGGTATTAAAATCTTGCCTACCTTGACAGGCACGACTTCTAGGATACCTAAGGGTCGTCTCACCGATCTATCAGCCATCTGGAGGGTGGTATTAGTCATTTTAAGGTGACCTATATTGAGTTTCTTGCAAACAGAATAAGGCATGATACTGACACTGGGTTCTAGATCACAAAGAGACTTTTCTATCACTTCATTTCCTATTATACAGGTAATAGAAAAACTACCCGGGTCTTTCAGTTTGGGTGGAGCCTTATTGAGAATTAAATTGCTAGACTCTTCCATGAAAGCAACAGTCTCAAACTCACTAAGCTCTCTCTTACGCGTCAAAATATCTTTCATAAATTTCGCATAAGAAAGTACCTGGTAATTAGCTCGGTAATAGGAACGGTCACCCGATGGTTCTTAACCACTTCCACGAACTTACGGAACTGTCGCTCAACCTTAGCATTCTTCAGTCGTCCCGGATAAGGAATTCTGGTAACAATGAGCGGGTCTGCGACTTTCTCTTTACCTTTGTCTAAACTTGGCATCTCCGCAGTAGAGGAAGATGACCCACCAACGTGTTTAGACCTCAAAACAGTGTCTTCACCATTGCGTTCGTTCGATCAAGTAACCTTACCACTCGATTGAGCACTTTGCTCATGGGATCTGGTCGATCGAGGGGCACAACCTGCTCGATCGAACTCGTCCTTTTCGGGGGTGTTTGATCGGGCACTTTCAGAGGGAGAACAGCTCGATCGAGTACCCAAATCACTCGATTGAGCACTTTGACGAGGTTCAGCAGCGTCAACGTCAAATTGCTCTCCCAAAACAGTTTTCGGATTTCCATCAATAGGTAAATCGACATTTTCCGGCGTTATTGGTCCGTCATAAGTAAGACTGCTTCGGAGATTAATTACATTAATTGGGTCACAAGAAGGTGTAGATACCCAGTATCTGTTGAGTCTCCAACAAACACCCGATGATTATCGGACTACAACATGCTTAGGAATCGCATCGTTTGATCGACAGTTTATGTACAACTATACGTCGGAAAACTTAAAAGGATTTCAAAAATAAAACATTTCAAAAAATTTCAAAAGTACCTGGATTGTTTAATGCATGACGACGGGGTTTCAATGACACTAACTAGAGTCAAAACCGACACCGGACCAAAAACCGACTCAAAATTAAAATCCCGACTCCAACAACGAGTCAAACCGAGTCAAATACAAAAAAAAAACCATTCAAATGCTTCCATGTTAAGATTTCACGGAATCATACATAGTCAAGTACAAATCAAGTTCTTCCAAATCCTAGGATAGAACAAATCAGGATTGCACTTGTGTGATAGCGACAAGACACCTCGAAGACGTGCGACATGGCTCGCGCCTCTTTGAGCAGCCCATACGGCCACGTCACTCAAAAAACACACCTGCCCATTTTCTTATAAATACCCCTCAAATGCCACCATTTGAGAGTTACACGAGCATCCGCCCCCTCATCTCTCCCTTAAAATTCTAGACTTGACTTCTCAAGTCACAATCCGACACGTGTTTACGACCTACGGATCGTAAACACAAGCCTTACACATTGTTTGGTACCGTCATCATGCATTAAATCACTTGACCGACCATCTCGACCACTACATCATCACTAAACTTAAAAAACACTCTTTTACTTAATAAAACGGTTTTTAAACCGAGTTTTTCGGCCAAACAAGTTGATACACTTTCGTCGGTTTCTCGCCACAAGCCTAGCATGTAAGTATGAGGGATGAAAAATCTTCTCTTATATATCATGTTTTCATATGTTTCATGACTATAACATGCTAAATCATGCATAACATGGTCCTAAACATGGGAAGAATGAGCCAAAACCTGATTTTTGGTTGAGGCAGAGGCTACTTATATAACACATAGGCTCGCGCCTAAAGCACCCTTCTCAAGCTAAATCAAAACCGTGTTTGGTCTCTTCATCTCTTTCATTTTATTTCATATTTTTAATCGGTTTTTACCATTTCAAATATTTTCAAACCCTTTTTTTATGACATGTTTTTTTACCATTAAACATTTTTCACCCTTGGTTCCCAATGCCATGACGGTTTAATCCGTATTTCGGTGATAATATTTGGTTAATTACATTATAAAAGGTATTTTAAAACCTTTTATTTCATTTCTTTACATTTTGAAGGGTATTTGAAAGGCTTTCTCATTTCTTTACATTTTCAAAACAAATGTATTAGTCATCAACACAAAGTCATCCTTGGTTCTACATACCATGTCGGATTTTAACCCGAGTACGATGATGAATATTGACTAATTACAAACAAATGAAGTTAAAATAATTAGTTCATAATTATTTTCAAAACTATTCATGTCAAGCTTCCAAAATCGAACCCGACATCGAATATTGTCAAAACAATGACGATTATTCAAGTCTCGTTCTTCAAATCAACACAAAAGCGGCCTAAACGGTCTTTTCAAACCAAGACGGGTTTAAATACCCATTTTTCAATACTTTTTACAAACCCTTTCAATAGTCAGAACATGTCTTCCATCGTTTGCTGACCCGCGCCTAAACAAGCCTCTCATTTTTCTATTTTTAAACCAGGGGAGACCCCCTTGCATCGCCAGCAGGCTCGCGCCTCTTCTGGCTGCCTGATGCAGGGTCTGTTCTCTTCCAGCATTTGTCCAGGACGATCCTGACTTCGGTTAACCCGAATACAGGACGAATCAGATAACGAATCTGCCCATTCAAACATCATATTTGCAAAACATCTTACTAAGACAAATGGATTACGTTATGCACCATAAACCTAATTCGGTAAATGGATGTTACTTTTCATCTTGCATGCAAATCAACGTTAAATCCAACTCGACATCTTATACTTGATACTTGATTAAACAAACCGGCATAGAAAGCTCACATGTTAGGTTCAAACTTGTGGATGCGCATTCATGCATTTACCCGTTTTATCAATTTTTGCATTTAACCAACCAAGATAGATCAGTAGAGGCCGCTACCGCTGGCGGGATTGGGTGTCTGATTAAAGGGCTTCCCAATACATACCTTCACCTCTTACTCAGAAACTTTGGATAGTGGACGACCTTATCCAGGGAGTACGAGAGTCATTTTAGAGATAGGATGCTAAAGAGGGACGATTCCTTATCTTTAGTACCTATGTCAAACCCTGCTTTGGTATAAAGTGGATTCGAACGGGTTCCAAGCATCCCACAAATGCTTGGTGGCGACTCCGAACATCTCTTGCATCATTTCGAGAACCTTGGTGAGACGAAACCGACCGATCTAAAATAATCCGGTGGAAAGCATTTTTACGCCGCCAAGCGTGGCTTTTAAAAAGACAGCTGCCGTGTCCACAGATCGGCTGGGCATACGCAGGTGGGCCATGTCCACAGATTGGCGACTCCGCTCAGGAAAACTAGGACACCTGTGTCTTTGTGATCCCTAGATGGTGAGACTCGAACGAGATCTTGGTTGAAATGCATTAATTGATATTACGGTCATGGTCGGGTTCCTTGTCCAGGCCCACAACCTAACCCTTTTAGACCAATTGGCTCGTCTCGTTGGCGTGAGTTTTCTGATACCCGTGTTTCTCATCTCGATTCAGTCAAGCATACCGTTGACGATACACATTTCTGTTTCGTCAAAGAGCTTTCATCACCTTCGAGCACGAGGCTAGGGCACACTCCTTACACATTTTGTTTGGATTGGTATCCCTTCCGAAAATCGGGGTTTGATTGCTTGGTGTGTAACCCACCATTTTAAGACAAAACCCGTGTTAGCATTATGCATAATATAATGAAACTACGAGTGCTTATGTGTTACGTGATCATAAGTCCTTCTGTGTCATTTTAGAACATTCAAAAAAACACATTTTTGTGTCGTTATAATGGCCATTTCAAACCTCGGACTTTCGCCGACCGTTGCATTTCAACACGCCTTTCTAGGCCGTCGTAATGACGATTTTCAAATCCGGTTTTTTATAACCATTTCAACATGCCTTTCTAGGCCGTCGTAATGACGATTTTCAAACCCGGTCTTCTATAACCATTTCAACACGCCTTTCTAGGCCGTCTTAATGACGATTTTTAAACCCGGTTTTCTACAACCATTTCAAAACACTGTTTTACGCAGTTATAATCGCCGCGTCATGACACAGATTTTAACCCGTCTCACGCCGACAATGGCTCTTTCAAAAGCCGAGAAAGGCACACACCCATTTCTCGAGACACTTTCGAGATCCTGAGGACTATACACCGTCCCTGAGACCTCTTCAAAAATTTCGAAACTCGATCTTAAAAACATACAATTTTGAATTTCAAAAACTGTCTCTGGAAACAGTACATTGTTTTCCGAGCCGACTCAAACTCAAACCGTCTTTTGCAAACAAACTTAAGACAACCCTTCAACTGACCGAATTTCGGAGATCCTCATGCTTCGGAAGCCGTCCATAAAGCGACAAACGAATCTTTGTGAAAATCTCTATTTTCGAAAACTTCAGTCCACCATTCCAATTCTGCCTTGTGTCTATCGAGTCGAAGCAAACGTACTTATGGGTCTTTACTTATGAGTCGTCTCACCACGAGACTCGTCCAACGGCGTCACGCCACTACGTGGACGCGAGTCAAAAAGTCCGGTCAACACCGTCACGTCATAAATCGAGTCAGCACCGAGGTACCACACACGGTCGTCCTCGTCTTGTTGAGTCTGATCTTTTTTCTGTCCTTTGTGTTGTCTGCGTCCAGTCTTTGAACCGTGTCGGATTGATTTGTAATGTGAGCCATTTTTCTGCCTCAGAACCATGGCCCCGTCTTCAACTTCGTCCAACAACAACAATGACAACAGAGATGTTATAACTGCCCAGCTAGCTAGCCTACTCACTGCTCTCGAGGTCACCCTTTGACTGAAACTCAGAAAAGGCTCAAACTCTTGGAAGAACAAATGTTAGCCCGGGGTAACAACATCCACCTTGAGAACAATCGAAGATTTGAACCCGTTGGGGATCAACTACCCGACAACTTTACCTGACTGATGTGCCAAAATTCAAGGGAGTAGAGGACCCACTCAATCACATCTGAGCCTTCAAGGACTACATGGCCATAAAAGGGGTCAAACAAGAACTCTTCACCCAGATCTTTCCATCATCCGTCGAACCGATCCCTCGCCAATGGTACTACTCCCTTGACCCGAAGAACCTCACTACCTGGGATGAGGTTGCAGTTTAATTTGCTAAGCAATATGTCGACAATGTCGAGATTCAGGCCAACACCCATACTCTTGAGGTCCTAACACTTAATGATAAGGAGGGATTCACGGAATTCCTAACCCGTTGGAGGAGAGTAAGCATTCAATTGGTCAGCAAGCCAAGTGAGTCAACTTTGGTGGAGAATTTCGTCAACAATCTCCGCCCGGTATAGGCCAACTTACTGAGATACCAAAACATCAAGACATTCCAATATCTACAAATCCGTGGAACCCGCATCGAAGACGACCTCCGAAAGGGCGTCCTAGCCAAAACCACTGGTAGAGGCTACCAGGGATCTACGTCAACTGGATCTCGCCCCTATGGTCAAACAAACAAAATTGATGAGGTCAACCTCCTCGAGCCAACCGCGAAAAGAGCTGAGCGCCCTCAAAGAGTGTTCACCAACCTAGGGTCAACTTATGCAAGCGCCCTAAAAAGGCTTATGAACCAACGGAAATTAAAACCAATCGGACCCACTCCGGATCCGTCTGATCCTAAAAAGTCCCGTTTCTGGAATCCTAACGCCTACTGCTAATATCATTAAGGGAAAGGTCATGACACGGAAACATGTTTCAAGCTCAAACACGTCATTCAAGACATGATCGAGAAAGGGGAATTACCTTTACCTCCACCAACTAAAACCAAATAACAAGACAAACCCTTTGGGAATCCATGCTATCTCCGATGACGAGCCTACCTTGGATTGCTCACACCTCATCTTATCAATTGATGAGGAGGTGAATGCCTTGGAGAAGGATGCCTCGGACGGGGTATTCGTGTTCAGCGCCGCAACCATGCTTGCCATGTTCCAACAAGTTGAGGAGGCTATAGCCAGTCTCTCGGAAAGGATTACTCGACTTGACGATGCCTACCGCCGGTTGATGTTCAATCATCCAACACCACGCCCGAGGGAGGGTCCCCCAAGCACCCAAAACTACCCTCACCAGGAAGGATTGCTCCCGCGACCGTTCTGGCATGCACCCCACAATAATCACCCTCACAAAAATCACCCTCACAAAAACATCCCTCACAAAAACTGCCCACCGAGGAATACCCCTCCAAGGTACCCTCGAGATCCCGAAGTCAATGGTATCTTGAGAGATGACGCTGAGGATGTTTATGTGGTCCCGGGAAAAGGGATACAGGAAAAGGAGATCGGTCATCTAACCCAGTCCGGACGCCCCTATAAAAACCCGAACAATTCAACAGTCATTCCAACAACGAATGACCAAGTTGTCCCAGACGTGGACACTCAACCCAAGGCTCATGAAAATTCGATCCTCAAACAACTGCAGAAATCAAAAGCCGAAATTTCGATTTGGCAACTGATTTCTACATCCTTCGAGCATCGGCAAGCTCTACTGCAAGCCTTTGGAAAACTAACTGTTCCCTCTACCTCCTCCCCTGCAGAAGTGGTAGCACACATGACAAGGGATGTCCCAGACCTGAACAACCTGGTCATCTTCTCTGATGAGGATATCCCTCCCTTCGGAGCCAACCATAACATGGCCCTATACATCACCGTGCAATGCCTCAAAAAGAATGTGCCTATGGTTCTAGTGGATGACGGATCCACGGTTAATGTCATTCCCATAAAAAAAGCTCACAAACTGGGTATCAAAGAAACTAACTTGGTCCCAACCAATCAAGGAGTACACGCTTATGACGACACTCGTCGTAAGGTTGCGGGGCTTATCACCCTAACTGCCACAACCGGACCTTTGGAAAGGCAACCCAGTTTTCAGGTAGTCGACATCGACGCCTCCTTCAACATGCTTCTGAGGTGCCCCTGGATTCACGCCGTCAAAGCAGTTACTTCAACCCTTCATCAGAAAATCAGGGTCCGTTCAACGGGAGACGATCACAATTCCCGCTTCCCCAATCAAAGCCGTCATGAAAAAGGGAATAGCCTCCCAAGCCATTGAGGAGGATGATAGTGAGATGTGGTATTCCAAGCTGTGAACGCCCTAACCGATGAATCAACGCCCTTTGATTGTGACCCGTTTGCCAACCTCGCAGTCAATCACATCCTGATGTGCCAGGGTTACTTCCTAGGTCTACCCCTCAATCCGCTGAAGAGCACCTTACCTCCCTTGAAACAGGCTAAGATCCCCAACATCCCCTTCGGGGTAGGCTTTGAGCCTACCGATGAAGAGATCCAGGAGATGAACCTCCTAATACGGAAGCGCAAGAAACACGGGGTTATCCTTTTTCCCTATCATTTGACCCTCAATGGATACTTCGTCCCCAAGGGAGAGTCCGAACTCTACCACGGCTTTCCTGAGCCGATATACGACTCTGTTGCTAAGGTCAGGCACCCGGGTGTAGAAATCTTTCAAGACTGCTACTTCATCCCCGACAACATCGAAGCCGAATCAACTAAGTTTGACTACGAGGACATCATCAACATTGCTCTAAAGGACAACCAGTTTGACCCCACCGCCTTAATCTCTGATACTGACCCAGAGAAAACTACACAAGGCTGGAGGAAAACTGTCAAATAGACCGATCGTCAAGGCCGCATTCTCAGGATTATAACTGGAGAAGGCCCTATGTTCAAAGAGGGAAGTGAAGAAGAAACTGAGTCTGAGTCGGAGTCAGAGTCTGTCCTAGATCCTAACACTCTTGATGTCCCAGTCAGAGTCCCCTTCCCACTGTTTTATCATAAACTCGTGGCTGCTTCAGAGGCTGACCAACTAGGGTCATCCCCACTCCCACGAAAGGCGACAACCTGGAGCTTTGTTCCAGGGGTCACCTCCTCTGCTGTGTCTCCTCTGACTGCCCATGAGATGTATGTCCTATCCGAGCTTTTCACTCAAGTCGACTTAATGAACGCTAAGTTTTCTTATGACTCGTCTAAATTTCACTGCAACGCAATTCTGAATGACTATGAAGAATTTGACTTGAGTGACTACCGACCTCACCTAGCCAAAGAACTTGAAAAACGGGAAACCAGAACCCCCATAATTGAAGAGACCAAACCTATTAACGTAGGAACCGACAACACACCTCAAGAACTTAGGATAGGGACAACCCTGGACCCCTCGGAAAGACAACAGTTCATTGACCTCCTTCACGAATACAAGGACGTATTCGCCTGATCCTACAGAGACATGCATGGGATTGACAGGGAAATTGCAGAGCACCGGATACACATTAAGCCCGAAGCTAAACCCATGAAGCAGAAGCTACGCCGGATGCGTCCTGAATGGGCCCTGAAAATCAAGAAAGAAGTAGACAAACAATTCAAGGCTGGTTTCATCAAAGTATCTGAGTACTCTGACTGAGTGGCCAACATCGTTCCAGTACCGAAGAAAGAAGGGAGAATTCGGGTTTGCGTCGACTTTAGGGATCTGAACAAGGCAAGTCCAAAGGACGACTTCACTTTGCCACATGTTGACATCCTGGTGGACAATACCGCCGAGCACACCCTCCTATCATTCATGGACGGGTACGCTGGGTACAACCAGATCAAGATGGCTGAGGAAGACATGCACAAGACTACATTCACTACGCAGTGGGGTACATATTGCTACACTCTCATGCCCTTCGGTCTAATCAACGCCGGCGTAACCTATCAAAGAACCACTACGACTCTCCTATATGATATGATGCACAAGGAGGTAGAGGTATATGTTGATGACATGATCGTCAAGTCAAAAGAACGGGACGGCCACATCAACGCCCTTCGAAAATTTTTCGCTCGTCTGCGAAAATACAACATGAGACTAAATCCTCAAAAATGTGCATTCGGGGTCACCTCCGGGAAGCTCCTGGGACATGTCATAAGCAAAAGTGGCATTGAGATTAATTCAACCAAAATCAAAGCCCTTCAACAAATGCCTCGGCCTAAGAACGAGAAGGAGATTCGAGGAATTTATCGGTCAAGTTCAGTACATCGGCCGCTTCATAGCCAAGCTCACCATTATTTGTGAACCAATCTTCAAGAAGCTTCGCGCCTCCGATCACACCGATTGGGACGACGACTGTCAAAAAGGCCTTCGACACGATAATGGAAATCCTATCCAAACTTCCTGTCCTCATGCCGCCTCAACAAGGAATTCCCTTATCCCTGTACCTGACTGTCACTAACACAGCCATGGGAGCAAGCTAGCACAAACAGTCGACGGTGAAGAACGAGCCATCTACTACATCAGCAAAAAGTTCATCGAGTGTGAGACAAGGTACACCCAACTGGAAAAGATATGCCTTGCCCTATTATGGTCAACAAAGAAGCTACGACACTACATGCTCAGCTACACAGTTCACATTTACTCCAAGATGGACCTGGTCAAATACATCTTCGAAAAACCCGTACTAAACGGAAGGCTGTCTAGATGGACACTCATGCTATCCGAATTTGATCTCATGTTCGTACCTCTCAAGGTTATCAAGGGAAGGGCAGTCGCCGATTTCCTAGCAGAAAATCCCGTCAACGAGGATCCATCGACCGACACATGGTCACTTCCTGACAAAGACATCCTTTGTGCCGACACCGACGCATGGGACCTATACTTCGATGGTGCATTTAATCTGAGCGCCTTTGGGGTAGGGATCCTTCTAATATCACCAGAGGGGGAACATGTTCCAATCTCTATCAAACTAGACTTCGCGGTCACCATCAATGCCGCCGAATATGAAGCATGCCTCATCGGCCTACAAGCAGCCATAACATTTGGCATCAAGAGACTGAGGGTCCACGGCGATTCCTCGCTCATCATCAATCAGGTGTCCGGATCATGGAAAATCCGAAGCGACAGCTTAGCTCCCTACCGAGCAAAAATCAATCAAGAGGTTGAGTTCTTCGACCAAGTCGACTACTTCCACTTGCCACAAGAGGAAAATCAATTTGCTGATGCCCTGGCAAAACTTGCCGCACTCGTCAACATACTTGACGACATGACATCGATGCCCCTATGTATCGAGAGAAGAAGCGAGCCAGTCCACATCTGTGCCATCAACAACGGCGAGGAAAACCATGATGAACCTTGGTACCAAGCCATCCTCAACTACAAAACCAAAAACGAATTCCCTCCTAACTCTGATCCAAGAGGACAAAGAGCCATCCGTTTACTTGCGTCATAATTTGTGATAAACCAAGAACAATTATAAAAAAGAACACCCCAAGGGATTCTCCTCCTTTCCATTGACCATCAAAAAGCCAAAAAAGTTACGGGAGATGTCCACGGTGGTGAACGTGGCCCTTACATGAAAGCAACGATGCTGACCCGAAAAATCATGCGGTTAGGCTACTATTGGACCACCATGGAAGCCGATTGCCGCAACTACGTCAAACATTGCCACAATTGCCAAATTTTCGCCAACATACAACCCATACCACCATCCCTTTTATACACCATGACATCACCCTGGCCTTTCTCGACCTGGGGCATCGACATCATCGAAAAAGTCAACCCGATAGGCACCAAAGGGCATTGCTTCTTCCTCGTCGCCATTGACTATTTCACAAAATGGGTGGAAGCAAAGTTCTATGCAGTCTTGACCGCCAAACAAGTGGCCGAGTTCATCTAGGACAACATCATCTGCAGATATGGGGTACCCCATGAAATCATCATCGACCAAGGCTCTCACTTTCGGGCGGAAGCACAAGCCTTGCTGGACAAATACAAGATCAAACGACATCGATCATCCCCCTACCGTTCCCAAACCAACGGAGCGATAGAGGTAGCAAACAAAACTCTTGTCACCATTATCAAGAACATGCAATATAACTACCCCAATTGGCCGAGCAAACTCCTATTCGCACTCTGGGGATACCGAACCTCCATTCGAACACCGACAAGAGCCACACCCTTCTACCTAGCATACGGTATGGAGGCAGTTCAGCCGGTAGAGTTAGAGGTCCTATCTCTATGCATCCTACTGGAAAGTCAAGTCCCTGAGGCGGAATGGACCCGTCGAAAGTTCGAACAACATACGCTTCTAGACGAACGGCGGCTCAAGGCCTTGCATAACGTCCAGCTATACCAACGACGTATACAACAGGCATTCAACAAAAAGGTTAAACCCAGGAACATCAAGGAACGCGAATGGGTCCTCAAGTCCGTTCGAGCACCATTACCCGTCGATCTGAGGGGGAAATTCAAACCCAATTGAGCCGGGCCATACCTGGTCAAGAAAATACTTTCAGGAGGCACAATGAGACTGAGTGACCTAGACGGGGAGGATTTTACAAACCTGACCAACCTAGACCAACTCAAGAAATACTACCCTTTAACAGTAGAAACCAACAACCTCACCCTAATTTTACAACTAGCGACCGCCTTACCCCTTTCAATTCAAGTTCCTCAATGAGTTCTTATTTGAAATTACATGTTTTATCGAGTCTAAGTTGTGGCACCGTGCCCGTTTCAAATGCCCTTTGATCTGTGAAAAGCAACATCCATTTGCACTCAAACAAAACCCTGAACTACGAGCACGGTTTAATTTCACCTCTTCAGGTGGATACGTAGGCAGTCCTTGCTTATACAAGAAGGATACAACCACAAAACCCAAATAAATTTACAAAACATTTCGAACTACGATCACGATTTGATTTCACCTCCTCAGGTGGATACGTAGGTATGGACGCGGGCCCACGAACTACAAGCGTTTGCATTTATGGAGTCGCCACCTATTTATTGTGGAAAATTGGAAACCGTTCGAATACCTCGCGTCATGTCAAGACACAAAGTAATGTCATAGACACTAAGAACTCGTTACCCTTAGCATTCTATGTCTAGAATGACTCTCGTGGATGCTAATGAACACGGATGTTCACAGAGATCTGGAGTAAGGGGTGAGGCTACGTATAAGGAAGCTCTTTTGATCGAACACCTAATCTCGCCCGCCTCGATAGCGGCCTCTACTAATGATTAGGGAAGATCATCTATACTTTATATGTTGTCGATTATATGCATGCAATGCAACATCCAACGTTTTAATCCTAGCATGTGAGAATTAACTAAGTCGGTGAACATGTAATTTAGCATACAATTGGGTCGAAGTAGGAAATTAAGGTGGATTACATGTGAAAACATACAAACAATAATAAAGATACAATAAAATACAATAATTAAGATTACAATAATTATATTGGTTTGATTGATTTACGTCGAAAATACACTTAAAACGGATAATTTGAGAAAAGAAAGGGAAAATAAATTAGGTTATAAAATACGAAAAGATTAGTGGTGATAATACGATTAATAGTAGAATATTACGTAAGCTAATACTTAGGCCAAAGCAACAACAAAAGTTCAGAGGCAGAACTCAACCCAGAACAGGCGCAACAGAGCTGCGTCCTTTAGAAGAGGCGCATTGCTCACTGCGTCTATTCCTGAGGTGAATTATGGCTGTGAAACCGGAATTGCATATTGTTAATATTCATTGGTAATTTAATGCTCGGTTAATAATATTTGACTCGGATAGAAGTGGTTTAACGGATTACTTACATGCAATTTGGTCATAAAAACAATAAAAACATGAGACAAAACTAATTAGAACAAATTAATTATAATATCAATTATGAGGTTAATTATAAATTAAATTTATCAAAACAAATTAATTAGGTTATTAATGCTAAACTATTGATGATGATGATGATGATGATGAACAGACGAAAATATACAAAAGATAAATTTCAGAGACTTGATATTGATGAATCGAATCTATAAAACCCGGATTGATTTTAATGACGAACCCGCAAATATTAATTACTTGGGATTTAAGTCGGGAATAAAAAGGTGATAAATTACTAATAAGATTATATGCTAAGATTATCATACGAATGAAATAAGAGCAAGCAGAGAGGAAACAAAAACAAACAAACGAAATAAGAAGAAGACGAAGGAAGAAGAAGGAAAGCAGGAACCGCGGCAGCCTCAGGAAGAGGCGCAGCAGGTACTGCGTCCCTTCGAAGATGCGCGGCAGTTGCTGCGTTCCTTCTCGACATCTGTCTCCCATTAACCCATAAAAAGGTTTTGAATAAAGGTTTTATAAATCGGTTTTGAATATATTTTCGACGTAAACCTTAGAATAATGATTACAAAAATAAAAACAATAATAAAAGATGGGATTTACACCCTCAGACTTACATGTTTGACGAAACGAGATTAACTAAGTTAACGTTTAGTGATGTTCGACTCGAATGTACGACGAAAGTGCCCTCTAAGAGGTAATTAAACAAAGTTGATTAAGTTGATTGAGGTGGAGTTGGTCAAATTGGTCGGTCATGCAAAACGAGGTTGGTAATCAGAAGGATCCAAGCTTACGTGGTCGAATGTTCAAGCACGTAGACGCCAAAAAGCAAGAGCATGGTCTTAGAATGCAAAGGTAGAAGAGAAGGGCGGACACTCGCGTGAAAAATATGCGGACCGAAGGTCTCTATTTATACTAATCACACGGAGGAATTAGGGTTTCGGTAAAACTTTGGAAGTAAATCTCGAAAAGAAATTAAAATACGCAGAAAGGAGATGGGGAAGAGGCGCAACAACCACTGCGGCTCTTGGAAGAGGCGGAGCAGGTACTGCGTCCTTTCCCCAAGGGTTTCCTCCTGCGGAAGGAAGATTTTCCACGTTTCTATTATGGAATTGCGGTTGATCTTAATTTCCTTAATATTTAAAATATAATTTCGGGATATAATTTACCAAAAGATTTAAAAGATTGAAAATATGGAATAGAAATATCCGGAACATTCCAGAATATTTTGACTCGGCATTTTAAACGGTTATTAGATAATGAAGACGATTTTTGACCCGGACTCCAAATGTACTCTAATTACTGTCAAAACGACCGTGATGGCGCGTAGATACCGACCAAGGGGTAGGCACAATTATTTGAGCTATCACTTGATGATAAACTTATGAATGATCATAAATCGTTCAGTGTACCAAACATGCGGCCCAATTATCACCGGGTGGCTTGCGGGAGGTGCATAAATGAGGTATCTACACAGCCCCCACTTTGACTGAGGCTTGGACAAGGCGAAAGTCAAAGTATAGCCATCAGGTCAATCGAAGATTACAACCTGACGACTATGGCGACGCGAAGCGGCTCAAGGGGTCTGAGCCAAGGACCTGTCGTCAGGGACATTTTAGAGTCTGTCGAATATCGGGGAGGGTCGTTTTAAGTCCATTAGACTACGTAAGGTGGTCCTCCAGCCATAGGAAGAGACCATACCTGAGATTCCTTGAGACTCCTTACTCTGTCGGACTCCAAGGGGAAACAAAACGTAAGATTGAAGGATTGAAGGGGCAGCAGGACGTCGGTAGAAACTGTTGAGAGAAATCTTCTTGTGTCGGTCTTCAAACAAACTTCGGTAAAAACTTGAGATTGAGGTTGAACTCCACGTCTTGAGAAGAACAATTGGCTGTCTTGAACTCTCGCTGGTGGAACATAATTGAGACGTGTCGAAACACCTGTCAGATAAAATTCGCTCATTGTTTCAAGCGAAGTTTTGATAAAGTACTGCGGCAGTTCGCAGTTTACTCGAAAATACGGGTCCGGACGAAGACTAAACATCAAATGACCAAATATACGATATATGGCGTTGAGGAAGAGGCGCACAAAAGATGGGCCCACAAATAACGAACTTGTAACGAATTTTCAAGAAATGATTAGGAGGGAAGCTAAGGAAGAGGCGCAGCAAGAGCTGCGACTCTTGGAAGAGGCGCAGCACCTGCTGCGTCTTTTCCTGGGTTTGTCTCTGTCTGAGTAAAAACTCGACAGAGGACGTGTTTTATTTCATAATAACAAAACACAAATCATCAAAACTCTCTCAAATTCCAACCATTTCTCGTCAAAATTTGATCAAGATCCTGGATTTGCCATGACTAATAGAGGTATGCGTTCTATTTTTGCATTAAACTTCCGTATTTGCGCAGTTTGGACCGACAAAATTAGGGTTTCCAACCCTTAATGTCAAAAAATTTGGTGCTTTTCCCCCAAATGATCTTGCCTTGTAAAATTGACATTATAATTGGATAATTTGTAGTATAAGGATCATAACCATGTGTTCATTTCGAATTTTCATCGAGTATTGAGCATTTGAGTGAAATTGTGATGGTCTCACAATTGAGTCGTGAATTGCTTCAAAAATAGCCTTAGGATTGCCCATTTGTGACGAAACATGATACTTTGAATTCTTGTGTAATGGGTAAACTTCCTACCTTCTCAAAATTTTGATTTGTGACGGCTTTTTCAGGACACTTTTCTAGAGCATAATCACCGTTATAACGAAATGCTGTCGAGATTCCGACTCGAACCCATGACTAGGCTTGAATTTAGGCTTAACCTGACCCATATTACCACATGAGCAGTCGGGTTTTGGGAGAAATGGCCAAAGATGGCGAGAAAAGAGCGATTTCGGAGCTTTTGAAAGCTTGAAAATCCCTTAACTAAGGCTCGCCGTCACTTGACGCGGCCTAATTTACTCTAATTTTGCAGGTGACGAGGCTTCTATGTAAGGGAGGGATCCCATGGACGTGGATATTGTTCTTGACCCTTCTCTTACGTTCGAGGAGGCGTTAGAGGAGGCTTTTGCTGCGGCGACGGCGGCTGCTGAGGACGAGGTCGTCGAGGAGAAGGCTGTTGAGGAGGAGGCCCCGAGGCAGGCCAACATCAGACGAGGTGGTCGTCAGCTGAGGGGAGCACCGGAGTGGGGTGAGAGATGGGATAGCCGACATCTCATCTGAGCATCGGAGAGTCACCTGTCCTATAAGACGGTGAAGAGCTTGGTAAATTGAATTCATCATTCTTTCATTTACCTTCTTTCTTGTCTTTCATTTGCCATTCCTATTCTCTTTTATTCGAGCTAAAGATAGCTTTGCATTGAATCAAAATAGGAGGTCGGGAACATCAGGTCCTCTTCCGGCTACACTATGATGATGGAGGCTTACGGGAGGCTGTCAGCGGAGGAGCAGGCCATCATCGAGTTGGGAGCTTTTGGGGCCTTGGTACGAGCATGGAGGGATATCAAGGGGAGGAAGATTCGGGCAAACCTTTCCCTGATTCGAGCCTTTCTTGATCGGTTCTGGTATACGACCTTGACCTTTCACATGCTTTTCGGCGAGGTTGGGGTCACGTTGGAGGATTACGGCATGATTTCTGGTTTGCCGTGTAGGACTGAGGTTGTGGTGTGGCCGTCAACGGCCATGAGAGTGGACTCGGCTGAGGCTAGGAGGCTGATCGGTTGGAACCTGGCGGCAAAAGCTACAGCGGTTCCCGTGTTGGTGCCGAGTTCCTACGTCAGGGATTAATTTGATGGGAAGATCCCGACGATGGTGATGATCGATAGGAGGGAGACGGCTCCTCCTCCTTGCACTGCGGAGTAGAGAGCTCGCCTGTGGCTCTGGTGGTTCTTGTCTTCACTCTACCTTGGAGACAAGGGGGAGAGGCTGTCGACGAAGCTTCTTCCCTTCCTTTCTGACTTGAGTGACCTAGGTCGTTGGGACTGGGTCACTCCTTTTCCTTTATTGAAACAAGAAATATCGTCATTGATTTTTTTTTAACAGGCGTGGGTGTACTCCTACATTTCGAGCTTCACGCCCAAGAGGACGGAGCCGGGGGTGAGAGCTTATCCCGTTGTGAGGGATTGGGTGATGTGCCGTAGGAAGAGCCAGTGCTCTTCTTACGATGTCTGTTGACGGGACGTGAACGCCCTGCAGTTGGATGGCGTGGTTATATTTTACTCACTTTCCTTTGTTTGTTGCTTCATCATTTCTTTCAGAAACGATCATAATAATGACCTTTTGTTTGTTTTGTCTTAGTGGGTGCCCAGGCCTTGGGTGGAATACGCTGACGTCCCTCCTTTTGTGGCTGAGGTTCTTCGACCTAGGAGATCGAGCCGGTTGCTGCTGAGGATGTCGATGGGTCCCGTGTGGTACTTGGGTGAGCTTTTGACTCGCCAGTGCTCTCAAGATGTCTTCATGGTCCCCATCGATCCTCTTCGGACGATGTTTAGGACCCTTTCGATGCTGAGAGGGTGGCTGACCTGGTAGACGTCAGCGGTGATGATCTCCTTCTTCCCGGCGAGGACTACTCTGCGTTCACTCACCGGAGGTTGGCGTACTGGCCGGTCGTGGTAAGTGCTTCACTTTTTTCTTTCGAATTGGCTTGAAAACATGATGAATGATCACCGATTACTCATACTATTTTGATTTTGCAGGAGGTTAAGGTGGCGGGGGTCGAGCCCCCAGCGTAACCCGAGACCCTCGAGTACATTGATGCGGCGGGGATGACGACGATCTCCGAGCTTCGCGACTTTGGCGAGGCGGTGACAGATGCTGGCCTGGACGAGTGGCAACATCTGATTCAGAGGGTAAGTTCTACGACTTGATAAGCTTAATACATTTGTTTAATTTTGTCCAATCATTGAGAATCCTTGTTTATTGAAATGCAGGTAGCGCCATCTCGGTTCGTGGCTTTGTGGAGGGTAGCTAACCGGCTATGGGCTACTGTCGTCAAGGCGCTTGCTGGCAGTCGAGGACGTCAGGTATGAGCCTTCTGTTTACTTCTTTTTTGAATATGTTTGAAATGATTGACATGAGCCAATCCTTTGTCATTTGCAGAAGGAGCGCGGCCTGGAGCGGGAGCTGGCGCAGTCCCAGGAAGAGACGGCTTGCCTGTTGAGGGAGTTGGAGGTCCGCGACGCCGAGATCGCTGCTCTCGAGGCGAGAGTTACTGAGTTAGGCGGCGACCAACAGTAGTTTGTTTTTGTTTTTGTTTTTGTTGGCTGTACGGTACACACATTTGTACATTTTAGGACTTTCATTTTGGACTTTTGAACTTCATTTCGGGCACGAGCCCCCAGTTTGGTGTGCATATGTCCTTTTGGTTGTATATATGACGGCCTGAGTGCCTTTGCTGCTGGGTTGTCTTACTTGTACCTGCAGGTTAGCTTTGAACAGGTTTGGTAGATGACGGTTTATGCCGTCATGCTGCCGAAATTTACATAAAAATTGCACATAAAACAAGTATTTGTACACATGGCCTAAATTACCGCAAGACAAGACTCGAGAAAAATGCAAAAAAGTTGCCGAAAATGACCGGACGGTAGGGAGGGCTACCCCCTAAAAAAATGAAAATAGAAACATATAAGTTTGAAATGAAATATGAAAGGGGAGTGAAATGATTCCCCCAAAAAGAAAAATAAAAAGAAAATGGGTAAGTTTGAAAATAAATAGTTAAATTGGTGAAATGATTCCCCAAAAAGAAAAAAAAATAAAAAGAAATGGGTAAGTGTGCTTGTTTGACGAAGATGTCGATTTTGCCTCGAAAAGCGTGCCCATAAGATTAGGAAACTCGAAATATTGTAATTCGACGGGATTACCAAAAATAATATCCTATAGGAAATTATGTTTAAGGAATTAGGAAAGATCCAACGCGGAAAATCACAGAAATATCTATGAGGAAGAGGCGCAGCATGAGCTGCGTCCCTTCGAAGAGGCGCAGCACGTGCTGCGCCATTTCCTCAGTGTGTCCGTTCTGACGGATTTTAGGAAACCGTTTTTAGTATAAATATAGACGTCGATGGAGGTTTTATTCACATAATTCTTCCGTCTTTCTTTCGTCTATTACGTAAAACTCTCTAATTAATCATACAACATGGATGCTTTAGAAATCCGTCTCAAAGAATGGACAAACGAATTCACAAATGTGGAGAAATAAGATATGGGTGCCTACAACTTTGGATCGATTTTGATCTTGAAACTAGTTAAGGTTGTTAAGCCATTCTTGGATGCTTGTCTTGAGTATTGGGACCCTAATTTCAACGTGTTTGCCTTCCCTGGAGGCGACATCTGTCTTTTTCCCGATGAAATTGCTACAATTGGTGGATGAGACCCAGAACATATGCCTGCTATACCCTCTACTTCTCAAGGGTATTAAAAAAAGTTTAGGGATTTGCTTGGATTGACAAGAGCCGAGGTTGACCGTCTTGTGACCTCAAAAGGAGTTCGAATGCTTGATCTTATCGATCGGTTCATAAATAAGGCAGACGCTTCTGTCTCCCATGTTGCGAGGCGTAGGGCGTTCGAATTTTTCCTATTGCATGGTTATGTCCTCCAAGGGCATGTTGACGAGGAGATGAGAGTTGATCCTCGCTATCTGAGTATATTGAGCAAATGGAGCTGCGCAGGAGCCCAGCTTGCCTATGTTTAGGAGAGATCCTATTGGGATTGGATAACAGGAAAGCCAACAGCGACCTTCCTTATTTAGGAAGTCCCATCGTCTTGCAGATAAAAGAATACAAACTTATTTTTTCTTTTTTTTTCGCTTTTTTTTTTCTCTTTTTTTTCGTTTTTTCTCTTTTTTTTTGTTTTTTCTCTTTTTTTTTTGTTTTTTTTATACTAATACCTGCTTTGGTAGGTCTGGCTTATGGAGCATCTGCGGGTGATCGAGCCCCCAGTTAATGTTCCTGCTTACCATGCTCGCTCGATTGCAATGAGGACCAGGCTTTATATGGTGGACTTCACTCGGGTTTGCAACTATTGGGAGAACAAGTTGAAGAACGAGGATGGTCCCCTAATCAGATGGATTGTACCATGGTGGCATCTCAAGTCTGTTACTAGAGTATCGTCTCTGGATCCTACTCGATCGGTGCGCATTCCTGGCTTGGAATTTTTGATATGCATCTTCCGAGAGAGACTGATGAGGCAGGTTGGTTTAAAATAGATGATTCCTAAGCTTGATACTATTCCTCAGACTGTCGTGGCACTTACTACCGAGAGTCGAAGAGAGTGGGCCCTCAAATGGCCTTAGAGAAACATGTGATTCCTAAACTCTTCTGTTAGAGCATTATGGGTATCGGATTCTTACTTGCAGTGGAGGAAGGCTACTACTCCTGAGGAGCGCGAGAAGCTAAGGAAGCGCGAGCCTGTTGATTATAAGATTCGTGATGTAGCGAAGGAGAAAGAGAAGTACTTGACCGAGGGAGAGGAAGAAGCCTGATTCCGAGTTGTTCATCCGTCGAAGAAATCGAAGACCTCTCCTATCGTCGAAACGATGGTGGATAGGAATGGTAAGACTAGACCGCGAGAGAGACCGTTGGTGATTAGGTCAGAGATAGCGCAAGAGCGCCCGGCTCGTGGTCGAGATAAGAAATATGACAAAAATGACAAAGGCAAGGGGAAGATGGAAGAATAGCCTAAGTGTTAGTATTTATTATTATTATTATTATTTGTAATAAAATGGTGGGGTTTTTAGAATCCTAGCCTATTTTTTTTAGCATTATTTTTATTATGTGGCGTATTATTATTATTATTATGGAAAGAAATGAATAAAAGATTAATTGGTTATGAAACCGTTGTGATTTTCTTTTATTATTCTTGTCGAATTCCAAATGCTTATGCAAATGTATTTCTATTTACATTTAAAATAATGGGTTATATCCTGTGAAGGATTGCCTACGTATTTATTTTAAAAATGAAATCAAACCCTTGCGCATAGTTCAAGTAAATGTAAAAGAATAATTGTTCTAAGCAAGAGCTTGTAATGAACTAGAAAATGAGCATGAGCTTTACTTACTCCTAAAGCACAATTCAGTTTATTTGATGATATGAGGATGACGAACTGTCAAAATGCAAGAGCAAAGTGACGTAAGCTTTATTTCAGCTGTCCAGGGGCCGTTTTTATTTCATGCCACATGAGCGACACGTGATGTTACGCGAGGCGCGTTTTTGTTCCTATTTTAGGCATAATATCGTTTCAGTTGGTCGAGGTTAGTTGGGTTGGCAAATTCATTCCCATCTAGGTTTGTGATTCTAACCGCACCCCCCCCCCCCCCCGAGAGTATGGACTTGACCAGGAATGGTCTGGCCCAGTTGGGTTTGAACTTTCCTCGTGGATCGACAGGTAATGAGCTCTAACTGATTTGAGGACTAAGTCTCCCTCTTTGATGTTCCTAGGCTTAACCCTTTTGTTGAAGGCTCGTTTGATACGTGCCTGATATGTTTGCACATTGTGTAATGCACGCAATCTTTGCTCATCCAGGAGGATGAGTTCTTCATATGTATCTCTCTTCCAATCAACTTTTGACTTTCGAGTAGGATGCGCAAGGATGGGATTTCTAGCTCGACTGGTTGCACGGCTTCCATGCCGTAAGTCAAATAGAAAGGAGTGGCCCGAGTGGGTGTCCTAACGGATGTGCGATATCCCCATAAGGCAAATGGTATCTTACTCGGCCAATCTCTATAATTGTCAATCATTTTCTTGAGGATGGTGACAACATTCTTTTTTGCTGCCTCTACCGCGCCATTAGTTTATGGTCTATATGGCGAGGAATGGTGGTGTTTGATCTTATACTTGGCTAGAAATTGTTCAGTCTCAGCCTGGAAATGTGACCCATTGTCACTGATGATCTCATGTGGGCAACCGTATCGGCAGATGATATTGGTTTGTATGAACTTTGCCACGTTCTTGGCAGTGAGACTAGTGTAAGAAGCCGCTTCTACCCATTTGGTGAAATAATCGATTGCTACCAGATTGAAACAGTAACCTCCTGTTCTGGCTGGGGTGATCTTCCCGATGATGTCGATTCACCAAGCAGAAAATGGCCAAGGAGACGTCATGGTGTAGACCAATGAAGGAGGGACATGTTGCACATTCCCGAAGATTTGGCAGTTGTGGCAATGTATGACATATTTGATGCAATCGCATTCCATCGTGGTCCATTAATATCTCAAACGCGTGATTTTCTTTGCCATCATTGGTCCACTCATTTGAGGGCCACACTCTCTATCATGGACTTCTTCGATCACTTTTTGTGCCTGTGAACAATCAAGGGAACGCAAGACTACACCAAGAGGTTTTCTTTTGTACAACTTTCCTTGCATGAGGACGTACTGGGAGGATAGTAAGCTTATAGCATGTTGTCCCCTCTTATCCATATCTAGTGGATAGGTGCCATTGAGTTTGAAGTTCAAAATTGCACGGAACCAAGGTTCCTCTGGGTTTTCTTCTTCATCTGTAATTTGGTGCATATAAGCTGGTTCTGACCGTCGTTCAATGCATAAAGGCATTTCTACCATATTATCCGGCATATTAATCAAAGATGCAAGTTTTGCAAGAGCATCTGCAAATTGATTCTCTTCCCGAGGTAGGTGTAGGTAAGTTACTTGATCGAAGAATTGGGCAACTTGGACTATCCTGGCTTGATAGGGTGCTAGGCTTTCGCTCCGAATTTTCCAAGACCCCGTAATTTGGTTGATGATCAAGGATGAATCTCCATGTACTCGAAGATTCTTGATTCCTACACCTGCTGCCGCTTGTAGCCCAATGAGGCATGCTTTGTTTTCTGCTGCGTTATTTGTCACCTCGAAGTCGAGTTTGACAGACAATGATGTATGCTCACCTTCAGGAGAAATGAGCAACACTCCCATTCAAAATCCTCTTAAGTTCGACGCTCCATCAAAATAAAGGTCCCAGGAGTCTACATCGGTTTCGAGTATATCCTCATCCGGAAACGACCAAGTGTCTATTGCTTGTGCATCATTGATGGGATTTTCTGCGAAGAACTCGGCGACAGCGCGTCCTTTTATAACTTTCAGAGGTACATATTTGAGATCGAACTCTGAGAGCATCAAAGTCCATCTCGCTAGGCGTCCATTGAGAACGGGTTTTTCGAAGAGGTATTTAACCGGATCCATTTTAGAGTACACTTTGAAGGAATAGCTAAGCATGTAATGGCGTAGCTTCTTCGTTGCGCACACAAGAGTGAGGCATGTCTTTTCGAGTGGTGTGTACTTGCACTCATATTCCAAGAACTTATTACTAAGGTAGTAGATAGCTCTTTCTTCTTTTCCCATGGTTTGTGCCAGCATGGCTCCCATAGCTGTTTCGGTTACCGTGAGATATAAACCAAGAGGTTGATCTCGTTGAGGAGGCATGAGCACTGGTGGTTTCGCTAGTATCTCCTTGATTCGGTCGAACGCCTTTTGACAGTCGTCATCCCAGATGGTGTGATCTGTTTTCTTTAGCCTTTTGAAGATAGGTTCACAAATCATGGTGAGTTTCGATATGAATCGACTTTTGTATTGCACCTTGCCCAAGAATCCTCTAACTTTTTTCTCTGTTTGAGGTTGCGGCATTTCGATTAGAGCTTTGATCTTGAAAGGGTCTATTTCTATCCCTCATTGGCTAACGACATATCCCAGGAGTTTGCCGGATGTTACTCCAAATGCACATTTCTAAGTATTGAGCCTCATGTTGTACTTTCGTAGTCTTGAGAAGAATTTGCGAAGATTGTTAATGTGACCTTCTCTATCCTTGGACTTGACGATCATATCATCTACGTATACCTCAACTTATTTATGCATCATGTCATGTAGTAGTGTAGTTGCGGTGCATTGATATGTAGCTCCAGCATTGATTAATCCAAATGGCATAACCATGTAGCAAAAGGTGCCTCATTGAGTGATTAAGGTGGTATTATGCATGTTCTTTATGGCCATCTTGATCTGATTATATCCCACATATCCATCCATGAAGGATAACAACGCGTGATCTGCTGTATTATCCACCAATATGCCGATATGTGGTAGAGGAAAGTCATCCTTGGGACTCGGTTTGTTCAAGTCTTTGAAATCAACACAAACACGGATTCTCCCATCCTTTTTGGGTACGGGTACTATGTTGGCTACCCAGTCTGAGTACTCGGATACTTTTATGAACCCGGCTTTAAATTGGTTATCGACTTCTTCTTTGATCTTAAGAGCACATTCCGTCCTCATTCGACGAAGCTTTTGTTTTACGGGTTTAAATCCTGGTTTGATCGGAATTCGGTGTTCTGCAATATCCCTGTCGATCCCTGGCATGTCTTTGTAGGACCAAGCAAAAACGTCTTTGAAATCGTGTAGGAGGTCTATAAAAATGGCCCTTTCAGTGGAGCTCAAGGTCGTCCTTATCCTAAGTTCTTGGGGTTCTAGTTCGGTTCCTACGTTGATGGGCTCGGTGTTCTCTATAACTGTCCCCCTTCCCCTTCTTGTAGTATTTCTTTAGCTATGTAGGGAGGTATTTCGATAGAGTCCGGGTCTAGGTCATCCTCTTTATCATCGTAAACAGAATTGCATTCAGAATAACACAAAGAGTAAGCAGAACCTGATTTATTCATATTAAAATGTGAAAAGTGTTGAAACAAAGAAGCCATCTGCCTAGTAGTCAGTGGCGGTAAAGGGACAGATGTCGGGACATTTTCCAAACTATTGTTACTACTCGATGCTAAGCTAGAAGAAACAAGGGGAGTGGGAGTGACGACAGGAGGAGACTCTCTAGGGACTTCTCTAGACTCTGACTCTGATTCCGGCTCTGACTCTGACTCGAATTCGTTGTCTTTAGGTTCTCCTTTGAACATCTCTCCTTCTCCAGTGGTGAGCTTGAAGAGACTTCCTTGGTTATTCGTCCACTTGATCGACTTTCTCCATCCTTTTTGCTAATTCAAATTGGTTACGGTGCCTAGCGTGGCAATGATCTCATCTATGATGCTTTTGGCTTCTTTGATTAAGGGAAGATCCTGGAGGTAGACATCTTCCTCGCTATCTGTCCATATCCTGTTGATTACCTCCTCTTTTGGGGAGATAAGATGTGAGCAATCTAAGGTAGATTCGTCACTTGTAATCATCAGAACTCCAAGAGGGTCCTGAGTATTGTTTGGCTTACCTCCAGACGGTATGGGTAGGCGACCGTCTTCAATCATGTCCTGAAAGACATGATTAGCTTGTACCATTTCTCTATATTGTGTCCCTTACCTCTATGATATTCGCAGTAAGAATTTTCGTCCAAGAACTTGGATTTCTTTTCTGGATCAGGTGTAGGATTTATGGGTTGGAGTTTACCCTGTTTCATCAATCTCTTCAGATCGTTGGAGTATGTATCGCCAATGTTCCTGAATTTCCTTTGTGGATTATTCTTCTTTGATGGTTCGAGAAGGTTAACCTCATCAGTCTTGATAATAGAGCCGTAAGAACGACTTGTTGAGCCTTGATATCCACGACGTACCATTTTGGACAAGAGTCCCTTACGAATGTCATCTTCGATCCTTGTTCCTAGTACAGTTAAGTCATTGAAGGTTTTGATGTTTTGGTACCTCGAATGACTTGCATAAATAGGCTTCAAGTTGTCCACGATTTTTTCCACAATGGTAGCTTCATTTGGACGCTCGACAAGTTGGGTACTAGTCTTCCTCCACCTACTTAGGAAGTCGGTGAAACCTTCTTTCTCATTTTGGGTAAGAACCTCTAAGGTGCTCATATTGACTTGGATCTCAGCATTATCCGCATATTGTTTAGCGAACTGAATTGCGGCGTCATCCCATGTAGCAATCTTCCTATGCTCTAGGGAATAGAACCATTGCTTAGGGATGGTGTCAAGAGATGAAGGAAAGATCCTTAAGAACATCTCGGGTTTGATGCCTTTGATAGTCATGTAATCCTTGAAAGCACGGATATGGTTCAAAGGGTTTTCAAGCCCCTTGAATTTTGGGATATCCGTCATGTTGAAGTTGGTTGGCAATTTGGAACCTACGGCCTCATACTTGCGATTGTTTTCCCTATAGATATCATCCCTTTTGAGGTACATCAATTGTTCTTCCAAATATTGGAGTCGTTTTTCAGCTTCAATCGGACCTACGGGAGGGTTGACTTCTTATGGTCCCATATAAGGTGGAGGGTTGTCATTCACGAAATCATTCACAAATTCATTAGGCACTTCATTTTCTGCAGGAGGCAACCTAGTTTCTACAGCAACAAATCGGCCCTCGATTGTGTTGAGGCGATCATAAACTTGGTCCTGGCTAGCTTGGAGACGAGTTAGCGCGGCTAGATTAGATCATTACCATTCAGTGGTTGTCCATTGACACTTGCGTGACTAGTTCCAGGCATCTTGGAAACTGGATAAGAGATCGACGATGAATTAAAACACGATTGACCATTCTAGCACACTTACTCAAAGAAAATGTAATACTCCGTATTTATAGTCTTGGGGGTACTCTATCGAGTAACCCTTACTCTGTCGAGTAAGGGCAAGTTGCGCAGATAAATAGTTTCTGACCTGTTGGGCACTCGATCGAGTAGGGGGGTACTCGATCGAGTACCTTGGGTACTCGATCGAGTGTCCGGTTTATCGGGGGAGTTTTCTCGGGTTTTGTTAATTACGCGATTAAGGTATATAAACATATTCGGCATTGTTTTAAAACACTTTTTACAAAACCTAAAACCTGTTTAAGAGAGAAAGCAGTCAGTCCTTCTTCCTAATCGCGTTCTTGACAATTCCCGGAGTTCAGACGGTCGGTTTGCATCGTAATTCGTGTCGTTGGATTCCTTGCGTCGAGGGTAAGCTTTTAACATAAGTTTTATAATGTTTTGTTAAGATTGATGAAACCCTAATTTAGGATTTGGGGGTTTTTATGAATAGTAATTGAATAGTAGTATCTATGTGTTGTATGGTAGGAGGAGAGTTCATAGAAGAGGCGTTTTGAGACAGTTTGTAGATACCCGTCTGCGTGTTGTGCTTTCCGGTAGGATTTCTACTCAGTATTAGTCCCATAATGGGATATTGGTGATGTGCTGTAATTAGTTGTTTGATATGATGATTGTGATTGTGATTGTAATTGTGATTGTGGTTGTGATTGTTGATGGTTCTCGGGATGCGTTCTCGGCTGAGTGGGGTCACTTGCGGGAGTGATCTCACGCCCTAGTTTCGCCTTCTGTGGAACCCGCCACAGAAGGGATGTGCACATTAATGAGCGGGGTTATCGCTCGTACGATGAGCGGGGCTTAGGTGGGAACGGTGCGGTCCCCCATGGCGGTGGTGGTCCGGTGGACGATCGTGATTGAGACGGTTGGTTGGATGTGTGTGTGTGTGGCGGTTCAAATTTGTCTGTTTGTCTTATTGTTGTTATCTATATTGATTGTGTGATTAGTACTGACCCGGTGTTGTTTTGTAAAACCTGCGGTGATCCATTCGGGGATGGTGAGCGAGATATTGAGCGGTATAGAGATGATCTTTGGGATAGCTGGGATGGCCACGATATGACGATAGAGTCTTCCGCTGTAGTTTAGTTTTATTTATGTTTCAGTTGAGAACAGTTAGTTTGGAATAATGTATTATACTTTCAGTTTGGTTTCGAGGATTGTACTTATTCATTAAACTACTTATAATAAATGTTGTTTCTGTTTTGTCTATTTGATTATCATGCCTCTAAGGCAACCGAGATGGTGATGTCTTCATACCCGAGTGGTCCTGGTAAGGCACTCGGAGTATGGGGGTGTTACAAATGGTATCGAGCGACGATCCCGAAACCCGTAACCAATGAACTTAATGAACCTAGGGAGTCAATTAAAATGAACCCGGGGTAAAAGTTGTAGGAGCTAGTGCAAAGGCTTGGGAGACGTCCTAAAGTCGCGGGGGTCGCCCTGCAACTTTGAACCGGTCACATGGGAACGTGTTTGTTGAGTCGTCTGTGTGATTGTTTAACTTGTGCAACGAAGTGGTGAAGTGTGTTGATTGTTTGGTGTTGAAGTAGGAGGTTGAGCATGTGAAAGAAAAGTAATGTATGGTTGGAATAACATGTTGAGTGTTTACAATGTGGCTTTCATAGCATGATGAACTGATTTTGTTGATAAGTAGAATAGATGCGTAGGATATAATTTATGATATCATGCGGTTTTTATAAAGTTAGCATGTTAGTATATGACGTAACATGCGGGTAGCCTTTACGTATTAGTGATACTTGATCGAGTGAGACTAACTCGATCGGGTGGGTTTCTGGCGATTTTGAGTCCAGAATCGCGTTTTGGGGCACTCGATCGAGTAGCTAGGGGTACTCGATCGAGTAGCCTAGATACTCGATCGAGTAGGTTAGAGATCAGAAGGTCTGTTTGGTTCTGGAGTTTGGGTACTCGATCGAGTACATAGGGGCACTCGATCGAGTAGCCCGTTACTCGATCGAGTGGGTTTGGATACTCGATCGAGTAGGTCCTATGCAACGCGTTATCGTGTTTTGAGGTTTAGTACGCGTGTTTATGTTTATCCCTTTCTTCTATAGCTTCAAGATGCCGCCCAAGAGAAATGCTTTGTACGCGAGAGCTGAGGTTATGACTACGGATGACATCGTTAAGATGTTGGAACACTGGGGACGCTCTTACGGAGACCCCGAAGAGAGTGAATGAGGACAAGGATAAGAGTAAGGAGAAGGAGGTTGATCATGCTAAAGTCAGCCTCTATATTGCGAGGTTTAACCCGAAGGAGTACAAGGGGGTTGAGGAGCCTAACCATCTTGACAGTTGGCTGAGGGAAATGGAGAACATACTAGATTTAGTTCGCTGTCCTGATGAGATGAGAGTGGATCAGGCTGCATTTTATCTGAGGGAGGCAGCTGGCAAGTGGTGGGATTCGGTGAAGGTGAGTGCTAAGGAATTGTATACCAACCAAGGGTTACCTGCTATACCTTGGGAGGAGTTTCGTAGGGCTGTGAGGAAGGAGTTTGTGCCGGAGCATGTGAGGAGTAAGTTGAGGGAGGAGTTTGATAAGTTTAAGATGATCTTTGAGATGTCGTGGTCGAGTACTACAGCGAGTTCAATGAGAAATCTAGATATGCCGAGGACATGGGTTTGAGTGATGAGAATCTGGCTTTGAGGTTTGAGAGCGGGCTAACCACGAAAATTATGGATAAGTTACCCGTGGGAGTCCTTACTGATGTAAAGGAAGCGTATGAGAGGGCTAGGAGAGCTGAGAGACTAGTGGAGATGGCTCAGGAAAGGTCTGGTGGTGAGAAGAGGAAGTCGGAGAGCGAGGGTGGAGGCCAATCTAATTACAAGAAAGGCAACCACAATCAGTCTAAGGGGTTTTCTTCTGGATCAGGGTTTAGTGCTGGGGCTTCCTTTGGGCGAGGCCGAGGGAGTGTGAGTAATAGCTGGGAAGTGACCTGCTTTGGATGTGGTGGCGTGGGCCACAAGAGACATGAGTGCACGAGTGCGCCGGGATCTTTTCAGAGACCTGCACAGAGCTTCGCGAGCAACAGACCAGCTGGATCATGGCCAAACCGGGGAGGTCAGAGCTACCAGAGTGGAGGCAACCGCAACGGCGGTAATTCTTATCAGAAGACACCGATGAACAACAACAACAATCAAGGGTCGGGTGCTAAGCCGACCGCGTCGGCCAAGATCTTGTCCAGGGAGGTGGGCGGAAGACCGATGGCAAGTTATTCATGATGGACAAGAAGGCGGTGAGGAAGATGCGCATGTTATCACCGGTACATTCCTTGTTAATGGTATTCCTACGTTTGTTTTGTTTGATTCGGGGCTTCTCGTCGTTTGTGTCTTCGAGTCATGTGAAACAGTTGGGTTTGAGAGTATATGAGTCTGTTAATGAGCAAGTTTTCATACCTTCGGGTGAGTCTGTACCATGTGGGAGGTTGTTTAGAGATGTACCTTTGATAGTTGGGCAAGTTGATTTCCCTGTAGACTTGCTGGAGTTTCCTTTTAACGGTTTTGAGATGATAGTTGGGATGGATTGGTTAGGAAAGTATAAAGCTAAGATAGACTGCCATCAAAAGAGAGTGTCCTTGAGAGGTCCTAAGGGTGTTAGTGTGTCTTACCGGGGGGTTTTTAGTCAAACCCAAAGTTAAGTTGATTGCAGCTGTCACCTTGAAATCTTATTTGAGGAAGGGATGTCCTTTGATCTTATGCCATGTGAGAGATGACCGGATAGAGAGCCCGGCAGTTGAGGAGATACCAGTGGTGGGAGAGTTCGCAGATGTGTTTCCAGAGGAGATTCCGGGGTTACCACCGAGGAGAGAGATAGATTTTACCGTGGAGTTGAAGCCAGGAACGGGGCCAATCTCTAAGGCACCGTACCGTATGGGTCCTAAGGAGATGGAGGAGCTTAGGAAGCAGTTGGATGATTTGATAGAGAAGGGATACATTAGACCAAGTGTATCGCCGTGGGGAGCACCAGTTCTATTTGTGAAAAAGAAAGATGGAGCTTTGAGGTTATGCATAGATTACAGAGAGTTGAACCGAGTGACGATAAAGAACAAGTACCCTTTGCCAAGGATAGATGACCTGTTTGATCAGTTGAGTGGTGCAACAGTCTTTTCTAAGATTGATTTGAGGTCGGGGTACCATCAGGTGAAGATTAGAGATGTGGACATACCAAAGACAGCTTTCACGTCGAGGTATGGCCATTATGAGTATGTGGTGATGCCGTTTGGGTTGTCTAATGCGCCGGCAGTGTTTATGGATTTGATGAATAGGATCTTTAGACAGTTCTTGGACCAGTTTGTAGTGGTATTTATCGATGATATCTTAGTCTACTCTAAGACTAAGGAGGAGCATGAGGAGCATTTGAGGATCGTGTTGCAGACATTGAGGGAGCATGAGTTGTATGCTAAGCTGTCCAAGTGTGAGTTCTGGTTAGAGAAAGTGGCTTTTCTGGGGCATGTGATATCTAAAGATGGGGTAGCTGTAGATCCGGCGAAGATTGAGGCAGTGACAAAGTGGGAAGCAGAAGAATGTTCTTGAGGTTAGGAGTTTCTTGGGTTTAGCTGGATACTACAGACGGTTTGTGAAAGATTTCTCCAAGATAGCTAGACCGATGACAGCGTTGATGAGGAAAGAGAACAGGTTTCGTTGGGATGAGAGTTGTGAGACGGCGTTCCAAACATTAAAGGAGCGTTTGACCACAGCTCCTGTCTTAGCATTACCTGAAGGAAGCGAGAATTTTGAGGTTTTTACCGATGCCTCGAAGAATGGGCTAGGTTGTGTATTGATGCAGAATGGTAAGGTGATTGCCTATGCTTCTAGGCAGTTGAAGCCTTATGAGGAGAATTACCCTACTCATGATCTGGAGTTGGGTGCGGTGGTGTTTGCTCTCAAGATTTGGAGACATTACCTTTATGGAGCAATCTTTAAGGTATTTTCTGATCACAAGAGTCTCAAGTACATCTTCACTCAAAAGGAGTTGAACATGAGACAGAGGAGGTGGATGGAGTTGATTGGCGATTATGACATGGAAATCATCTACCATGAAGGAAGGCCAATGTTGTTCTTTGATGCTTTGAGTAGGAAGAGTGTACATTCCTTGTGTACAGCTCTATCTTTGATGAGGTTGAGGGATGAGGTAGCGAGCTTTGGGATTCATATGATGCAGAAAGGAGACGCCATGGGGGATATGACAGTACATATGGAGTTTTATGATGACATTCGAGGTAAACAGGCTTTGGATCCTAAGATAGTGGAGTGGAGAACGGGAGTAGAGAAAGGGACAGTGTCCCGATTTTCCATTCATACAGATGGTAGCTTGAGGTTTGATGGTAGGTGGTGTGTTCCTAATGATGAGGAGTTGAAAAGGACTATCATGACAGAAGCGCATTGCACACCATATTCAGTTCATCCGGGTGGAGACAAGTTATACAAAGATTTGAAGAAAACGTTTTGGTGGCCTGGGATGAAGAAAGAGACAGCTGAGTTTGTGTCCCGTTGTTTAACATGCCAGAGAGTTAAAGAGGAACAGAGAAGACCACAAGGTAAGATTCAGTCTTTAGAGGTGCCTGAGTGGAAGTGGGAATCCATTTCCATGGATTTTATTGTGGGTTTGCCAAAGAGTCAGCAAGGTAACAACATGATTTGGGTGATAGTGGATCGCTTGACCAAGTCAGCTCACTTTGTTCCAATGAAAGATACATGGACTAAGGCACAATTGGCTATGGCCTATCGAAAGAACGTGCTTAAGTTACATGGAGTCCCTAAGGACATAGTGTCTGACAGAGATGCGAGGTTTATATCAAGGTTTTGGAAGGAGTTGCAGGAATCGTTGGGAACAGCCTTGAAGATGAGTACAGCATTTCATCCTGCGACAGATGGGCAGACTGAGAGAACAATCAAGACTCTTGAGGATATGTTGCGAGCTTGTGTGATGGATTTTGGTGGTAGCTGGGAGCAGAGGTTGGACTTGATAGAATTTTCTTACAATAACAGCTATCACACTAGTATTGGTATGGCACCGTTTGAGGCTTTGTATGGGAGGAGATGTAGGAGTCCAATCTGTTGGGACGATAGTGCTGAGGCAGTGGTTTTAGGACCAGAGATGGTGCATGAGATGGTTGAACAGATTAAGATGATCAGGGAACGGATGAGGGCAGCTCAGGATCGACAAAAGAGTTATGCAGATCTACATCGCCGGGATATAGAGTTTCAGGTTGGGGATAAGGTTCTTCTGAAAGTGTCTCCTATGCGCGGAGTTATGAGATTTGGGAAGAAAGGCAAGCTAAGTCAGAAGTTTATAGGGCCGTATGAGATCTTAGAGCGAGTTGGAGAGGTTGCTTATCGTCTGGCTTTACCTGCTGCGTTAGAGAGAGTGCATAATGTGTTTCATGTATCGCAGCTGCGGAAGTATGTGAGTGACCCGTCACATGTGTTAGAGGCAGAGAGCTTGGAGCTAGATGAGTCTTTATCATATCTTGAGGTACCTAAGCAGATCCTAGTGTGGGTTAATATCCGTATACTACCCTTTAATTGCAGGACTATAACGTAAATTTAAACATGCGAATATTGTCATAAAACATAAAAACAATAGAAACGATAAGGAACAAGAAATAACCTCGGGTCCTTTAAATTGTGGCGTAAAGAACAGAAATCAAAGCAGATTTCCTCCTAATCGTTACACCCAAGACTTTGTCCGAGATATGCCCTTGTGCTAGAACAGTGTTCTCCGATTGCCTTGCAATATAGGGAGAACTGATGTGAGTTTTGTCGAGATGAGAGATCTCAGGTTTTTCAGAGGAGAATGCTCTTCAAAACCCTAGTCTTTCTGCAAATCAAATTGTCTAGGTCAAAAGGAGAGGGAGTCTCTCCTTTTGTTTGGTTCGGCCGGACCGAGTGCATGCATGGGGAAGTGGGCTTCCACTTCCTCTTAATTTTAGCTCGAGGTCCAGTTCGCCAAATGCTAAAATGTATATGACGGGTTTATATTATAAACTGTTATCGGTTATCGGAAATTAAGGCATCAGCTAATAATACGGGTTAGCTGAATTATTAATTCGTGTCCGACAAAGCAGTATTGTATAATTATATTCAATATACATTTAATTAAATATAAATCGTTTATATTTAATTTTACGAATTAACTGGTTAATTCGCCTTAGCCCATGATATTTAATCCGTATTAAATATAATATCTCAACATCACATATTTGACTAATTACTAGTCAAATAACTCGGACTAACTGGTTAGTCAATTTTGTTTTGGCATCTACATGACTGTATTTCCATACTGTCACGTCTCTCAAACGTATCCTATAGGTGTGACTTTTAGGGACCAGTTGATCACCGCCATCTGTATGACAATAACGTCAAACTTATCTAGCAAGCCAACCGTTATTGATAAGCGTGGATCAACTGATAATAATACCAAAGTATGCCCTTTGATCCTTTTAGAGGTTTATAAGTCCTTGCACTAACTGTTAAGGACACCAACCCCAACAAGCTCCCACTTGTCCGTACAAGTGTATGTGCAATGACGTTATCCGCACTAACTGGAGGACACAAGCTCCAACAAACTCCCACTTGTCCGTACAAGTGTATGTGCGATAACCGATTCTCATATTCATTTAAAAATTTCTCCCACTCAATGTAAAACAATTTGCAGATCTGGATCCGCAAAGGTCGTATTTTACAATCGATCCGTATCTAGAGTGGTTTCCCCGACTAGAGAGTAACTTAACCGATAAAACGAATCCGTATCCGAGCATGGCCATGCATTTCGATTCTGACTCCTCGAGTGGCCCCGAGAAATATCGAGTACCGATAAAGGCTGAATATTTCCTTCAACTCGACTCCTTCCGATCTAAGCACAACATGAAATGACCAAGAAAAAATCTACTTGGCCCCCTGTTACGGATGACCGTGAGAAAGAAACCAAAGTCACCCAAAATGCCTTAGTCTCAAGAGACGATCGATAGTCAAGAGATTCGACTCTAAGGATCACCATGGAAGTCCTATCCACGACCAGGCAACGAATGTTATAAAACATTTAGGACTCCACGTCGATGTCACAATGGTGTCCTACGAAATATCCGTATAAATCGCCTCGTGATTGGTGGTCAACCGGTTGACTTATGGCTCGTTGAACCCACCATCAACCAACGTCACAAAATAATTGCCGAGTTATCAGCTCATGTGGGCAATTAAGGACGAAAAAGATATGATGTTTGTTGAGTTCACTTTGTGGTGTTCAAAATTGTCGTACAATTCCACATGAAAAAACAAAATATATATAAAATATCAAAACGATGATGTCGTATAGAGTACAAGAGAGAATGAATCTGATCCATAAAAGAGTACTACAACTTAGGAACACGTTTAATTCCCATGGAATTAACGTGCCCTTCATGCTTATCTTGTCGTAATGCTTTAGTGAGAGGATCTGCTATGTTGTCATCTGTAGCAATCTTTTCTATCACTACTGTCTTTTGCTCCACGTAATCCCGGATTAGATGAGCTTTCCGTTGTACATGTCTAGACTTGTTGCTAGACTTAGGCTCCTTAGCTTGGAAGATGGCACCACTATTGTCGCAATAGATGGTGATCGGGTCATTCGAACTAGGCACTACAGATAGCCCATGTAAGAATTGACGCATCCATATCGCTTCCTTTGTAGCTTCGGACGCGGCATAGTACTCGGACTCGGTCGTAGAATCTCTGTAACAGATTTGTTTGAACTCTTCCGGTGATCGCAGCGCCATTAAGAGTAAAAACGAATCGACCGAGATTTCGAGTCATCACGATCCGTTTGGAAGCTAGCATCTGCGAACCGGTTGCGCATAGCGCCTGGGAGCCTCCATAAGTCAATGCCCAATCTTTAGTCCTTCGGAGGTACTTAAGAATGTTCTTGATGACCAACCAATGTGGTTCACCTGGTTCTTTGTTGGAATCGACTTGTCATACTCAATGCATATGCCACGTCCGGACGTGTGCATATCATGGCATACATGATTGATCCTATAGCCGAAGCATAAGGAATCCGTGTCATGCGCTCTTTCTCTTCCGGTGTCTCTGGTGCCTGAGACTTGCTCAAATGCACCCCTGGAGCCATAGGAAGGAACCCCTTCTTGGAGTTAGTCATGCTGAATCTCTCTAGGACTTTGTCTATGTAAGACTCCTGACTGAGAGATAGCATCCGACGTGATCTATCTCGATAGATACGGATGCCTAGAATTCTTTGCGCCTCTCCCAGATCTTTCATCTGGAAATGGTTTTTCAACCATACTTTCACCGAAGTTAAGAGAGGTATGTCATTCCCAATCAGGAGTATGTCGTCAACATACAATATTAGGAAGACAATCTTGCTCCCACTCGACTTGATATATAGACATGGTTCCTCGACCGATCGAGTGAATCCATTTTCTTTTATCACTTGGTCGAAGCGATGATTCCAACTCCGTGATGCTTGCTTAAGTCCATAAATGGAACGCTTAAGCTTGCATACTTTCTTAGGATGTTCAGGATCGATGAAACCTTCGGGTTGTACCATGTACAACTCTTCCTCCAAAAAGCCGTTTAAGAAGGCGGTTTTCACATCCATTTGCCAAATTTCATAGTCATGAAAAGCGGCGATCGCTAAGATAATCCGAATGGAACGCAGCATGACTACGGGTGCAAAAATCTCATCGTAGTGCAAACCTGGCACTTGGGTGAAACCTTTAGAAACTAGTCGTGCTTTGTAGATATCTTGTTGACCTTCCACAGAATGCTTTATCTTGTAAAGCCATTTGCATTGAAGGGGACGAACCTTAGCAGGTAAGTCAACAAGATCCCACACGTTGTTCTCATACATAGAGTCCATCTCGGATTTCATGGCCTCAAGCCATAGTTTCGAGTCGAATCGGTCACGGCACCTTTATAGGTTGCGGGTTCACTACTCGTTAAGAGTAGAACGTCATCTATGTCATGTTCCTCGACCATACCAATGTATCTGTCCGGAGGAATAGAGACTCTTCCCGACCTCCTAGGTTCCTCGGGAATATTCACCGCAGTAGGGATTGAAGGAACAGTTCCTCCAATGGTTGCTCGGTATTTGGTTCTCGGGAATCTCCGACAGGTCGAAGGTTCTATCACTCTTTGCATTCTCGAGAAATTCCTTCTCTAAGAATGTCGCACTAGCCGCAACAAAAACACGTTGTTCGGTTGGCGAATAGAAGTAATGACCACGTGATCCTTTAGGATAACCTATAAAGTATGTCTTGACCGATCGCGGGCCGAGCTTATCTTCAGGTCTCCACTTGACATAAGCCTCGCAGCCCCAAACCCGTATAAAGGACAAGTTAGGGACCGTTCCCTTCCATAGTTCATATGGAGTCTTGTCAACAGCTTTAGACGGACTTCGGTTAAGTATTAGAGCGGCTGACAATAGAGCATAACCCCATAATGAATCAGGTAAAACCGTGTGACTCATCATGGATCGAACCATATCAAGTAGTGTTCGATTTCTCCGTTCGGACACACCATTCAATTGTGGCGTAAAGAACAGAAATCAAAGCAGATTTCCTCCTAATCGTTACACCCAAGACTTTGTCCGAGATATGCCCTTGTGCTAGAACAGTGTTCTCCGATTGCCTTGCAATATAGGGAGAACTGATGTGAGTTTTGTCGAGATGAGAGATCTCAGGTTTTTCAGAGGAGAATGCTCTTCAAAACCCTAGTCTTTCTGCAAATCAAATTGTCTAGGTCAAAAGGAGAGGGAGTCTCTCCTTTTGTTTGGTTCGGCCGGACCGAGTGCATGCATGGGGAAGTGGGCTTCCACTTCCTCTTAATTTTAGCTCGAGGTCCAGTTCGCCAAATGCTAAAATGTATATGACGGGTTTATATTATAAATTGTTATCGGTTATCGGAAATTAAGGCATCGCCTAATAATACGGGTTATTTGAATTATTAATTCGTGTCCGACAAAGCAAAGATTGTATAATTATATTCAATATACATTTAATTAAATATAAATCGTTTATATTTAATTTTACGAATTAACTGGTTAATTCGCCTTAGCCCATGATATTTAATCCGTATTAAATATAATATCTCAACATCACATATTTGACTAATTACTAGTCAAATAACTCGGACTAACTGGTTAGTCAATTTTGTTTTGGCATCTACATGACTGTATTTCCATACTGTCACGTCTCTCAAACGTATCCTATAGGTGTGACTTTTAGGGACCAGTTGATCACCGCCATCTGTATGACAATAACGTCAAACTTATCTAGCAAGCCAACCGTTATTGATAAGCGTGGATCAACTGATAATAATACCAAAGTATGCCCTTTGATCCTTTTAGAGGTTTATAAGTCCTTGCACTAACTGTTAAGGACACCAACCCCAACACCTAGACCGAAAAGTTAGAAAGACTAGGAGTGGTGAGACAGTTTTGCTTAAGATCCTGTGGTCTAACCACGAGACCGAGGAAGCTACATGGGAGGCCGAGGACATCATGAAAGAGCGTTACCCTTTCCTTTTTGATCAGGTATGTATGGTTACGGGGACGTAACCTTGTTTCTTTTAGGGGGGTAGGAGATGATCGCGAGAGTTTTTAAGAGTTTTATACACCTTTTGTATGTTGTGTCGGGATGTTTGTCTTGGGTTTGTATCATGTTTTGTTTGGCTTTTGAGTCGGGAAGGTTGAGGGAGTACCTTTGTTTTTTTAGTGGTTTGAACTTCGGGGACGAAGTTCTTTTTAAGGAGGGAAGACTGTAATACTCCGTATTTATAGTCTTGGGGGTACTCTATCGAGTAACCCTTACTCTGTCGAGTAAGGGCAAGTTCAGATGAGATAAATAGTTTCGACTGTTGGGCACTCGATCGAGTAGTGGGGCACTCGATCGAGTAGAAAGGTACTCGATCGAGTACCTTGGGTACTCGATCGAGTGTCCGGTTTATCGGGGGAGTTTTCTCGGGTTTTGTTAATTACGCGATTAAGGTATATAAACATATTCGGCATTGTTTTAAAACACTTTTTACAAAACCTAAAACCTGTTTAAGAGAGAAAGCAGTCAGTCCTTCTTCCTAATCGCGTTCTTGACAATTCCCGGAGTTCAGACGGTCGGTTTGCATCGTAATTCGTGTCGTTGGATTCCTTGCGTCGAGGGTAAGCTTTTAACATAAGTTTTATAATGTTTTGTTAAGATTGATGAAACCCTAATTTAGGATTTGGGGGTTTTTATGAATAGTAATTGAATAGTATTATCTATGTGTTGTATGGTAGGAGGAGAGTTCATAGAAGAGGCGTTTTGAGACAGCTGTAGATACCGTCTGCGTGTTGTGCTTTCCAGGTAGGATTTCCTACTCAGTATTAGTCCCATAATGGGATATTGGTGATGTGCTGTAATTAGTTGTTTGATATGATGATTGTGATTGTGATTGTAATTGTGATTGTGGTTGTGATTGTTGATGGTTCTCGAGATGCGTTCTCGGCTGAGTGGGGTCACTTGCGGGAGTGATCTCACGCCCTAGTTTCGCCTTCTGTGGAACCCGCCACAGAAGGGATGTGCACATTAATGAGCAGGGTTATCGCTCGTACGATGAGCGGGGCTTAGGTGGGAACGGCTGCGGTCCCCCATTGGCGGGCTGGTCCAAAGTGGACGATCGTGATTGAGACGGTTGGTTGGATGTGTGTGTGTGTGGCAGTTCAGCTGTTTGTCTTATTGTTGTTATCTATATTGATTGTGTGATTAGTACTGACCCCGGTGTTGTTTTGTAAAACCTGCGGTGATCCATTCGGGGATGGTGAGCAGATATTGAGCAGGTATAGAGATGATACTGGGATAGCTGGGATGGCCACGATATGACGATAGAGTCTTCCGCTGTAGTTTAGTTTTATTTATGTTTCAGTTGAGAACAGTTAGTTTGGAATAATGTATTGTACTTTCAGTTTGGTTTCGAGGATTGTACTTATTCATTAAACTACTTATAATAAATGTTGTTTCTGTTTTGTCTATTTGATTATCATGCCTCGGGCAACCGAGATGGTGATGTCTTCATACCTGAGTGGTCCTGGTAAGGCACTCGGAGTATGGGGGTGTTACAGAAAAGGTTTGCCTCGTGAAGTGGGGGTGTGCCACTTGTGTCATGTGAGGTTTGAAGAAATGACAAAGTTTGGAAATGTTGGTCCTAGTCAACTATAGTGTAGTTGTAGGAGTGGACTCGAAGTGAGGTTTTGAAATGGGCTTTGGGGCCCGAATTTTGACTCTACAAATGGACAGAGTTTCGATTGGCTTTGCGCTAAATGTGGCCTTTTTCGAAAACTTTACATTTTTAAAAGAGGTTTTGATTTTACAAAATTCGTCATGGTTTTGTTTACAAAAAAGGTGATCACTTATTTATACAAACATATATACAGGCATTATAACGGTATGCTGACTGTATTTAAAAGGGTTTTGGTTTAAAGGGTGGGTTACCATACCGAACAATCAAACCCGGGGTCTGTGGAGAGGCTTGTACCAAATAGGCGTAAGGGTGGGTTACCATACTGACAGTTTGTGTACAACTATATGTTGGAATATGTGTCCTCCGACAATAATGCGATCACGACTGTTGATCATGATGATCACATGTTTAAGTCTCATTAATACAATTGGGAAGTAATATTTTTTCGTCAATGGTCAAATATATATCGGTAATGATTGGTCGACTAGAGTTTGACATTACCGTCGTGTGACGGTGGTGATCGATTGACCCCTAGGTCATACCTAAAGGGCAATACTCTTAATTGATTATTTAATTAATCGTATAATGTTACGAGTTAATTAAATTACTTGAAAATTGACGGACGATTTTGGAAGTAAAATTTACGTATCAAATTGAAATGTGATTAAATGAGATACGGTCTGAGTAATTGAATTGAATCATTACTCGGATGAAATAATTGTTTAATGAAACAATTGAATTTGAATGAATTGTTATAAATACAATCCGTTGTGATTTATAAATGGTAAAATATTTTGGCACAGGTAATTATGAGATTACTAAGTCGATTTTTGTATGTGACGTATTTTTATTAATACGTTGATTTTTAATATGTTAAAAATACATAACAATTTTATGTTACATGTGACATGTTACATATTGAGAAATTGACAAAAATAATATGGACACCATATTATGATTGTGCCGAAATTAGTGGGGTATTAGGTTAATATTGTGTTGATTAATTTATTAAGTAAACACAATCATTACCTAATTCTCTAGCCATGCATACCTATGAACTTTGTTAAGAGCAACAACTTCATGCATTGGCTCCCCAAAAACCCCTCCTCTTACCCGGTTTTGAGAAGGCAAATACCATCATGGCTTTTGTTTTATTTTTACCTAATAATATACAAAATGTTGTATATTGTTATTCATTCTATTCCATCATCAAATATAGAGATTTCTAGTGAGATAAAATCCTCTCTTCCTCTCTCATAATAACCGAAATATATAAGAGTTTTATATTTATTTTTGGTTCAATTTTCTACCTTGATTAATATTATAACTAGTATTTGTAATATTAATTATATTAAGAGGAGCCTTGGGTATAAAGCATAGGGAGAGATCTTACACTTAGATCTTTGTTCTTCCATTGGAAAAGCTCAAGAACAAGAAGAGAAAGGTGATCTCTCTTGTGCCCTAATAGCCGAAATCTACTATGTAAGGACATGATTTCTCCTCTATTTTATTATATTGTTTGCATGCATAAGATCCGTTTTAATTTTATGACAAATTATTTAGACATATAAGAGTATGTTAACATGTATATGAATCTGCTTTTCCTTCAATCGGTATCAAGAGCCACGGTTGTTTGCATGCAAATTGGTTAAAAGTTTTTCCGAGTTATATGAATAACAAAATAAAACTTGTAAAATTTGTGTTATTATGATATATCACGAAATTATTACATGCATGTTAATATTTATGGTCCTAACGTGTTTTAGGATATTTTGGTTAATTTTTCGGATTTTTATTGTTCATAATTTACAATAATGGCATTTAAATGTGATTTTATGAGTAAAAATGTCATTTTTGGTCTAAAAATAGCTATACTTCGAATTTTCACTTGGTTTTTGGATATGTTGTTACATATATTATTTTGAGATAGCCTGTAAATTTTCATAATTTTTGGACTTGTTATGCTCGAAAAATGAATTTTTCATTATTAAATTCGGATTTAAGAGAAAAATAGGTTAATATGAGTTAAATTTCGAATCTGGTCATAGAAAATTAATATGTTGTCACATGCAATTTTACAAGATGTGTGTAAAATAATTGGCTATAAAGAAGTCTTTTAGCATGATTTATGAATTTTTGAAGAAAAATAGCATAAATAGTGACATTATTAGTTGAAAATTAATAAAACATAATCTATGACCTAGGAAAAACGTCTAATGTTGCATTTTATTATATTTTTCAGATCTAAAATTGAAAAGTTAATGATAATAATTTTTCCATGTTTTTATGATTATTTTATTAAATATCGATAAACCGCAACATTGTTTTTCCGGAAAAATTTCGAAATGTTTAACCTAAGATTTTGAACATTATGAGTGTCATGGAATTTTTCCAGAATGTTCATGAATTTAAATTTCAAATTTTGAATTTATTTGAAATTTTTGGATTTATTTGAAGTTTAATAGCTTATTTTTGTAATTTTGGTCCTTTTATGAACAATTTTGTAAATAAAAGTTAATTATGGTCAAATTACTAGTGGAGACTATATTTTGAGTCCTAAGAGGTTAGGGTAATTAACTTATGCATAAATATGAGTTTATGCATTTTTGTGATTATAAAATGTTGAAATCACGCAAATCCGTAAAAACCGAGTAATATACGATATTGGCTATTTAAAAGGCGATTTAGCATAAAATTTGAGCATGTTCATACATATTATAATGCTGCATTTTTTCTTTATGATTGTCATAATTTTAATTTATGTAATTTTGAATTATGTAATTTTACTTAGTAGGGCCTTAGATTTTAATTGGTATTTCCCGAAATGTATGGGAATATCGATTCGGTTGTAATTTTTATTGTGATCTCGTATCACCGTTTTGTAATTTAATAGATTTATTTTATTTTAGTTACAAATGTATAATAGGAAATTATGTAATTTATTATGTAATTTTATTCATTAGGAGTTCCTAAAGACGGATTTCTTCAAGAATGGCGATACATAAAGACGGTGTTACCTCGAGATGTGTGCCACAACCGAAGTTCAAGGGACCAATGGAGTTGGTTTCCGAATATGTAATAGATTAATAGTTTTTCTATTTTAGGAAAGGCCATACTAGGATTTATTTATTTTATGCTTGCATTTTATTTTATGTCGCATGCATCGCTAAATCGCCATAACTAAACATGCATTGTTATTTTATCGAGTTTATCGACCGTGTCAATTCGAATTATCGTAGTTCACCGCTTTAGTTCACTTAAAACGTGATAGATAATAAATTGACATGACCTCTCGCTAAAACAATCAATTGAGACATAGCCTTACCAAATAGTAGAAACCATGAAAACCTATTTCGTGAGGGAGTGCACTCGGCCACACCGGGGTACAAACCTTGTTACGTAGGGGAAGTGGGTGATAAATGTCTATCCACCGAATTCATGTTGATGAGGGTTTCATCGGCCACACCGTGCCCAATTTAATGTGGGTTTGGATCATGGACACATTTATTCGAAATTTGGATTGGACTCAACAAAAGTTTTTCGATAAGGGTTTTATCGGCCACACCGTCCCCTTGTTGAATGTGTTTTGGGCTATAGATAAATGTTAATGTAATATTATCGACCAAGAGTTCTAAAAGTAGAATCGATTAAAACGTTAATCCACCGAGTTATATTGATGAGGGTTTCATCGGCCACACCGTGCCCAAATTAATATGAATTTGGGTCTTGGAATCATTTATCTAGTTGGGTAGAGGTCACTAGAAAAATGCATAAAACTTGTTTAAATCATACATTTTTACGAGTATTATTAAAACGACAATTGTTTTACTCCTTATATTTTGTTTTGTAGACCACTTCTTATTCATAACAAATGGCCACACCAACTCCTAATGCTACACCACTCGCTACTTCATCTTGGCTCCGATCCTTTATGGATCGATGTAAACTTGAAAAGAATGGGTCAAATTTCTCCGAGTGGGATGCCCAACTCAAATTAGCCGCCGAGGGTGACGACAAGCTTCGTTACCTTACCGAGGCCTCTCCACCCGAACCCTCCACTAGGTCCACCGCGGCCACTAGGGAAGCCTATGAGGCTTACCAAAAGGAGTCCGCCGCAATGAAAAATGTATTGATATTTGCGATAGAGGCGGAACTCCAAAGGAGAGCCTTCAAAATGGGCAATGCTAATGAGATTTACTCCAAAGTTGTGACCATGTTTTCACAAACTCCGCGGATCGTCCAATATGAGGCGGCCGCGGCATTCTTTGATCTCGACTTCAAAGAGGGCCAAAAGGTTAGCCCTCGTGTGCTCAAACTCATGGAGCTTGTCGAGACCTTGAAATTTCAAAAGGTTGAAATCCCCAAAGAACTCATCGTAGATAGGATTCTACACTCCTTGTCTAAGGTCAAGGCATATGTGCAATTCCGGGTGAATTTCAATATGCAAGACAAGGATGTGTCTCTTGAGGAGTTGCACAAGTTACTTGTGCAAGCCGAAAGGGACATGGGGTTAAATGTGAACCCTCCCAAGGATGTGCTTAACATAAGCACAAAGAGTAAGGGGAAGTTCAAGAAGAATGGGAGAAAGGGTAAAAAGCAAGCTCCCACATTCACCAAAGCTAAGTCTTGTGAAGCTAGCACCTCCAAAGTCAAGAAGGGTCCTCTTGACAAATGCCATTATTGTAATGGCATGGGACATTGGAAGAGGAATTGTTCCAAATACCTTGGTGATATCAAAGCTGGAAAGATCACTCCAGTAGGTAAATGACTAACCTTCTTTTATGTTTCTAAATTCAACTATGGTATTATGATGCAAAGTTGTGATAATGTATCTCCCTTTTTATTGTAAATAGGGCCTCCACCAAGCAAAGACAAAGGAAAAGAAAAACAAGCATGAGAAACAATGGAGAAGCTAAGGATAGCTTTTATGGAGCTTTGTTTTTCATTGTCTTATTTTAAGTTATGTTTTGGATTCTAGAACTTTGAGTTTCCGTGTTCGACATGGAAAAGTATTTTGGATAATGAGTTGTATTTTGGATGATGGTGACTTGGTTTGCAACCCGAGTCACCCGTTTTATCATTTATCCTTTTAATGTTCTAAATTTCATCTTTAAAATGCTTGCGTTTTGAAACATAAGATTATTCACTTAAAGGTGATCTAATAGACAAATATAATGACGAGTTTCATTATATGTCCACATGCTTAAGGCTTGTGTATGATCATTTATAAAGTGATTTTGAGTCTATGAACTCTCTTAAAGGTATGTCAATCACCAAGTACACATATGAAATAAAAACTATTAGTCTATCTATGAGATAGTTCTCCTTATACTTCAACATCATTAATTTGTGTCTCATATGCTATCTTTGAATGTTTAGTGTATCTATTCTAAAGATAGAGTGGGAGAAAAATGAGGACACAACACATAAGGCAAAATTAAAATTAAAAATTATGTACTTGTGTAAATGAAGATCTACGCAAGAGAAAATGATTTGAATGAAGGTATATCTATTTGCATAGTATGCCAAATAGATGAGATCTATGGTCTCAAGTTAGTTCTATATAACTTAAGAGACCAAGTGTAGTAATCATAAAAGTATATTCTCAAGATAACTACACGAGGAGACCAAAAGAAGTTTTGGATAAAAATGACTAATGTAAAGTCTTAACAAGTTTTTGACTTAGTTCTATACGATAAATTTTGACCAAATAGTTTCAATCATGAGTTTTACTTAAGAGCCTAAATGAATTAAAGTAACGTCCTAGTAATAAGCGACATTTATAACTAGAGGTTACAAGATTTGATATACCGATATCCTCAATTGCTAAAAGTTAAACCATACAAATGTCATTGCTTAACCTCCCTATGAAATGGTTAAATTTCCTTCCAAAGGGTATTTGTGAAGGAAGTATTCTAGATATTGTTTATACTTGAATAATGACATTGCTACACATCATTATGACATGAGTGTGTTAGAGATTTAAAAATCTCTTTCCGTAAGGTTGAGATGAGACCACTTCAAAATAGGCTTTTTGAAAGGATATGATGGGAACATATATGGTTTTATCCTAGTAACTTGGCAAAGCAATTTATATTTATATCTTTGACAAATTTTGATTGAGAAGTCAATTTCGAAATATGTGGAATTGAGTGGGAGTTAGGAAATTCTCATGTGAAGACATGGAATTTAGTGGGAGCTATCATCCTTGAATGTATAAAACTCATTACTCATTAAAGAATGACGAGCTAATACCTTCTTTCATAAAGAAGCTTTTGAGTTTTCAATTCTGGATGAAAATGGACAATGATGAATCCAATTACATCATGGGATGTTGGATTAGTATTAAAGAGATACACATCGTATCAACATATACATAGGATATTCATATGAATGAAAATGGAATTACCATTAGCAGTCATGGTAGTTCATTGAACCTGAGAACGGTTGATCTCATGATTATCAATAACTAATGTTTCCGCCATTAGAATAATCATGTACATGTCCAATTTTGAATCATATGCATAAGAGCATGATGATTGGTTGGTGAGCCATAATAGAAACGTCATGAATTCTCAAGTAGAATCCGATGAACGATTTCAGTGCTTGTCGGAATGTTCCATTATGTGATAAGAGGTTGCACATTTTGTAGAAGATCCGAGCACATATAAGGATTTATGAGAATCCTAAAACTTTCGAGCTAGAAAGAGAAATGAGAAGTTTTGGAAAGATGGTTGGTTGAATAAGAAGTTATTCAAAGATAATCTTTCCTAGTTAAACTAGGACTTGTAAGAAGTACTAAGCTAATAATCTTGTCAATTGTTACAAAATTCTGCAAAACATATACCTAGTGCATTGTGTGTGGATGAAATACTTGATCGGTGCAAGTTGTATTATTCATCGCAAATTCGTTCGTTATGAGATGATCGATAAGAAAGTTCTTTCAAGTTAAAGAACCGAAACCAAGGTTGGGAACCTTGATGTGTACTTGGTAAGATTCATGCTATGAGAGAGAATATGAATATGAAGGAAAATGCAAGTGTAAGAAGTTTGAACACATGGACACATGGGATGTTAAACTTCTATTGCAATCAATGAGTGTTTACACTTATGATATACATCACAAGGTTGTAATATGATATTGACTGCCCAAGTATGATGTCGACATTTGTCGTTTGAGTTATTATTAACTCACCATTGTACATTGTTATATCCAAACGGGTTGTAGAGACAATTGAACCCCGTTAAAGTGAACATGGATTAACATTGTTTTTGCCCATAGTTACTTATATGAGGTGACGTCTCGAAGTGACTAGAGTGTGAGGCGATTGATGGCAAGTTCAAGTGCCATACAGTCATGTGAGATGACTAGTCGATCACATAAGTGATCTGTTAGGAACATTTTGTCGGGCCTAATGACCGCTTATAGAGTTCTGGCAAATTTATATAGCCTGGTCGTGGCGAGAGCTACTATAGTATTCAAATGAGTCGATTCTTTTGACTAAAGACTATTCTCCTAAGATGGCACAGTTTCAGATTAACTTTGATTTGTGTTACTACGACCTTCGTAAATGGGGTCAAATGGGCATATTTTGGGTTATGATGGCTGTGGCTAGTCGAAGGGAATGAGTGCGATAGGAATTGTCCACCCCTAGTCAGGGTTATAACAATATCTCAGGGCCACTCGAGGAGTAATGAACTGGAAATGCGTGGCCACGCTCGGATGGCATCCAGAGTGGATAAATCCGGTCAATCGTTATTCTCCGGATCGAGGAAACCACTCTTGATATGATCACTTGCAAGTACGACCGAAAGACACCTTGCATTGAGTGGGAGATAGTAATAGGACAAGAGAATTGGTGACGCACACTTGTCGAGGACAAGTGGGAGATTGTTGGAATATGTGTCCTCCGACAATAATGCGATCACGACTGTTGATCATGATGATCACATGTTTAAGTCTCATTAAAATGAATACAATTGGGAAGTAATATTTTTACTGTCAACTGGTCAACATATATCGGTAATGATTGGCTGACTAGAGTTTGACATTACTGTCGTGTGACGGTGGTGATCGATTGACCCCTAGGTCATACCTAAAGGGCAATACTCTTAATTGATTATTTAATTAATCGTATAATGTTACGAGTTAATTAAATTACTTGAAAATTGACGGACGATTTTGGAAGTAAAATTTACGTATCAAATTGAAATGTGATTAAATGAGATACGATGCGAGTAATTGAATTGAATCATTACTCGGATGAAATAATTGTTTAATGAAACAATTGAATTTGAATGAATTGTTATAAATACAATCCGTTGTGATTTATAAATGGTAAAATATTTTGGCACAGGTAATTATGAGATTACTAAGTCGATTTTTGTATGTGACGTATTTTTATTAATACGTTGATTTTTAATATGTTAAAAATACATAACAATTTTATGTTACATGTGACATGTTACATATTGAGAAATTGACAAAAATAATATGGACACCATATTATGATTGTGCCGAAATTAGTGGGGTATTAGGTTAATATTGTGTTGATTAATTTATTAAGTAAACACAATCATTACCTAATTCTCTAGCCATGCATACCTATGAACTTTGTTAAGAGCAACAACTTCATGCATTGGCTCCCCAAAAACCCCTCCTCTTACCCGGTTTTGAGAAGGCAAATACCATCATGGCTTTTGTTTTATTTTTACCTAATAATATACAAAATGTTGTATATTGTTATTCATTCTATTCCATCATCAAATATAGAGATTTCTAGTGAGATAAAATCCTCTCTTCCTCTCTCATAATAACCGAAATATATAAGAGTTTTATATTTATTTTTGGTTCAATTTTCTACCTTGATTAATATTATAACTAGTATTTGTAATATTAATTATATTAAGAGGAGCCTTGGGTATAAAGCATAGGGAGAGATCTTACACTTAGATCTTTGTTCTTCCATTGGAAAAGCTCAAGAACAAGAAGAGAAAGGTGATCTCTCTTGTGCCCTAATAGCCGAAATCTACTATGTAAGGACATGATTTCTCCTCTATTTTATTATATTGTTTGCATGCATAAGATCCGTTTTAATTTTATGACAAATTATTTAGACATATAAGAGTATGTTAACATGTATATGAATCTGCTTTTCTTTCACTATACGTTGGAAAACTTAAAACGATTTCAAAAATAAAACATTTCAAAACTTTTCAAAAGTACATGGAGTGTTTAATGCATGACGACGGGGTCACAATGACACTAACTAGAGTCAAAACAAACACCGGACCAAAAACCGACTCAAAATTCAAATCCTGACTCCAACAACGAGTCAAACCGAGTAAAACACAAAAAACAAAACATTCAAATGCTTCCATGTTAAGATTTCCCGGAATCATACATGGTCAAGTACAAATCAAGTTCTTCCAAGTCCTAGGATAGAACAAATCATGATTGCACTTGTGTGATAGCGACAAGACACCTCGAAAACGTTCGACAAGGCTCTCGCCTATTTGAGCAGCTCATACGGCCACGTCGCTCAAAACACACACAACCACCCATTTTCCTATAAATACCTCTCAAATGCCACCATTTGAGAGTTACGCGAGCGTCTGCCCCTCATCTCTCCCTTAAAATTCTAGACTCGACTTCTCAAAGTCATAATCCAACACGTGTTTTGGACCTACCGATCGTAAACACAAGCCTTACACATTGTTTGGTACCGTCATCGTGCATTATATCACTTAACCGACCATCTCGACCACTACACCATCACTAAACTTAAAAAACACTATTTTACTTACTAAAACGGTTTTTAAACCGAGTTTTCCGGCCAAACAAGTTGATACACTTTCATCGGTTTCTCGCCACAAGCCTAGCATGTAAGTATAAGGGTGTAAAAATCTTCTTTTATCATGTTTTCATATGTTTCACGACTATAACATGCTAAATCATGCATAACATGGTCCAAAACATAGGAAGAATGAGCCAAACCCGGATTTTCGGTTGAGGCAGAGGCTACTTATGTACCACATAGGCTCGCGCCTAAAGCACCCTGCTCAACCTAAATCCAAACCGTGTTTGGTCTCTTTATCTCTTTCATTTTATTTCATAATTGTAATCGGTTTTTACCATTTTAAATATTTCTAAACCCTTTTTTTATGACAAGTTTTTTTTACCATAAAACATTTTTCACCCTTGGTTCCCAATGCCATGATGGCTTAATTCGTGTTTTGGTGATAATATTTGGTTAATTACATTATAAAAGGTATTTAAAAACCTTTTATTTCATTTCTTTATATTTTGAAGGGTATTTTAAAGCCTTTCTCATTTCTTTACATTTTCAAAACAAATGTATTAGTCATCAACACAAAGTCATCCTTGGTTCTACATACCAAGTCGGATTTTAGCCCGAGTACGATGATGAATATTGACTAATTACAAACAAATGAACTTAAATCAATTAGTTCATAATTATTTTCAAAACTATTCATGTCAAGCTTGCAAAATCGAACCCGACATCGAATATTGTCAAAACAAGGACGATTATTCAAGTCTCGTTCTTCAAATCAACACAAAAGCGGCCTAAATGGCTTTTCAAACCAAGAAGGGTTTAAATACCCATTTTTCAATACGTTTTACAAACCCTTTCAATGGTCAGAACACCTCTTCCATTGTTTGCTGACCCGCGCCTAAACAGGCCTCTCATTTTTCTATTTTCAAACGAGGGGAGACCCCCTTGCATCGCCAGCAGGCTCGCGCCTCTTCTAGCTACCTGATGCAGGGTCTGTTCCCTTCTAGCATTTGTCCAGGATGATCTCGACTTCGGTTAACCTGAATACAGGACGGATTAGATGACGAATATGCTCATTCAAACATCATATTTGCAAAACGTCTTACTAAGACAAATGGATCACGTTATGCACCATAAACCTTATTCGGTAAATGGATGTTTAATTTCCGTCTTGTATGCAAATCAACGTTAAATCCAACTCGTCATCTTATACTTGATACTTGGATTAAACAAACCGACATAGAAAGCTCACATGTTAGGTTCAAACTAGTGGATGCGCATTCATGCATTTACCCGTTTTATCAATTTTTGCATTTAACCAACCAAGATCGATCAGTAGAGGTCGCTACCGCGGGCGGGATTGGGTGTCTGATTAAAGTGCTTCCCAATACGTACCTTCACCTCTTACTCAGAAACTTTGGATAGTGGACGACCTTATCCAGGGAGTACGAGAGTCATTCTAGAGATAGGATGCTAAAGAGGGACGATTCCTTATCTTTAGTACCTATGTCAAACCCTGCTTTGTGCTTCGTTTGACCGAGGTATAAAGTGGATTCGAACGGGTTCTAAGTATCCCACAAATGATTGGTGGCAACTCCGCACATCTCTTGTATCGTTTCGACACCCTTGCCGAGACGAAACCGACCGATCTAAAATGATCCGGTCGAAAGAATTTTTACACCGCCGAGCATGGCTTTCAAAAAGACCGCTGTCGTTGTCCATAGATCGGTTGGGCATATCCAGATGCGCCATGTCCACAGAAGGTGAACGATTTGCTTGATTCATTTGCTCAAATGCAAATTGTGTGAATTGATCTTTCAACTTCTTTATAGAATTCTCGTTGTCTTGCACATTTGTCTAGAATTGATGTGCTAAAGATAGCACCAAGGATTTCAACTCTGATTTCTTTGTATTTGTAGAAGAAGAATTATCTTGCAACGGTATTGAATTAATAGGACTATAAATACTTGATATGGTTACATCTTCATAAAGTTTGGAGAACGGAATTCCTCGCTTAAATTGTTGGTAAGCATGGACTCGCTCCACTTCTGCCATACAAGTAATAGAATCATGTCCTTCAGTGCCACATCTACCACAAAAAACCTCTTGCTCAATCATAGCATGGACCTGCTGTTGATCACCCAAAATTTGCGGACTTTCTGATTTGTCACACCTAGCATTAAGAACTTCTAATTCAGCTACAAGGGATTCATCATCTCTTCCGCTCACTCGCCCACCTCCTCTCGGATTCCCATACTCAGCTACATGAATGGCCATGTCTTCAATAAGTTGCCATCCCATATTGTCTTCAATATTTTTCTGAAATCTTCCTATAGCTACAACATCCAATACGACTCTTTGATCGTCATACAACCTATTGTAAAATTGGTTGCAAAGGAACCATTGTTTGAAGCCGTGATGAGGTACAGAGCGAACTAGCTTCTTGAACCTAGTCCAAGCTTCACTCAAATTTTCAGTGGCCACTTGTGTGAAATTAGTGATTTGGCCTCTTAATGCGTTGGTGCGCTATGGAGGAAAGTACCTTCTGTAAAAGGCTAATGCTAGAGAATTCCAGTCAGTCACACCAGTAGCTTCCCTATCCAGATCTCTCAACCAATCCCAGGCGTCCGCAGTCAAAGAAAAAGGAAAAAGAATTTCTTTGACCCTATCTCATGTCACCCCAGCAACTAAAGGAATGGCAGAATAGTAATCAGTGAACAATTCCATATGCTTGCCCGGATCCTCACCAGCTACTCCCCTGAAAAGATTCTTCTTAACCAACTGAATGTAAAATGGATGAATTCCAAAGGTACCAACATCTGTAGTAGGAAGTAGGAAACCCTTGGGTAAAGAATCTGATGCTCGTCGTTGTGTGCACCAAAAATAATATTTATAAATCCTAACTACAACTATAGATAGCGGTAGCAGAGTCGAACCACGGAGAGGAAGATGTAATTATTAGTTGTTCTATTTAAGTCCAAGGGTAACAAGTGTGGGGGTTGAATTGAATTGGACTATAACTAATGGCAAATAAACGAGCTAATAAAAGAAATAGATTAAATCAAATAATAACAAGGGTACTAAGATGGTCGGTTCACTGTAGTTTCGGCAGCAGCATACTAAGTAGGTCTGAAATAAACACATGAGGCGGGAAAACAAGAGGTCCTCTCGGTCCACTCTCAACAAGTAGCGTCTTTCGATCTCGCTACGGGTGCCTAATATCACTAGTACTGACTTTCATCCTGAAAAGTGACTAAAAACCTAAACTATACCTATCTTTCGATCTTAGCATAGTTTAGTCGTTTTAATTGGTAGTCTAACAACTTTCCCTATCTTTCGATCTAATGGGTCGGTCATTTCTTGAGCATTCAACTAGTCGCGTGCACTCGATTTGTCAAATATAGAATTTAAATCAATTAAAATGAAGCAAAACCTCACGTGGCCAGTCGATCGACCAGGGTGTGCGGTCGATCGACCGTGGCGCGACTCAGGTCGTATCATTCTACTGCCACCTAATTCTACAGATTCCCTACATCCTAGCACAAAGGGTTTAGCTACTCATGACGATGATGAAAACAAAAATATTAACGAAATAAACTACTGAACTCATGCTTAAAACAGTTAAATAACAAATAACAATAAACGATAATTGGTTTTTGGGATACTAACTAGCAATTCTATCCTACGAACGATAATAAAGCAATGAAACTGAACAGAAGAATACCGAAAAGGAATTGCAGAGAGAGATCCAAAACCGAAAGCGAAAAGAACTTTATTAATGAAAGAACAATAATCTCGAACCCTAATTATGAAAGTAGAACTAAAACTAAATTAAAGCTTGATAAAAACTCGATCCTCGTATCTGAAAACCTAGCATAAGTTATATAGAATACAACGTAGTTCTTATTTCCAAAACCTAACTACTATGGGCTTCCTATTCCTCGTTCTATTAATTCACGCAGATTAGCGGCGTGGTCGATCGACCACTGAAGCCGGTCGATCGACTGGGCTGCAGTGTACAGTAGCTCCTGTGACTCGTGCTCTGGTCGATCGACCATAGAGGGCAGTCGATCGACTGCTTTAGCTGATAGTCCGCTTCTAATTCTTCATAAAGTTGTCTTTCAGGCTTCGAAACGCGCACCAAGTTCATTTCTCGAGTCTCTACTTCATGTCAAATGCAATGCAAGGTACTCAGGGACGGATTTAGCTCAACATCTACTCATTTCCGCATAAATCTGCAATATTACATAAAAATACGAAAGTAGACGAAATGGGGCAAATAGTAGCATAAACTACACAAATGAGCTTTGAAATGCGTGAAAAATGGGGTGTAAAACATCATATTTAGGACACGCATCAAACTTCCCCAAACCAAACCCTTGCTTGTCCCCAAGCAAGAACTAGACTCGATCCTAAAAACTTAATGGAACGAGTTCAATCTTAGAGCGAAATGCAAACCGTATAGCCTAAACCAATTTAATGCAATAACTAACAATCTTTTAGTAATGTGAATCATGCAAACGAGTTTTGAAGTCGTTAAAAACTGCTAAACCGTCAACTATAGAGACTTATCAAATTGGACTCTCACGGGTCGCTCAAATCATTCAAATAAGCACAAGGTGAAAATATGTAAAGATAGAAAGAATTCATTTTGTAATGACACTCACCTAACTACGACCTATAAGAACATGCCTGCAATCTAATATGAAAAAAATCTCTACAACCGTACATATGCATTCCAACCAAACAAATGACCATGACACATGCCGAGGTATATATATGGATATGTGAGGTAATGGGTAAGAAGAGGCAAAGATAATTATGGGAATGGGGAGGTACAGGTGATCAAGCTAGTACCTAACAATGCCATATGACAACATCCAACTTCTTGCTCATAATCAACAACGAAACCGGTGCTAAATATCAAGCACAAAACTCACTATCTCCAATATAATTAATCAACTCCCCATAAGATATAAATACAGCATGGGAGCAAAAATCGCCATTTAATAAGGACTTTGAATTATGTGAATTGATTTTCTTCTTTCCTTCTCGGGCTGCAGTCGATCGACCATGATGGGCAGTCGATCGACTGCCTCTACAGTACAGACGCACTTCTCTTTTTCGATTCATTTTTTCCCTTTTTTTTATTTCTTTTCTCTTCATTCTTTTTTCATCTTCCCATTCATCATCTCAAAATGAGCAAATGCCACCAAAAACGTAGTAACAATCCCAAGAACATAAACTACTAGCTTGACAAGGGCAGGCTAAATGTAGGATGTAGTAAACGGGACAAAAAGGTTATTTTTGGCAGTGTGGAGCTTATGGGCAAAAAGAACAAAGGGGTGACCTCTTCCACATGTGTCAACAAACCACAAATCGAATGCATACAGGTATTAAGCAGATCAAGTTCATATTTATGCAAATTTATGTAACATGTCTCATAAGGAGTACTACTCACAATCCTAGATAAACTGGTCATAAATGACACCAGTTATAAGCTCTAACCTCAGAAAATGATGTAGTTTGCCAAAAATCTAAGTCAAGTCTCAAGATTCAGCGAGTAAATTAACGAAAACTCGTAGACTATGCATATGTGATTCTACTAATAAAATGCCAATTAACCACGGCTTAGGCATAAACAAATGAAAATGCAATGTCATCATTGAAATACTACCGTTCTGACTCGACCTAAATGCTAAAATAAACGTGCATTTTTTGAATTTTTTTGAATTTTTTTTTTGAATTTTTTTTGTTGTATTTTGTATATATATATAAAATTAAACAACAATGCAAACTGAAATGTAAACGTGTAACTGAAATGCAATAAAACATATGCAAATGCGACGCAAAACCCTTCCCCAAACCAAATCACACAATGTCCCCATTGTGCAAAATCATATAATGAAATAAGAAGGGAAATGGGAATTTGCGTTAAATAAATAAATAAGACGCGAAATAAGGACTCGGAAACTCACAAGACATTAAGCAGCAAAAGGAAACCTCCCCAAACTAGCGTGAGTTAGGAGGTTTCAGTAGCTAGCAGTGCTACCAATAAGTACCTGAAAAGACAACAAATACCACGCGTAATCTCGAGAAAGCAAAATTGGGACGGTAAAATCATGTGCGGAAATGATAAAACAGAAGAAAACAGAAATTAAGCGGAGAATAAAGTGGAGAAAAGACTCCCTGAACTCTGCAAATCGATCAAACACAGCAGGGGAATGATCGAAAACAGGTACAGCAGCGAGCAACGGTCGATCGACCACCTCACCCAGTCGATCGACCAAGGTGAACAGCAACAGGAACGGATTGACCATAGGAGGCAGTCGATCGACTGGAAAACCTGCTGTAACTTTCTGATTTCTTCAATTAGCTCAATTAATTGAGCTAATATCGTCTATAAACCTGCATACACACATAATAACGCGCCCAAAATTGCACAAAACCCAAAGTAGCCGACTAAAGTGTTTAAAATCCTAAGCAAACATAAAAGAGCGAAGTCTCGCGCACACAAAAACAATAAAAATAGAAAGTCTAACAAAAAGCGATAAAAACAATGTTTTTGAGAGAGCATTTGATCAACTAATAATTGATCAAGAACGGCCACGGGATGGCCCACTTGGTTGGCTTCTGCATACAAGAAGAAGCCTCAACAGTGCTCATCTTCTCAGCTGCACTCTTCTCAACTCCGACATCCGCAGAACTCAACGGATCAACAGCTTCAACATCTTCCCAAGCAATGACCTCTTCTGGCTCATCAAAGTCCAAGTCGGACATCCTCACTTTGACTGGCTCATCTTCAAGCTCCTCATCAGTGCCATAGCTAAGACATCCTAAACCGCCTCTTTAAACGATTGGCTCCGTCATAGCTGGAGCAACATGCGGCTCTTCCTTCCCCAAACCAGCTCCTGCAATGTCTAAAACAGAAGAATCGTCCTCATCTTTGCTCCCAATCTGGGGCGGAAGGGTTACAACAGGAATAGGCGTAGAGACAGGCATATCAGGAAGCACAAAATAGGATTTCTTTTCAGAAACCGTATTACAAGTTATAGGCCACATGGGGTCTTTCTTCTTAGCAGTCTGGGCAAAGACAATAGAATGCTTTCCTACTTTAAAGGTCAAAGTCCCTGAACCAACATCTATAACTGCACCAGCAGTGTGCAGAAATGGTCTACCCAATATAATAGGAATGTGGGCATCCTCGGGCATATCCAGTACAACGAAGTCAACAGGGAAGAAAAACTTTCCTATTTGCACAGGAATGTCCTCTAAGACTCCTATAGGCTGGACCGGAGATCGATCAGCCATCTGTATTGTCATGTTTGTAACTGCAAACCTAGTCAATTTGAGCTTCCTAGCAAGACTCAAGGGCGTAGCACTAATACTGTCTCCTAGGTCACATAAGCCTTTCTCAATAGAAAAGGTGCCAATACTACATGGAACTGAAAACTACATGGGTCTTCCAGTTTGTGAGGTGCAGTGTGGGTCAAATAAGAACATGATTCCTCAGTGAGTGCGACAGTATGCACAGTTTCAAGTGACTTCTTTTTAGATAAAAGGTGCTTCATGAATTGCATATAAGTAGGCACTTGATTGACTAACTCAAGAAAAGGAACTTGTACGTTTAAGCTACGAATAACATTTTCAAACTTATTAAATGATACCTGTTCCTTCGTCGGCACTAATCTCTCCGGATAAGGGGCTGTAAGAAGTAACTTATCCCTCTCCTCCAAATCTCTCATGCCGGCATCGGTGGACTTAGGCTGAAAGTCCACAACCTTCTCCTTGTTGTAGCTTGACCCTTCTTCAGGCCGTCTCAAATGTGAACATTAATCGATAAAGGGCCGTACTTCGGAACCGGAACTGACCCATCAGCATTTGGGTTTTGCCTCAATATTTTCGGGGCGGTCGTACCCCGAAACAAGTGGTCCCTTAAGTTATCGGGAATTGGAGGACGAAAAGAATCACCTTCAGCAGCGCTGTCAGTCGATCGACTGCTTTACCTGATAGTCCGCTTCTAATTCTTCATAAAGTTGTCTTTCAGGCTTCGAAACGCGCACCAAGTTCATTTCTCGTGTCTCTACTTCATGTCAAATGCAATGCAAGGTACTCAGGGACGGATTTAGCTCAACATCTACTCATTTCCGCATAAATCTGCAATATTACATAAAAATACGAAAGTAAACGAAATGGGGCAAATAGTAGCATAACCTACACAAATGAGCTCTGAAATGCGTGAAAAATGGGATGTAAAACATCATATTTAGGACACGCATCAGAATCCATGGTAGGTTCCGAGTGACTAGCGATGTTAGACATTTTAGCAAATGAAATTGTAAGAATAGCAAATCTTTCAATGTCCTCTTCTAGGACGGATCACCTGCAAAACAACTATAGCACTAGAGAAAAATATGAGAACTATCTCTAAGAATAAATTCCTTGAGACTAGAGACAAACTTAATATAAAGCAAACAAAATAACACCGTCTCCCCGGCCACGGCGCCAAAATTTGACACGGTTGTCACAACCCTATCAAAAATAAAACCAATCGGTCTCTATAAAATGTAGTAGAGGCAGTCGGGTATCGTATCCACAGGGAGATGGGAATTATGTATGCTAAACTAAGTCTGCCTAGGTAACCGTTTCTTGGGGGTTGAATGTTTGATTCTAAACTACAGAGATCTAGAGAAAAGGAACAGTGAAGAAACAAGCAACAAGTTCTAATGAAATTACCAGAAAGAGAGAAACAACTAGGACAATCGGTTAACCATGGTTTTCTAGAGATCCAATCTAAAGTCAAAGGTCGGCATAAACTGAAAGAAAAGTAAATCTATATACTTACATATTCATATATATGTTATAAATTAATTTGTCATAAAATTAATAAAGGTCTTATGCATGCAAACTAATTAGCAAAATAAAGAAGAAATCCTCCTTACATTGTAATTTCGGTTCTTATGGGCACAAAAGAGATCTCCTTCTCTTTTGTTCTTGAGCTTTCCTTTTGGATGAACAAAGACCCAAGTGTAGGATCTATCCCAAGGAATTATACCCAAAGCTTACTCTTAATTAAAATTAATATTATAGGTACTAGATAATATTAATTCTTGTAGAAAAATGACCCAAAAATATTTGGGTTTTGCTCTCAAAACCGGTTGAGAGAGAGGAGAATGGAAGGTGATTTTCTCTTTCTAAAATCTTTATTTTTGATAAGTTGGAATGAATGAATGAATTTACACACTAATGCATGTAGTGTATATCAAAATAAGACAAAAATCCTTTTGCCTTTTCTATGGTGAAACCGGGTAAGAGGGAAGAAGGGGGGAAGAAAAAGACCCAATGCATGCTCTTGTTTGCCTTCACAATGCAAACTAGGGTTGCATGGCTAGGCTATATTATAAATGATTGTGTTTTCCACTTATTTAAACAACACAATTTCTAGCCTAATTCCCTCTTAATTTCGGTACACTTATAATATGGGATCCATATTATTTTTGTCAATTTTGACTTATGTCACATGTCATATGTTACATAAATTTGTTGTGCATTTTTAACATATTAAAATTCAACGTGTTATTAAAAATACGTCACATACAAAAATCGACTTAGTAATTCACAATTACTTGTACCAAAATATTTTACCATTTATAAATCACAACAGATTGTATTTATAATAATTCATTCAATTTCAATTGTTTCTTTAAACAATAATTTTATCCGAGTAACGATACAATTCGATTACTCAGACCGTATCTCATTTAAACACATTTCAATGTGATACGTAAATTTTACTTCCAAAATCGTCCGTCAATTTTTCAAGTAATTTAATTAACTCGTAACATTATACGATTAATTAAATGATCAATTAAGAGTGTTGCCCTATAGGTATGACCTAGGGGGTCAACTGATCACCACCGTCGCACGACAGTAATATCAAACTCTAGTCAGCCAATCATTACCGATATATGTTGACCAGTTGACAGTAAAAATTACTTTCCAATTGTATTCTTTAAAATGAGATTTTAATAATGATATTTAAATCATGTGATCACACTATTGTTGAGGACACATTTCCCAACAATCTCCCACTTGTCCTCGACAAGTGTGCGTCACCAATTCTCTTGTCCTATTACTATCTCCCACTCAATGCAAGGTGTCTTTCAGGTCGTACTTGCAAGTGATCATATCAAGAGTGGTTTCCTCGATCTGGAGAATAACTGATTTGACCGGACTTATCTATCATAGATACTTTCCGAGCGTGGCCACGCATTTCCAGTTCATTACTCCTCGAGTGGCCCTGAGATTATGTTATAACCCTGACTAGGGGTAGACAATTCCTATCGCACTCATTCCCTTCGACTAGCCACAACCATCATAACCCAAAATATGCCCATTTGAGCCCATTTACGAAGGTCGTAGTAACACAAATCAAAGTTAATCTGAAACTGTGCCATCTTAGGCGAATAATCTTTAGTCAAAAGAATTGACTCATTTGAATACTATAGTAGCTCTCGCCACGACCAGGCTATATAAATTGCCAGAACTCTATAAGCGGTCATAAGGCCCGATAAAATGTTCCTAACAAGCTGCCTATGTGATCGACTAGTCATCTCACATGACTCTATGGCACTTGAACTTGCCATCAATCGCATCACACTCTAGTCACTTCGAGACGTCACCTCATACAAGTGACTATGGGCAAATACTATGTTAATCCGTGTTCACTTTAACGGGGTTCAATTGTCACTACAACCCGTTTGGATGTAACAATGTATAAATTAAAGATAAAAGACAAATGTGATTAAGAACATGAACAAAAACAACACTTTTATTTCATTTCAAAATCTAACATAGACTTGGTACACGTTTAAGTCCCATGGACGCCATATGTCCATCATGTTTAGTCTGCGATAAAGGCTTGGTGAGCGGATCGGCTATGTTGTCATCCGTCCCAACCTTACAAATCGCAATTTCCTTTCTTTCAATGAAATCTCTTATTACATGATATTTTCTAAGTACATGTCTAGATCTATTACTAGACTTCGCCTCCTTAGCTTGGAGATCGTCCCACTATTATCACAATAGAGAGTGATGGGATCATTGGCGGTAGGCACTACTTTTAGACCTTCCGTGAATTGCCTGATCCAAACGACACGATCCGCAATGTACTCACCTCCGTTGTAGAATCATGATTCTGACTTCCTTCCTTGAAGCTTCTCCAGCTTACGGCACCACCATTGAGCATAAAAACGAAACCAGCTTGTGATTTCAAGTCATCTCTATCTGTTTGGAAACTTGAGTCCGTGTATCCATTAACACGCAACTCAGTGTCACCTCCAAACACTAGGATAGAATCCTTAGTTCTTCTCAAGTACTTAAGGATGTTCTTGACAGCAATCCAGTGACTCTCACCTGGATTTCCTTGATATCTACTCATCATGCTCAAGGCATACGAGACATCAGGACGTGTGCATATCATGGCATACATGATTGATCCAACAGCGGAAGCATAAGGGATCAACTTCATGCCTTCAACATCATGGGGTTCGGAGGGAGATTGAGTCTTGCTCAATATCGTCCCGGTTACCATAGGTACCAAACCCCTTTTGGATTTGTCCATGTTGAACCGTCGAAGAATCTTATCAACATAAGACTCTTGACTTAGTGCCAATATCCTCTTCGATCTATCTCTATGGATCCAGATACCTAATATGCGTTGTGCCTCACCTAAATCCTTCATTTGGAAGTGGTTACCTAACCACTTCTTAACAGAAGACAACATTGGAATATCATTTCCAATGAGTAGTATGCCATCGACATACAAGATTAGGAACACAACATTGCTCCCACTGAATTTAATGTACAAACATGGTTCCTCAACACTTCGAGTGAAACCATTTTCTTTTATAACATGATTGAATCGATGATTCCAACTTCTAGATGCTTGCTTAAGACCATAAATGGATCTCTTAAGCTTGCACACTTTGTTAGGATTTTTAGAATCAACAAAACCTTCGGGTTGTATCATGTACACCTCCTCTTCTAAATGCCCATTTAGAAAAGCGGTTTTAACATCCATTTGCCATATTTCATAATCATGAAATGCGGCGATCGCTAACAAAATCTGTATGGATCTTAGCATGGCTACGGGGGCGAATGTCTCATCATAATGGAGACCTTGGACTTGGGTAAATCCTTTTGCCACTAGCCTAGCTTTATAGACATCGTCATGTCCTTCTATGCCATTCTTGACTTTGAATATCCATTTGCATTGAAGGGGTCTTGCCCCTTTAGGCAAATCTACCAAGTCCCAAACTTGGTTTTCATGCATAGAATCCATTTCGGACTTCATGGCTTCAAGCCATAAGGAGGAATTTGGACTAGAGATTGCGGCCTTATAGGTGGCGGGCTCGTCACTTTCCATAAGCAACACATCGAGTGTTCCATCTTCCTCGATAAGTCCCACATATCGATCGGGATGGCGAATAACTCGGCCCGTTCTTCTAAGTGGAAGAGGGACAACCACGTTAGACGACGAAGGAACATCTTCTTGCGTCTCTACCTCGGTTTGTGGCTCTTGAGCTTCATCAAGTTCAAAATTTCTCCCACTCTATCTCTTAGAAATAAACTGGCTTTCTAAGAAGACAGCCTCGGAAGACACAAACACTTTGTTATCTTGAGGTTTGTAGAAGTAGTAACCTCGAGAGGTCAAAGCATAACCTACAAAGATGCATTTTTCGGACCTTGGGGCAAGCTTATTGTCGGGTTTAGTCTTGACGTAAGCATCACATCCCCAAATTTTCATGTAGGATACATTAGGAACTCTTCCTTTCCATGTTTCAAATGGAGTCTTTTCGGTGGCTTTAGTGGGACTATTATTTAAAGATAGAATTGCAGTTTGGATTGCAAATCCCCAAAATGAGTTCGGTAACTCGGTTTGACTCATCATGGATTGAACCATATCAAGTAGGGTTCGATTCCTCCTTTCGGCAACACCATTGAGTTGTGGTGTTCCGGGTGGAGAAAGTTGTGATATAATACCACAACCTTTCAAGTGTGAATCGAATTCAAGACTAAGGTATTCTCCACCACGATCGGATCGTAGTGCCTTAATCCTTTTGTTCAATTGGTTCTCTACTTCGTTTTGAAATTCCTTGAATTTCTCAAATGCTTCACTCTTATATTTCATTAAATAGATATACCCATATCTACTCAAGTCATCGGTGAAGGTTATAAAGTAGTCATAATTACCACGAGCGGTGATACTCATTGGTCCACATACATCGGTGTGTATGAGTTCCAATAGCTCACTAGCTCGTGTCCCTTTACCACTAAAAGGATTACGAGTCATTTTGCCAAGTAGGCAATATTCGCATGTACCATATGATTGATATTCAAATGGTGTAATCACATTAGTTGAAATTAATCTTTTGATGCGATTCTCGTTTATGTGACCTAATCGACAATGCCAAATGAACGCTTCACTTGGGTCACTTGATTTGAGTTTCTTTGATTGAATGTTATAGATATCATTAGTTAGATTTGAGGTCTCTAAAATTTAAATGCCATTGATAGAGGAAGCTTGGCCTATAACCAAGTCGTTCCTAGAAATAGTACAACGATTGTTCTTAATGACAAAACAAAAACCGTCCATGTCTAGCATAGCGATTGAAATAATGTTTTTAGAGAGTGTAGGCACATAAAAACAATTATGTAAATACAACTCAAATCCATTAGGCAAAGCTAAAACATAAGTTCCTTTGGATTCGGCCGCTACCCGAGCTCCATTTCCAAGGCGTAGATCCACATCTCCCTTGCTAAGCCTCTCCACATCTCTTAAACCCTGTAAATGATTACAAAGGTGAGAACCACAACCGGTATCTAGTACCCATGTCGTAGTGGAAGTATAATTTATATCAATAACATAAATTTCTTTAGGAATTTTACCTTTTGGAGTGATGAGTCCTTCCCTTATATTTGGCAAATATACGGGACAATTCCTAAGCCAATGTCCCATGCCATAGCAATAATGGCACTCATCATTAACTTGCTTGAAGTTTTTGATTTTCTTTCCCTTCTTCTTGAACCTTTTGCCCTTGGAAGCAAGAACTTGATTGCTTGAGCTCCCACTAGTTTTGGCATCTTTATCTTCCAGAGACAAAGACCCTATAGATTGTATGAGGTAGTCTTCCTGAGACGGACTCACACGAGGTCTAGTAGTAGTGGGTGGTTTAGAAGAGGTGATGAAGTTAAGGTTTCTATCCGAACCTATCCCAAAATGAAGTTCTCTAGTAGTGTCGAAATCATTGTTGGAGCAAATGTCGTCAAGAACATTGTGGTAAGACTCAATAGTTATTGGTGCGGTAGCATTTGAAGGATTCATTGTAATGAACTACAAGTATGGAGGAAATGGAAATATTAACATTTGTTTTTTTAAATCATACTTGCAAAATTTGACTAGATATGAACATTTAAATAGTGACCTCTACCCAACTATTGTAAATGATTCCAAGACCCAAATTCATATCAACTTAGGCACGGGGTAGCCGATGAAACCTTTATCAATATAACTCGGTGGATTAAGCTTTTAATCGATTCTACTTTTAGAACTCTTGGTCGATAAAATTACTCTAATATTTATCTATAGGCCAAAACACATCAACAAGGGCACAGGGTAGCCGATGAAACCTTTATCAATAACTTTTGTTGAGTTCAATCCAAATTTCGAATAAATGTGTCCATTATCCAAACCCACATTAACTTAGGCACGGGGTAGCCGATGAAACCCTTATCAACATGAATTCGGTGGATTAGACATTTATCACCGACTTCCCCTACGTAACATGGTTTGTACCCCGGGGTAGCCGAGTGCACTCCCTCGCGAAATAGGTTTTCATGGTTTCTACTATTTGGTAAGGCTATGTCTCAATTAATTGGTTTAGCTAGAGGTCATGTCAATTTATTATCTATCACGTTTTAAGTGAACTAAAGCGGTGAACTACGATAATTCTAATTGACACGGTCGATAAACTCGATAAAATAGGATGCATGTTTTAGTTATGGCGATTTAGCGATGCATGCGACATAAAATAAAATGCAAGCATAAAAATAATTAAATCCTGGTATGGCCTTTCCTAAAATAGAAAAACTATTTAACTATTACATATTCGGAAACCAACTCCATTGGTCCCTTGAACTTCGGTTGTGGCACGCATCTCGAGGTAACACCGTCTTTATGTATCGCCATCTTGAAGAAATCCGTCTTTGGGAACTCCGAGATAAATAAAATTACATAATAAATTACATAATTTCCTATTATACATTTGTAACTAAAATAAAATAAATCTATTAAATTACAAAACGGTGATACGAGATCACAATAAAATTACAACCGAATCGATATTCCCATACATTTCGGGAAATACCAATTAAAATCTAAGGCCATACTAAGTAAAATTACATAATTTAAAATTACATAAGTTAAAATTATGACAATCATAAAAAAAATTCAGCATTATAATATGTATGAACATACTCAATTTTATGCTAAATCGCCTTTAATTAGCCAATATCGTATATTACTCGGTTTTTACGGATTTGCGTGATTTCAACATTTTATAATCACAAAAATTACATAAATTCATATTTATGCATAAGTTAATTACCCTAACCTCTTAGGACTCAAAATTTAGTCTTCACTAATAATTTGACCATAATTAACTCATATTTATAAAATTGTTCATTAATGGACTAAAAATTACAAAAATAAGCTATAAACTTCAAATAAATCACAAAATTTCAAATAAATTTGAAATTTGAAATTTAAACTCATGAACATTCTGGAAAAATACCATGACACTCATAATGTTCAAAACCTTAGGTCAAAAATTTCGAAATTTTTCCGGAAAAACAATGTTGCGGTTTATCGGTTTTTAATAAAATAATCATAAAAACATGAGAAAAAATTTATTCATCAACTTTTCAATTTTAGATCTGAAAAAGATAATAAAATGCAACATTTGACGTTTTTCCTTAGTCATAGATTATGTTTTATTAATTTTTCACTAATAATGTCACTATTTATGCTATTTTTCTTCAAAAATCCATAAATCATGCAAAAAGACTTCACTATAGCCCGTTATTTTACACACATCTTGTAAAATTGCATGTGACAACATATTAAATTTCTATAACCATATTCTAAATTTAACTCATATTAACCTATTTTTCACCTAAATCCGAATTTAATAATGAAAAATCCATTTTTCGAGCATAACAAGTCCAAAAATTATGAAAATTTACAGGTTATCTCAAAATAATATATGTGACAACATATCCAAAAATCACTGGAAAATTCGAAGTATAGCTAATTTTAGACCGAAAATGACATTTTTACTCATAAAATCACATTTAAATGCCATTATTGAAAAATATGAACAATAAAAATCCGTAAATTTAACCAAAATATCCTAAAACATTTTAGGACCAGAAATTTTGACATGCATGAATTAATTTCGTGATATATCATAATAACACAAATTTTACAAGTTTTATATGTTAATCTTTATAACTCGGAAAAACTTTTAACCGATTTGCATGCAAACAACCATGGCTCATGATACCGATTGAAAGAAAAGTAGATCTATATACTTACATATTCATATATATGTTATAAATTAATTTGTCATAAAATTAATAAGGGTCTTATGCATGCAAACTAATTAGCAAAATAAAAAAGAAATCATCCTTACATTGTAATTTCGGTTCTTATGGGCACAAAAGAGATCTCCTTCTCTTTTGTTCTTGAGCTTTCCTTTTGGATGAACAAAGACCCAAGTGTAGGATCTCTCCCAAGGAATTATACCCTAAGCTTACTCTTAATTAAAATTAATATTATAGGTACTAGATAATATTAATTCTTGTAGAAAAATGACCCAAAAATATTTGGGTTTTGCTCTCAAAACCGGTTGAGAGAGAGGAGAATGGAAGGTGATTTTCTCTTTCTAAAATCTTTATTTTTGATAAGTTGGAATGAATGAATGAATTTACACACTCATGCATGTAGTGTATATCAAAATAAGACAAAAATCCTTTTGCCTTTTCTATGATGAAACCGGGTAGGAGGGAAGAAGGGGGGAAGAAAAAGACCCAATGCATGCTCTTGTTTGCCTTCACAATGCAAACTAGGGTTGCATGGCTAGGCTATATTATAAATGACTGTGTTTTCAACTTATTTAAACAACACAATTTCTAGCCTAATTCCCTCTTAATTTCGGTACACTTATAATATGGGATCCATATTATTTTTGTCAATTTTGACTTATGTCACATGTCATATGTTACATAAATTTGTTGTGCATTTTTAACATATTAAAAATCAACATGTTATTAAAAATACGTCACATACAAAAATCGACTTAGTAATTCACAATTACTTATACCAAAATATTTTACCATTTATAAATCACAACAGATTGTATTTATAATAATTCATTCAATTTCAATTGTTTCTTTAAACAATAATTTCATCCGAGTAATGATACAATTCGATTACTCAGACCGTATCTCATTTAATCACATTTCAATGTGATACGTAAATTTTACTTCCAAAATCGTCCGTCAATTTTTCAAGTAATTTAATTAACTCGTAACATTATACGATTAATTAAATGATCAATTAAGAGTGTTGCCCTATAGGTATGACTTAGGGGGTCAACTGATCACCACCGTCGCACGACAGTAATGTCAAACGCTAGTCATCCAATCATTACCGATATATGTTGACCAGTTGACAGTAAAAATTACTTCCCAATTGTATTCTTTAAAACGAGATTTTAATAATGATATTTTAATCATGTGATCGCACTATTGCTGAGGACACATTTCCCAACATAAACTTGGTCTGCAGGGTAATGAAAAGGTCCTTCTAGTCCGCTTTTCGCCAGAAAACATTACTAACTTAGCTTCCACCCTCATTAGAATGTCCTAGTGTTCACTGCAGGTCTTACTCCTCCCAATCTTGCGATCTAGGCCAGGTCAAGGTGTATCAAATCAATTAGCTAAATGCGTCGACTCAAGCAGCTTATTGTTATTAAATGCGGTGATTAACAATACAAACCTAATTCTAGCCAAGCCTAATCACTTAATCTCAACCTTCCTAATTACCATGGCTCCCCTAAGTCCTAGCATTAGCAGATTAGTAAAAAATTGAGAAATAAATAATAACAAATGAAGCAATTAACTTGAACATGTTAATAAAGTGATAAATTGTGAACCCTAATACTATAAATTAATTACTAATGATGACAAGAACTAAAGTAATAGAGGAAGGAGATGGCAAACAAGAACAATTGCAATAACTAATAATTGAAATTAAGGATGGAAAAATACCTAATACAATGAATTCCAAAAGCTCGAGTTTTTAGGTCTAAGAAGTAAAGAGCAAAAAGAGAGTAGTTCTACCTGCGTCTCGAAAAGATATATTGCCTTATTTATTCTAAGATAAAATTAAAATACCCAACAGGTAAATCTTAAAGATTGCGTAGAAATATTCTAGCGTCAAAACCTCTCGATCGAGTAAAAGCAAACTACTCGATCGAGTATAATAAAGGTAACACCCCTCGATCGAGCAAAGCAGGTACTCGATCGAAGAAGTCTTCATACACCCTCCTCGATCGAGCATAGACATCCTATCGATCGGGAGTTCCCAACACAAAAGGGTACTCGATCGACCAGTTTTAGCAGTCAACTTAGTCGATCGAGTTAGCTACCACTGTATCAGCACGGATGAACTCAAAACACCTTCTGAAGCCACTTCACGCATCCCTATGTGACACCTTCCAGGCTCCGATTCTTCTATCTCCAAAATGCATGCAAACGGGACAGGTTCAGTCTTGATTTAGCTCACTTAAGGTCCAAACCTGCAAGTAACGCCAAACAAAACAAAGTAGACTATTCGCGGACATTTGTAGCTAGATGCTACATAAATAACATAGAAATGCGTGTAAATATAGGATAAAAACCCTATATAAATATCAGCAATCCAAACAAGATATTTTACTTTATCGAGTAACTATTGTCTTGCTGTTATATACTCCCTCCATACCAGACCAATGGTAACACTTACCAAATACGGCCGTACCACACCAATGGTAAGATTCCTTATTTGGCCCACAACATTACCAAATTATCCTTATACCCATATGATATATACACAAAATGCCATTACATACCCCACCCACCAACCCACAATTAAACCCACAATTAGATAGCCCACCTATTTTTTTCCCTCTTTACCCTTGCTTTTACCCTCTTTTCTTAAAACCCTCATTTTTTTACCCTGTTACCATTTGTCTCATATAGAGGGAGTATCAAACTGCTGTTGTAAACTTTTTCTGTTATTGCAGCGGGTTAGAGAAAAATCATACCAAATGATGCTTTATTTCTTTGCGGTAAAATCAAACAAAATGAAATATAAAATACAACGGTTATACCTAAACCGTTGTTCAGGACATATACAGTTATAACGGTTCAGGCCGTTGTTATCTATATAAAAATGATGCTTTATTTCTTGGCGGTAAAATCAAACAAAATGAAAAGCTTTAAGACAACGGTTATTTCTAACCCGTTGTAGATTATACTAGTCAATTACAGTTTATTACAAAACTGTTGTCTAATTGGAAACAAAATACAACGGTTTTTCTTATACCGTGTTTATTACTTTCCATTAAACAAGGTCTTGCAAGTGTTGTATTATTCACGCATATATACTCTGAGCTTCCCTTTCCCCACATAATATCCTTAAACACTCAGCTTCCCCTTAACCACCAGCCTACTCCATCGTCGTCGTAGTCATCATCGTCATCGCCATTGTCGCCGCCGGATTAACCTGGATTCTCCTCTTTAAAGAAGTAATAAACCCTCCTTTCTAGAGATTTGTTTGTTATTATAAGCATGCATTGTATTTATTTGTTTATTAATTTTTACTTTAGATATGGTCAAAAAACGGAAAAGAAACGTTAAAAATGCATCAGGCGACGACTCGGGTGATGAGAATTATTTACAACACACTGCGGGTCGAATGCGCCACAGGGTTTCCCTAGAAGAAATATATTCAAAGATACATAATAATTTACAATGGGATAAAGATAGGGGCTGCGGTGAGAATGTCGGGTATTTTACGAGGTTGATTGGTTATTGTGTAAGACAGTATGTGCCTCTCGGTACGCCGCATATTAGTGACCTGAGTAAAATACGGAACACCATGCTAATAAACAGAATAAAGGTATGTATATACAATAATAAATGCTTTAGCTGAAATTAAGTTACTACTTGATATGTGTATTAGCCGAAACAACCAACGATGGTCATTGTTGGGTTCCTTTGATTGATGATAACATGCCCATTTAATGTGTGTTCTCTTAGTTTACCTTTTTTAGGTTTTATGATCAAATCAAGCATGGATTAAAATGTGTTGAATTGTTGATCGCCCAAAGTATAGAGTCATTTGTGTCATCTAATGTACAAGTTAGGGAGTAGAGTATTTAAAAGCAATAATAACAGTTAAGACTACTGTTACCATTTCAAGTAACAATAGCCTGGACTGTCGCCATGATCCGTAACACTTGAGGTTTATTTTTACTTTTTAAAAATCCTTTTTGTTTTTCTAAAGTAACTTGGACTTAATAAATAACTTTCAGATTTTTCTCCAAGGATTTGGTTTTCTAGAAAAATAGGTTTAGCTAATTATCAATTCAAATGTTTCCTCTTTGTGCCAATTTGACTCCTTGGTCTTTTGTAAAACAAGGATTGCTTTTTGCCATTTTGGTGAAAACTTGTCATCTTGTGACTTGCTTTCCACCCTTTGTTTTCTGAAAAACCAAAGGCTTCTTTTGGATAATTACAAACCTTATTTTCCTCTTTTGCCTCTCTATAGAAGTACCTTCTTTTGTGCAAGTTTGGGGAAGTGTTGGTCTTCACCACATGTGATGACCATTGAATTTCAAAACCCTAAATCAACCACCTTGCTTGCCCTCTCTATAAAAGGAGTGCCTCATCTCATTATTTCTTGAAGACTTTTTCTAAGAATTTTATTAAGTTTGCAAAAATTGTTTTCAAAGCTTAAAACCGTGTCATTGTTTTTCAAAGCTTTAAAAAGTCTTCAAGTGTTACAATCATAGCCACTGTTGCTTTAAGTACTAAACTCTCTTACTTATGAACCGTTTGATCTTGTAAATTTGTCCATATCAATTTTTGTTAAAGAATCAGTCCGTGGAAACTTGATCCATAAAAACGTTCTAAGTTAGTGTGTAGAGTTTAGGACGGAGTAGTCCTTTAACTCTTTGGCAACCGGAGTAGTTTGCGAGGTACCTTGTTCTAGGACGGAGTAGTTCTTGAACTTGTTTCACAACCGGAGTAGGTTGTTGGTCTTTTTATTGTAGGGGTTTTTAGTAATCGGAGTAGATCACTAAAATTAATCAATAAAAAGTAGATTGGACGTAGGAACTTGAGTTCTTGCCGAACCAATTCAAAAATCTCGTGTTTAATCTTCATTTGTTCTTTATTCCGCTGCTTTCATATTGTTTAGTTTTATTTGCTTAACTCATGAGTAACAGTTCCACATACTGTCACATTCGGTCTGTAGCCTGTTCTTCATACGCTGAGACGAATAATAACAGTCAGAAACATTGTTATCTTCAGACTTTAGCAAACATGTTTTTCTTTTAATACTCGTTTAATCATTCAATATTAATCGATGTATTCACTTACCTTCCATATTATCAAACAACTTACTTTAATTCAATAAAGTTTAAGTTGAAATTTTTTTAAATAGTACCTAATTCACCCCCTCCCCCTTTTAGGTACTTGAATCCATAAACTCTTCAATTGGTATCAGAGCCTCATGCTCTTCATCGAGGCTAATCGCCTTAGAGTTTGATTCATGTGTAATGGATTCCGAGAAACACTCCAAAATCCCGGTCTTTACCGGTGCTAATTTTGGATGGTGGAAACTCAAAATGGAACATTACATCAAAAGTATCGCCTATCAATGTTGGAACATCATCCAAAATGTACCTCTTGTTATTAAGGAAGCCGACATGCTAACCGGCTTCACCAAAACCAAAGAGGAAAGAAATTACAATGAAAATGACTTCAAACTTGCTGAAAAGAACTCAAAAGCAATGTCGATTCTTCAACATTGTGTTGGTGAGGGGGAAGTTAGTCGAATCTCCGGATTTCCTACGGCTAAATATATTTGGGACTCTCTTGTACTTGCTTATGAGGGGACCTCCCAAGTTAGAAAACACCGTATTGACCTTCTTATGCAACAATATGAGATGTTTAGAATGTCAAAGGACGAATCCATAAATAGCTTTTCTTCACGTTTTTCTTGTATTAATGGGCTAAAAGTCTAGGAAGGAACTTCGAGTCTGAGGACATTATTCGGAAAATCCTTCGTAGTCTAACCTCTAAGTGGCAACCCAAAGTCACAGCCATAGAGGAAGCCAAAGATTTGTCAACCCTATCTCTTCATGAACTAATGGGATCACTAATGGCTCACGAGTTCAATCTCGACAAGCATTCTAGTGAGTCCTCAAAGGGAAAGAGTCTCGCTCTCACGTCCTCTCCAAGTGATGGAGAAGATGAGGAGGAAGACGAGTTTGCTATGTTCTCAAGGAACCTAGCCGGGTTAGTCAATGGTCAAGGAAACAAAAGGTTCAATAATATTTACTCGAAAAAGCGCATTCCTAAGAAACTACCTAACTCCACCGTGGGATGCTTTAAGTGTGGTGATAAAACTCACCAAATTAAAGAATGTCCCAAGTGGGATGAAATCAAATCTAAGGAAAGCCGAGATAAATTTAAAAAGGACTATAAACATCAAGTCATGAGTGCTATTTGGGGAATGTCCGACTCCGAGGAAGATGAGGAACTCATCGAGGAGCAACTAGAGGCTAAAATTGTTGGAGCTGGTGTCCCCCACAAATTAGTGTGATAACATTTGTAAATCTCTTACAGGTTCACAAAGGTATACTTCGTATATTTAATCAGTTGATTAACGTTTACCTAATAACGGTTGGCTTGCTAGAAAGTTTGACGTTATTATCATACAGATGGCGGTGATCAACTGGTCCCTAAAGGTCACACCTATAGGACGTATTTGAGAAATGTGGTTATAGAAATATAATTACATTGATGCCCAAAATGACTAAAAAGTTAGTCAATGTGTTGATGAGATAATTATTTAATGAAAATTAAATAATATTAAGTTGAGACGAATTAACTGTAAATTCGTAAATTAAATATAATAAGTTATATTTAATTAAATATATATAAGGTTAGTTTGGACGAATTAATCTGTTAATTCGTAGTTAAATATAATCAGTTGTATTTAATAGCAACAAGTTGAATGTGTCATAGTGGTAATAGTGAGGGTACACATGCCAAGAGGTCATGGGTTCGATCCTCACTAGATGACAATTTAACACACTTTATATATTTTTGGAAAGACCAAAATAAGGAAAATACACTCCTTATTTTCGGTCTGTTTGGCCGAAAATTAGGAGGTTATTTCTTTCCTAATTGATTTCGGATTTCGGTCTATATAATAAGAAAGGTAGAGAATTATTTCTGACCTAATTCTTTTTCTGACCTTGCCTCCTCTTTCTCATCACAAAAAAACACAAAGACAATAAAATTTTACAGAAAATTTTAGATTGATTTCTAGCATAATCAAAGGGTATATCTCAGATCGTCTTGGGTGCAACTAATAGGCGAATATCAATTTTGATGTTGTTCTTAGGCCAATTTTGCTAGGACCTGAGGTTAACTCTAAATCCTTTTACTTTTGTTTATGTATTTTATTTTATGACCTTAGATCATCTTTATTAAATCGTTATAATCCTTCATGTTAAAGGGAAGTATACAGATTATTTCCCACAAAAATATGTCTTACAAGTCATCTTAAGGACATAGTCTCCAAAACTTCAAAAATCGAACACCTTAGATGCCTCATGGCTAATCCCGATGACTCCGAATCCTATTCCGATTCCGACAATGAGGTAAATCATCTAAAGTCCAAGGCTAGAACTTACTCAAAAGAAAAAGTATGTAAGCTTCTTGAACAACTTTTTGATAACTGTCGGTTTCAAAATGATAAATTTGAGGTCATGCAAAATGAGATTGAGGAAATTGCCCAAGAGAACTTTAACCTTAAGAATGAACTATAAGCAACTGACAGCGTCACTGTCACCTCTGAGGCTTATGATGAAGTTAAGAGAGTCAACAAATTGAACAAACAATTGACTAAAGAATTAGAGCGTCTTAAGATGACCCCCACGGACGTCTCTGACCTTGAAAATGTCAACACTACCTTGGTGATGCAAGTTTCCTCACTAACCAAGGAACGTGATGATCTTTTAAAGGACAAAGATGCTCTCGAAAATGAAGTGTATGACCTTGTGGTTGAGATTGTAGACTAGAGATAAACAGTGTCTGGAACTGTTGCATCCAATAAAGAATTAGACGAGTCAAATGAGAATTTTAAGTGTTTGGTCAATGAAAACGAGCGTCTAAAAGGTGATGTAGTTAGTCTCAAGAAAGAAATAGAGGTCCTCCATGAAAGTCTTATCTTTCTTCAAAAGGGTATGCCCGAATGTATCACTTCTAAATCTACTCTTCACCAAAGTTCTGAAGAATTCGTTGATCTAAAGAAACGCCTTGATGAAATGACATCTAAGTATGAGGAGTCTAAGGAAAGAACTGGTTATCTTGGGTCTAAACTCAATGCTCACACTCATGACTTTATAGTTGAAAAAAGGTCGTCTATAGAAGTTGAGAAAAATGATGAACTTAAAAGGGAAAAAGAAAAGAACATGCATCTTCTCACCAAAGTCAATGATTTGACTAAAGAACTTGTGAATGCTAAAAATTTCACTGAGAAATGGGAAGGAAGTCAAACTGTGTTAAACTTCCTCACGAGTCAAACTGAAAGATGTAACAAAGTTGTCGGTTTGGGCTTCAAATGATACAGTCAGACAGACTGTTACATCCAGAAGCCTAAAGCTGATTTTAGAAGAAGGAAATACGTTGGTCTTCCCGAATACATTATTTGCAACTATTGTGGTAAGAATGGTCATGTGTTCAATTCTTGTAGAAAGAGACTTAATGAAATTAACAAGAATATCAAAGTTGTAAAGCAAATATGGATTAGGAAAGACACCGTAAGATATGTTGATCACAAAAGGGGACCCAAGTTTGTTTGGGTTCCTAAACTCAAAATCTAATCTTGTGTAGGGCTTGTTGAGAGGCGGCCATAATTGGTACTTGGATAGTGTATGCTCTCGTCACATGATTGGTGATAGAAGCCAATTCCTCTCACTTAAAGCGTATAATGGTAGCACGGTAAGGTTTAGTGACAACAAAAAGGGTGAAGTAATTGGCATTGGAAAGGTTGGTAAGTCACCATTACTTTATGTCGACAACGTGCGGCTTGTCAAAGGTTTGAAGCATAATCTCCTTAGTATTTCTCAACTTTGTGATAAGGGTAATATGGTTGAATTTAGTACCAATTTGTGTCGTATCTTTGATGCTACAACCCATGAGTTGATTCTTAAAGGTAGACGTGTCAAAGATGTCTACCTAACCGACTTGAACATGTTGTCCGGTCATACTATGTCTTGCATGAGTGTAATGAAAAATGATCCTTGGTTGTGGCACAAAAGATTCAGACATGTTAGTTCTAAAACTCTTAATACCCTTAGAAGACTTGACTTAGTAGAAGGCTTTCCTAACATGAAATTTGAATTTGATAAATTGTGTGATGAATGTGCTAGATGCAAACATGTTAGAAGCTCGTTTAAATCCAAAAGATGTGTTAGTACCTCTTCTCCTCTTCAACTATTGCATATTGACCTTTGTGGACCTATGAGAACTAGGAGTAGAGGTGGTAGCGTTATGTGTGTGTCATTGTTGATGATTTTTCTAGATTTATTTGGGCTCTCTTCTTAAGCTCCAAAGATGAGGCATTTGATGAATTTCAAATTTGGTTAAAAAGAATCCAAAACAAACTTGACCTAAAACTTGTTTCCATAAGAACGGATCATGGAACCGAATTTGAAAATTCATCATTTGGTGCCTATTGTGATGATAATGGCATTGACCACAACTTTTCGGCTCCTAGAACTCCTCAACAAAATGGAGTGGTTAAAGCATGAATATAACTCTTGAAAGTATGGCTAGAACTATGTTGTTATGTAGTAAATTGCCGAAAAACTTTTGGGGTGAAGCGGTAAATACCGCTTGTTACATTTATAACCGTGTTATGATAATGAGCATACTTAATGAAACACCCTATGAATTACTACGTGGAAGAAAGCCCAATATCTCATATTTTAGATGTTTTGGTAGCAAATGTTTTGTCCATAACAATGGTAAAAATAACTTGGGTAAATTCGATCCACGTAGCGATGAAGCGGTCTTTATTGGTTATTCCGATCATAGCAAGGCCTATAAAGTTTACAATAAACGAACCATGTTAATTGAAGAAAATGTCCATGTCATTTTTGATGAATCTAGTATGCTTGGACAGGTACAAAGTGTAGAAGAAGACAATGATGAAGATGAGTTCGAAATTAGTCTTGTTCGAAAGGACATTGTGTTTGAAGAAGTTGAAGCATTGAACAATAACGCTGATCTGCAAAAACCTCAGGGACTGTTGCATCCAAATGAAAGCAACAATCCAGGGGGAACACGTGATAATTCTTCTGCCACTGTTTCTTCTCAGGACGCAACAGACCCAACAACTGTTGCCTCCACCTCCAGAAATGAAGATAGTATTGAGGATGATCGCTCTAATCAGGAGGAAACAGTCACTGAGACTGCTACTGCTGAGGGGGAACAAGAAACCATAGTTCCAAAGAAGTGGAAACATCAAAGCTCTCATCCACTCTCAAATCTCACAAGTGATCTTAATTCTGGAATTCTAACAAGATCCTCCCTCAACAATCTTGCCCATCTTGATGAGTATTGTGCTCACAATGCCTTTCTTTCTCAAGTAGAACCAGCCAATGTGATAGTCGCCCTGACTAATGCGGACTGGTTAAGATCTATGCAAGAAGAACCCAATCAATTCAAGAGGAATGAGGTATGGCACTTAGTCCCTAGATCATCTAATCCTACCATCATTGGTACTAGATGGGTGTTTTGAAATATGCTTGATGACTCAAGAGAAATCGTAAGGAACAAGGCTAGAATAGGGGTGCAAGGTTACAACCACCAAGAGAGTATTGACTACGATGAAACCTATGCACCGGTAGCTAGACTTGAGGCCATACGATTACTTATAGCTTTTGCGGCGCACAAAGGCATTAAACTTTTCCAAATGGATGTCAAAACCGGTTTCTTAAATGGATATTTGGAAGAAGATGTCTTTGTGGAGCAACCTCCGGGCTTTAAAGACAATGATTTGCCTAACCATGTTTTCAAATTAGACAAAGCTCTTTATGGTTTAAAACAAGCACCTAGGTGTTGGTATGATAGATTGACTAAATTTCTTATTGAAATGGTTTTAGAAGAGGCTCTATTGACAAAACATTATTTTTAAAGTCACAGTCAGCTGAACTGTTGGTTGTCCAAGTATATGTCGATGACATTATATTTGGTGCAACAAATGAACTCCTTTATGTGTATTTTTCGGAACTAATGAAATCGGAGTTTGAAATGAGCATGATGGGTGAGCTAGGATTTTTCCTTGGGCTCCAAATCAAGCAATCAAAGGATGGAATCATGATCCATCAACAAAAGTACATTAAGGAAATGCTTAAGAAATTTGGAATGACTAATGGTAAGTCTCATGATACACATATGGCAGCGGGGTCCAAATTGGACAAAGATGAACTCAGTAATAATGTTAGTGAAAAGGTGTATAGAGGTATGATAGGCTCACTTCTTTACTTGACCGCAAGTCGTCCCGACATTCTCTTTAGTGTTGGTTTATGTGCTAGGTTCCAAGCAAATCCGAAAGAGTCCCACTTTAAAGCCGTCAAACGAATTTTTCGGTATTTGATTGGAACACAAGATCTCTACTTGTGGTACCCCTTACATTGTCCATTTGACCTTCTAGGTTTTTCCGATGCGGACTATGCGGGCTGCACGGTAGATCGAAAGAGCACCTTCGGAATTGCAACATTCTTAGGTCCTTGCTTGATTTCATGGGGCTCAAAGAAACAAAATACGGTAGCTCTTTCAACAGCCGAAAGTGAGTATGTTAGTGCCGCACATTGTTGCTCTCAACTTCTTTGGGTAAGACAACAACTCCTTGATTTTGGTATTATTTTTGACTCCGTTCCCATAATGTGTGATAATACCAGTGCAATAAATGTATCCAAAACTCCTATTCAACATTCTAAAACCAAACATATTGATATCCGTCACCACTTCATTCGCGATCATGTGGAGAAAGGGCATGTTAGACTTATCTTTTATAAGACCGAAAATCAAATTGCCGACATTTTTACTAAGCCACTTGCTAGAGAACATTTTGAGAAATTTAGACTAGAAATTGAGTTAATTAATTGCTTGTGATTTCTAATATGAGTCTTACTAATTTCTCCAAATGATTAACTAAAATGGACGTATGTTATTGCTTGTTCTAAGTGCACTCATACCATTTTTTGACCGAAAATTGATACCATATTCGTGAGTCGGTAATCACTCAACCTCATATCTAAATTTACGTTTATATTATATTACCTTGCTTTTAATTTTGAGTGATCAACCTCATTTATTGGGCCAACCTACCACCACTTCCTTCATTTATGTTGAGCCCTTATACCCACCTAAAATCCCTCATCCATTATTGCCAAACCCCCAAAAACCCGTCTCCCTTCAACCCTTCCTCTCCCTCACCTACCTTATAACCTTCTTTTACCCAGAAGATGGTTAAAACATCTTTCAACACCTCAATCCCCATCAAATCCCCAAAAATGACAAACCCATCCACATCAACTGACCCACCACCTACCTCCAAAACCACTCAACTTCAAAAAGACTCCTATGCCTTTCCTCGATACCAAAATCCATCCACAAATCCATCAACAACCCCTGACCCAGAACCTCTAAACCCTCACCCAACTCTTATCACCGTCATCCCTCCAAGTAAGGTCTCATCTGACGACGTTCCGATCTCCACCATGGTTGGACGTCGAACCCGAGGTGGTCGTAACAAGGGTACCGCCGTCTCAAGCTCATCCACAGAAACAGTCACCGTGGTTGACGATGAAAACGAGGAAGTCTCTCCGTCCGATGATAGTGTGAATCCTACAGAGTGTGCCAATCCCATTCCGAATCCGGGAAAGAAAAACAACAAAAGAAAAGGGAAAGCTTCTTCATCATCCTTACCTCCGATCATAGAAAGTGTTGAACAAAGTGAAATTGAAACCAGATCTACTGTTCCAAATCCGACCACTGTCCCTCAAAATGAACCATCTCTTGAACCCTCTTCCAAAAAATCAAAAACCTCAAAGAAAAAATTAGTGTATCTTTCATCCTCTGATTCTGTGTCCCTCATCTCCAAATGGGATACGACGTGAGTTTGGCAACAACTCGAAGATTTGGATCTCCCCACCTCGATTTACAAAAACTGTGAAAGATTGATGTCCCTTAAAGCAATTCACTCTCCTCGGGTCTACAATCAGTCCTGGTATGAGTCTCCCGCATTTCATGATGTGAGAGACATGATTGCTGCTCAAGGGTGGGAAAATTTACTGGAAATTCGTGAACCAGTGTTTGTTAGTGAAGTGGTTCATTTTTTCGCAACGGTTTGAGTGGATAAGACGGGTGATTTTCTCACTGGTAAGACGCTAAAACTGTATCAATTTGATTTTGCCACTGCTCTTAACATTCCAACCGGAGGTTATGACGACCTCCCTTCCGAAACTTGGGTTGCCTTACCTTATGCCACCCCTTTAGCCGTTGCAAAACTCGGCCATCCCAAAGCCGTGACATGTGGACCTGTTGGTAATACCTCTATACCCCCTCCTCTTCAATTAATTTTCAACATGCTTTGTCGTTCCCTTTACCCCTCTGGTGACGGGTCAAAATTATCCATAGCCCAACAATACCTCATTTATCACATTGCCACTCACAAAAAGATTAACCTAATTGGGCTAATGTTCAATCATTTTGCCCTCATCTCGGCTAAACTTCGTAAACCCTCAACTAGTGTGCTTCATCTCCCCTATGGAATGTGGTTGTCAGTGGTGCTTAAAGCACATGGGGTTCTTCTTAGCTCTAGTGTGGGGTCCTTGGATATGTGTGATACAATGAGTGACGGTCAAATGGAAAAAATGCTGATTAAGGTTGAAAATGATGAGTTAATTTATGTGAAAATCTAGTCGGATCCAGAGGGTGGATCATCTAGTCAAGTTAGAATGAGTAGCATAAGGGAAATTCTTCAAGCTATTGCGGATTTGAGTGCTTGGGTAAAGCAAGATGCGAGTCCAAAGAATGAGGCTCTCTCGGCTCTTGCCTCCACCGTGGATATGATTCGTGGTGAAGTGGATATCATCTCCACTCTTGTCTCAACCAAGGAGCTTTGTGATGATGGCGTGGCTGACCCGTTGGATCAGGATCCCTTGGGTGTTGAGTGGGATGGTGACCAAGCTTCCTCTCCTTGACACCTTTTACCCGAATAATCCTTGCCTATTTTGCCTTGCCTCTTTTCTTGTTTCACCACCGGTTGTTCACTCTTAATTTCTTTGTTGGTGGTGTATGTTAAACTCTATTTAGCTTTGGTGAACTTTGGTAGGACTATGTTTAAACCAAATGTTTGTGTTGACCTTATTATCTTGTCACGTTTATGTGTGTCTTTTCGTGTTTTCTTATGCGTGTTTGCTCTTGAATACCATTGACATCCCTGCCCGTTTTGATGATGTTAAGAGGGCGAAAAGGTAAACTCATGTTCTTATTCCCTATGCAATTTGGTTAACTCATAACTAGGCCTAACCTTCACAATTTCTACTCTTGCTTTGGGGCAATGTCAACTTGTCTTGGTAAGTTTGATATAGGCTCTTGCCCCATAAGGTAATATAGTTCCTTCTCCTATATGATCTTGCTTGATTGACTTACTTGAAATTGGATTCTCTTTTAAGTTCAACATTCGTTTTTAGGGCTTGTCATCATCAAAGGGGGAATTTGTTGGGTTCCTTTGATTGATGAGAACATGCCCATTTAATGTGTGTTCTCTTTGTTTACCTTTTTCAGGTTTTATGATCAAATCAAGCATGGATTAAGATGTGTTGAATTGTTGATCGCCCAAAGTATAGAGTCATTTGTGTCATCTAATGTACAAGTTAGGGAGTAGAGTATTTAAAAGCAATAATAACAGTTAAGACTACTGTTACCTTTACAAGTAACAATAGTCTGGACTGTCGCCATGATCCGTAACACTTGAGGTTTATTTTTACTTTTCAAAAATCCTTTTTGTTTTTCTAAAGTAACTTGGACTTAATAAATAACTTTCAGATTTTTCTCTAAGGATTTGGGTTTCTAGAAAAATGGGTTTAGCTAATTATCAATTCAAATTGTTTCCTCTTTGTGCCAATTTGAGTCCTTGGTCTTTTGTAAAACAAGGATTGCTTTTTGCCATTTTGGTGAAAACTTGTCATCTTGTGACTTGTTTTCCACCCTTTGTTTTCTGAAAAACCAAAGGCTTCTTTTGGATAATTACAAACCTCATTTTCCTCTTTTGCCTCTCTATAGAAGTACCTTCTTTTGTGCAAGTTTGGGGAAGTGTTTGTAATACTACGGTTTTATGAGTCTCTGGGTACTCTATCGAGTGGGCCTTACTCTGTCAAGTAAGGGTGTGTTGCGTTTTAAAAATAGTTTCTGACCTGTTGGGTACTCGATCGAGTAACCTTGATAGTCGATCGAGTAGGGGGCACTCGATCGAGTATCTCAGCTACTCGATCGAGTAACCGGTTTACGGGGGGATGATTTGTCGGGTTTTGTTAATAATGGGATTTAGTATATAATTACTTCCGTCACTTTCTTTAAACACTTTTACAAACCTAATTGCTTTCAAAAGAGAAAACAAACTACGTTCTTCACATCAATAGCATTGTTGGCAAATCCCGGAGCTTGGAAGATCGGAATTCGTGTTTCTTTATACCTTTGTAATCCTTGGGTCGAGGGTAAGATCTACGTACTGTTTTTATAGTATTTCGTTAAAGTTGGTTAAACCCTAATATTGGGATTTGGGGGTTTTGTTGTATTTCTTGGTTGGTAGTAATTGTATGATTGTATGTTAGGAGGAGGATTCGTAGAAGAAGCCTTTTGATATCAGGTGTTGAGACCGTCTGACTGTGTTGCTTTCCAGGTAGGGTTTTCCTACTCAGTATTAGTCCCATAATGTGTTGTTGGTGTTTTGTGGTTGTTGAATATTATCATACTCGTACTGTGATTATTGTTGGATTTGGTTGTTGATAGTAGTTGTGACTGTTTGTATCTGTCTGTGTTCTTTGGGGCGCATCCCTAGCTGAGTGGAGTCACTTGCGGGAGTGGCTTCACGCCCATTATTCGCCTTCTGTGGAACCCGCCACAGAAGGGATTTGCACATTAAGGAATTTGGGTTTATCGCTCGACGGAGATAAGCGGGGATTTGGTGGGTACGTCTGCGGCCCCCCACTGGCGGCGTGGAGTGACTTGTTGCGATGGGCACTCTGGCAGGGCTACACACTTTAGTGTGTAGTCAGGATTGTGGAGTTGGGATTGGAGTTCGGAGTATATCTGTGATGATTGAGCTGTTTGTTTACTGTGTTTTTGGTTTACATAAATTGTGTGATTAGTACTGACCCCGTTTATTGTTTTAAAAACTGTGGTGATCCATTCGGGGATGGTGAGCAGTTGTTGAGCAGGTATGAGTCGAGTTACATGAGATAGCTGGGATGTGCCACCGTCTGATGATAGAGTCTTCCGCTGTAGCATGATTAGTTTATCAAACATTTCTTTTAGTTGTTGGTTTTGAGAACATGTAACCGTATTTTGGTATTTTGGTTTTGGATTGTAACCTTTCACTAAAGTTATACTATTTAAATGTTGTTTCGTTATTGTCTTATGATTATCATTGCCTCAGGCAACCGAGATGGTAGCATTTTTATACCTGAGTGGTCCTGGTAAAGAACTTGGAGTATGGGGTGTTACAAAATGGTATCAGAGCGACGATTCTGAAACCTGTAACCAATGAATCTAATGAACATAGGGAGTCAATTAAAATGAACCCAGGGTAAAGGTTGTAGGAGCTAATGCAAAGACTTGGGAGACGTCCTAAAGTCGCGAACTCGCCCTACAATTTTGAACCGGTCACATGGGGGGAATATGTCAAGGTCGTATGTGATGTTTTCTAGTTTGTATGCAATGTGACGATATATGTTGTGAATTGATGGATGTTGGGAGTAGAAGATTGATGTGGTGATTGAAAAGTTAGTGAAGTACATATATGTATGTTGTTTGTATAAGAAGCATGATGGTTGTTAATTGTGTGGCATTTGATAACATGAAATAGTTGTTTTGTTGATCATATGAAGAGTTGTGTAGAATTGTATGCTTAACTATATTATAATGTTGAGTTTATAAAGTTGTATAGTATGTTGGGATATGAGAGTTGACATGCGGGTAGTATATACGAGTCAGCATGACTCGATCAAGTAGGGGGCACTCGATCGCGTAGGTGAGGTACTCGGTCGAGTGGGTCTGACTCGATCCAGTGGGTATTTGACGTTTTTATAACCAGAATCGTGTTTTTGGGCACTCTATCGAGTACATAGGGCACTCGATCGAGTAGGGGGTCACTCGATCGAGTGGCTGTGCTACTCGGTCGAGTATGTTAGAGATCAGAAGGTTTGGTTTTGGTCTGATGTAGGGGCACTCGATCGAGTATGGTGGGCACTCGATCGAGTAGTCTCTACTCGATCGAGTAGCTTTAGGCACTCGATCGAGTGTGTTCTGGGCAGTCTGCTTTCGTGTTTTGAGGTTTTAGTGCGTATGTTTATATCTACCTTTTCTTATATAGTTTCAAGATGCCGCCCAAGAGAAACGCCTTGTATGCGAGAACTGAGAGCATGAACATCGACGATGTAGTTAAGATGTTGGAGCACCAAGATGCTCATACTGAGGCCCTAAAGAGAGTGGGAAAGGATAAGGAGTTTGACCACTCCAAGATCAGCCTTTATATAGCGAGGTTTAACCCAAAAGAGTACAAGGGGACCGGGGAGCCTATTCTTCTTGACAACTAGCATCGTGAGATGGAGAACATACTAGACCTGGTACATTGTCCTGATGAGATGAGAGTAGAACAAGTTGCGTTCTACTTGAGGGAAGCAGCTGGTGAGTGGTGGGACAAGGTGAAGGTGAGTGCTAGGGAGATGTACACAAAGCAGGGCTTACCTGCTATACCTTGGGAAGAGTTTCGGAGGGCTATGAGGAAAGAGTTCGTACCTGAGCATGTGACGAGTAAGCTGAGGGAGGAGTTTGATGGGTTTAGGATGACATCTGACATGTCCATGGCTGAGTACTACAAGCAGTTTAATGAGAAGTCTAGGTATGCTGAGGATATGGGTTTGAGTGAGGAGAACCTAGCGCTGATGTTTGAGAGGGGGTTGATCCCTAAGATCATGGATAAGTTACCTGTGGGAGTCCTTACCAATGTTAAGGAAGCTTATGAGATGGCTGGGAGAGCTGAGAGGTTGGTGGAGATGGCTCAGGAGAGAAAGCAGTTGAGAAAAGAAAGGCTGAGAGTGAAGGTGGTGGCCAATCTAGTCACAAGAAAGGCAACCACAATCAGGCTAGAGCGTTTTCTTCGGGTCGGGTTGATCTTTCGGGGCTTCCTTTGGGCGTGGCCGTATGAGTGGTAGTGGTAGTTGGGGGATGACCTGCTATGGCTGTGGCGGTGTAGGCCACAAGAGACATGAGTGTACGAGTTTACCTGGAGCTTTTCAGAGATCAGCTCAGGGGAGCTATTCTCAGGGGCCGGCACAGAGTTATGCGAGCAATAGACCGTCTGGGTCATGGTCTAACCGGGAGGTGGACAGAAGACCAGTGGAAAGCTGTTCATGATGGACAAGAAAGCAGCTGAGGATGATGCACATGTTATCACTGGTACTTTTCTTGTTAACGGTATTCATACCTTTATTTTGTTTGAGTCGGGGGCGTGTCAGTCGTTTGTATCTTCGGGTCATGTTAAACGGTTGGGTTTGAGGGTATATGAGTCTGTAAGTGAGAATGTTTTTATACCTTCTGGTGAGTCTGTATCATGTGGGAGGTTATATAGGGATGTATCTATGATAGTTGGGCAAGTTGATCTACCTGTAGACTTGTTAGAGTTTCTTTTTGATGGCTTTGAGATGATAGTCGGGATGGATTGGTTGGGAAAGTATAAAGCTAAGATAGACTGTCATCAAAAGAAAGTGTCTTTGAGAGGTCCTAAGGGCGTTAGTGTGTCTTATCGTGGGTTTGTGGTCAAACCCAATGTTAAGTTGATTGCAGGTGTTACCTTGAAGTCTTATCTGAGGAAGGGACGCCCTTTGATCTTGTGCCATGTGAGAGATGACCGGATAGAGAGTCCGACAGTTGATCAGATACCAGTGGTGAGTGAGTTTGCAGATGTCTTTCCAGAGGAGATTCCGGGGTTGCCACCGAAGAGGGAGATAGATTTCACGGTTGAGTTGAAACCGAAGACGGGGCCAATCTCTAAGGCACCGTACCGGATGGGTCCTAAGGAGATGGAGGAGCTCAGGAAACACTTAGATGATCTGATAGAAACGGGATACATTAGACCTAGTGTATCACCGTGGGGAGCACCAGTTCTTTTTGTGAAGAAGAAAGATGGGAGTTTGAGGTTGTGCATAGCCTACAGGGAGCTGAACCGAGTGATGGTGAAGAACAAGTATCCTTTGCCAAGGATAGATGACCTGTTTGATCAGTTGAGTGGTGCATCAGTCTTTTCCAAGATTGATTTAAGGTCGGGGTACCATCAGGTGAATATTAGAGAGGTAGACATACCAAAGACAGCTTTCACGTCGAGGTATGGCCATTATGAGTATGTGGTAATGCCGTTTGGGTTATCTAATGCACTGGCTGTGTTTATGGACTTGATGAACAGAATCTTCAGACAATTTTTGGACAAGTTTGTGGTGATGTTTATCGATGACATCTTAGTCTACTCCAAGACTAAGGAGGAGCATGAGGAGCATCTGAGGATTGTGTTGCAGACTTTGAGGGAGCATGAGTTATATGCTAAGTTGTCTAAGTGTGAGTTCTGGTTAGAGAAAGTTGCTTTTCTGGGGCATGTGATCTCTAAGGATGGGGTAGCTGTGGATCCGGCAAATATTGAGGCAGTGACAAAGTGGGAAGCACCAAAGAATGTTGCTGAGATCAGGAGTTTCTTGGGTTTAGCCGGATACTACAGACTGTTCGTGAAAGATTTTTCCAAGATTACTAGACCTATGACAGCGTTGATGAGGAAAGAGAACAGGTTTCGTTGGGATGAGAGTTGTGAGACGGCGTTCCAAACATTAAAGGAGCGTTTGACCACAGCTCCTATCTTAGCATTGCCTGAAGGGATCGAGAACTTTGAGGTTTATACAGATACCTCAAAGAACGGGTTGGGATGTGTGTTGATGCAGAACGGTAAAGTGATTGCCTATGCTTCTAGGCAATTGAAGCCTTATGAGGAGAACTATCCTACACATGATCTAGAGTTGGATGTTGTGGTGTTTGCTCTCAAGATATGGAGACATTACCTTTATGGGGCGACCTTTAAGGTATTTTCGGATCACAAGAGTCTCAAGTACATCTTCACTCAAAAGGAGTTGAACATGAGACAGAGGAGGTGGATGGAGCTGATTGGCGATTATGACGAGGATGTTATCTACCATGAAGGGAAAGCCAATGTTGTTGCAGATGCTTTGAGTAGGAAGAGTGTACATTCTTTGTGTACAGCTCTATCTTTGACGAGGCTGAGAGATGAGGTAGGGAGGTTTGGGATACATATGATGCAGAGAGGGGATGCCATGGGAGATTTGACAGTGCAACCTGATCTTTATGATGATATTCGAGGTAAACAGGCGTTGGATCCTAAGATGGTTGAGTGGAGAGAGGGAGTAGAGAAAGGGACAGTGTCTAGATTCTCTATTCATACAGATGGTAGTTTGAGGTTTGATGGTAGGTGGTGTGTCCCTAATAATGAGGAGCTGAAGAAGACAATCATGACAGAGGCACGTTGTACATCATATTCAGTACATCCAGGTGGTGACAAGCTGTACAAGGATTTAAAGAACACGTTTTGTTGGCCTGGGATGAAGAAAGAAACAGCTGAGTTTGTAGCCCATTGTTTGACATGCCAGAGAGTTAAAGGGGAACAGCGACGACCACAAGGTAAGATTCAGTCTTTAGAGGTACCTGAGTGGAATTGGGAATCCATTTCTATGGATTTTATCGTGGGTTTGCCAAAGAGTCAACAGGGTAACAATATGATATGGGTAATAGTGGATCGACTGACCAAGTCAGCTCACTTTGTGCCAATGAAAGATACATGGACTAAAGCACAATTGGTTATGGCTTATCGGAAGAATGTGCTAAAGTTACATGGAGTTCCTAAGGACATAGTATCTGACAGAGATGCGATATTTATCTCAAGGTTTTGGAAAGAGTTGCAGGAATCTTTGGGAACAACTTTGAAGATGAGTACAGCGTTTCATCCTGCGCAGACAGTCGGGGACCGAGAGAACGATCAAGACTCTTGAGGATATGTTGCGAGCTTGTGTGATGGACTTTGGTGGTAGCTGGGAACAGAGGTTGGATTTGATAGAGTTTTCTTACAACAACAGCTATCACACTAGTATTGGTATGGCACCGTTCGAGGCCTTATATGGGAGGAGATGTAGGAGTCCGATTTGTTGGGACGACAGTGCCGAGGCAGTGGTTCTAGGACCAGAGATGGTGCATGAGATGGTTGAGCAGATTAAGATGATCGAACGGATGAGAGCAGCTCAGGATACGCAAAAGAGTTATGCAGATCTACATCGCCGAGATATAGAGTTTCAGGCTGGGGACAACGTTTTTCTGAAAGTGTCTCCTATGCGTGGGGTTATGAGATTTGGGAAGAAAGGCAAGCTGAGTCAGAAGTTCATAGGGCCTTATGAGATCTTAGAGCGGGTTGGAGAGGTTGCATATCGTCTGGCTTTACCAGCTGCGTTAGAGAGAGTGCATAATGTGTTTCATGTATCTCAGTTGCGGAAGTATGTGAGTGACCGTCACATGTGTTAGAGGCAGAGAGCTTAGAGCTAGATGAGTCCTTGTCATATCTTGAGGTGCCTAAGCAGATTCTTGACCGGAAGGTGAGGAAGACTAGGAGTGGTGAGACAGTTTTGCTTAAGATCCTTTGGTCTAACCACGAGTCTGAGGAAGCTACATGGGAGGCAGAGGAGGCCATGAGAGAGAGTTACCCTTTTCTTTTTTTATCAGGTATGTATTGTTACGGGGACGTAACCTTGTTTCTTCTAAGGGGGTAGGAGATGATCGCGAAGATTTTTTAGGAGCTTTTTATACCTTTTCATGTTGTGTCGGTATGTTTGTTGTGGTCGAGTCGGGTTGAGTTTGGGTTAGTAACATGTTTTATGTTGAGTTTTGTTTTGGTTGTTGAGTCGGGAGTGTAGTAGTGTGTGTCTTTGTTTTTTTGTGGCTTCAACTTCGGGGACGAAGTTCTTTTTAAGGAGGGAAGACTGTAATACTACGGTTTTATGAGTCTCTGGGTACTCTATCGAGTGGGCCTTACTCTGTCAAGTAAGGGTGTGTTGCGTTTTAAAAATAGTTTCTGACCTGTTGGGTACTCGATCGAGTAACCTTGATACTCGATCGAGTAGGGGGCACTCGATCGAGTATCTCAGCTACTCGATCGAGTAGCCGATTAACGGGGGGATGATTTGTCGGGTTTTGTTAATAATGCGATTTAGTATATAATTACTTCCGTCACTTTCTTTAAACACTTTTACAAACCTAATTGCTTTCAAAAGAGAAAACAAACTACGTTCTTCGCATCAATCGCATTGTTGGCAAATCCCGGAGCTTGGAAGGTCGGAATTTGTGTTTCTTTATACTTTTGTAATCCTTGCGTCGAGGGTAAGATCTACGTACTGTTTTTATAGTATTTCGTTAAAGTTGGTTAAACCCTAATATTGGGATTTGGGGGTTTTGTTGGATTTCTTGGTTGGTAGTAATTGTATGATTGTATGTTAGGAGAAGGATTCGTAGAAGAAGCCTTTTGATATCAGCTGTTGAGACCGTCTGACTGTGTTGCTTTCCAGGTAGGGTTTCCCTACTCAGTATTAGTCCCATAATGTGTTGTTGGTGTTTTGTGGTTGTTGAATATTATCATACTCGTACTGTGACGATTGTTGGATTTGGTTGTTGATAGTAGTTGTGACTGTTTGTATCTGTCTGTGTTCTTGGGCGCGTCCCCTGGCCGAGTGGAGTCACTTGCGGGAGTGGCTTCACGCCCATTATTCGCCTTCTGTGGAACCCGCCACAGAAGGGATGTGCACATTAAGGAATTTGGGTTTGTCGCTCGACGGAGATGAGCGGGGATTTGGTTGGTACGGGTGCGGTCTGTTGGAATATGTGTCCTCCGACAATAATGCGATCACAACTGTCGATCATGATGATCACATGTTTAAATCTCATTTTAAGAATACATGTGGGATGTAATATTTTACAGTCAACTAGTCCACACTTATCGGTAATGATTGGCTGACTAGAGTTTGACATTCGTCGTGCGGACGGTGGTGATCGATTGATCCCCTTAGGTCATACCTAAAGGGTAACACTCTTAATTGAATATTTAATTGGTCGTATGACGATACGAGTCAATTAAATTACTTAAAATTGACGGACGATTTTGGAAGTAATATTTACGTGTCTCATTGTAATTGGATTAAATAAGATACGGTCTAAGTAATCGAATTGTTTTATTGCTTAGATGAAATTATTGTTTACGGAAACAATTGAACTAAATGAATAATTTATTATAAATACAAGATGTAATTTATAATTGGTAAAGTGTTTTGGTACAAGTAATTGTGAATTACTAAGTCGATTTTGTACATGACGTATTTTATTAATACGTTGATTTTTAGTACGTTAAAAATACATGACAATTTTACATGACTTGTGACATGTGACAAATTGAGAAATTGACAACGATAAAATGGAATCCATTTTATCTAATATGAACCGAAAAATTGGAGGGAGTATGGTGTTTAAATTATGTTTAATTAATTGAGTAGAAACAACATGATTACACTTCCAACACCTCGCCTTGCATGCCTATTTCTTGATTAGAGAACTAAGCCCATGCATTGGCTCCCCAATCCCTCCTCCCACCGGTTTCCTAAGACCAATTTAGAGAGTTTTTACTCCCTAATTTTTCATTCATACTACACACAATTATTTCTAGAGTAAGAAATAAAATTTCCTCTCTACATCTCTTAAAATTAGAGAGATAAAAACTCCAAAATTCTTTCCTCTATTTACCAAAATAATTGAGTACAAAATAAATATTTTGGGTTAATTTTAGTAAGATTATTATTATTCTAGATCAAGTAATATTAATCTATTAAGGGGTTATCTTGGGTATTCATCTTTGGGAGAGATTCTACCTTTGAATCTTTGTTCATCCATATAAGGAAAGCTCAAGAACAAGTAAGAAAGAGATCTTACTTGTGCCCTTTGATCCGAATTTTTAATGTGAGGAAAACGATTTCTTCTCTTTATTTATTTATGTTTGCATGCATAAGATCAATATTTAATTTTATGACTAAATTAATTCATCACATATATGAATATGTAAAGTAATGAGATATAGATTTCTAACAAGCGGTATCATGAGCCTTAGGTTGTTTGCATGCAAATCGGTTATAGTTTTTCCGAGTTATACGATTAACATATAAAACTTATAAATTTGTATTTATTATGATATATCACGAAATCAATTATGCATGTTAAAGTTTCTGATCCTAAAATGTATTTAGGATATTTTGGTTAATTTATGGATTTTTATTGTTCATTTTATATAATAATGGCATTAAAAATGTGATTTTATGATAAAAATGTCATTTTCGGACTAAAATTAACTAAAATGCAATTTTTCAAGTGGTTTTTAGATATGTTTTCACATATATTATATTTAGATGACCTGTAAATGTTCATAATTTTATGAGTTCTTATGCGCGAAATATGGATTTTTCATGATAAAATCGAATTTAAATGATAAAATAGGTTAATATGAGAAATATTTCGAATATGGTCATAGAAATTTAGTATATTATCACATGCAATTTTACAAGATGTGTGTAAAATAATAGGCTATAATGAAGTCTTTATGCATGATTTATGAATTTTTGATGAAAAATAGCATAAATAGTGACTTTAATTAGTGAATAATTGCTAAAACATACTTCATGACTAAGGAAAAACGTCACATGTTGCATTTTATTACCTATTTCAGATCTAAAATTGAAAAATTGATGAATATAATTTTTCTCATATTTTTATGGTTGTTTTTGATAAATTCGATAAACCGAAACATTGTTTTTCCTCGATGAATTTCAAAACTTTTAACCTAAGTTTTTGAACATTATGAGTGTCATGGTATTTTTCCAGAATGTTCATGAGTTTAAATTTCAAATTTCAAATTTATTTGAAATTTTTATGATTTATTTGAAGTTTATGGCTTTTATATTGTAATTTTAAGTCCTATTATGAACAATATTAAGAAATATAAGTTAATTATTGTCAATATGTTAGTGGAGACTAATTTTGAGTCCTAAGATTGTTAGGGTAATTAACCAGTACATAAATATAATTTTAAGTAATTATTGTGATTTTAAAAGGTTGAATCACGCAAATCCGTAAAAACCGATTAATATACGATATTGGCTCCTTAAAGGCGATTTAGCATAAAATTGGGCATGTTCATACATATTATAATGCTGCATTTTATTTATGATTGTCATAATTTTATTTTATGTATTTTTTGAATTATGTAATTTTACTTAGTATGGCCTTAGTTTTTATTTGGTATTACCCGAAATGTATGGGAATATCGATTCGGTTGTAATTTATTGTGATCTCGTATCACCGTTTTGTAATTTAATAGATTTATTTTATTTTTAATTACAAATGTATAATAGGAAATTATGTAATTTGTTATGTAATTTATTTATTTCGGAGAACCTTGAAGACGGTGTCACGCGAGAAGGCGATCCATTAAAAAGACGGTGTTACCTCGAGATGCGTGCCAAAACCGAAGTTCAAGGGACCAATGGAGTTGGTTTCCGAATTTGTAATAGTTTATTAGATTTACTATTTTAGGAAAGCCAAACTAGGATTTAATTTATGCTTTGCATTTTATTTATATGTCGCATGCATCGCTAAATCGCCATAACTAAAACATGCATTATCATTTTTATCTAGTATATCGACCGTGTCAATTACAAATATAGTAGTTCACCGCTTTAGTTCACTTAAAACGTGATAGATAATAAATTGACATGACCTCTCGCTAAAAATAAAGAATTGAGACATAGCCTTACCAAAAAGTAGAAACCATGAAAACCTATTTTGCGAGGGAGTGCACTCGGCCACCCCGGGGTACAAACCTTGTTACGTATGGAAAGTGGGTAATAAATGTCTATCCACCGAATTCATGTTGATGAGGGTTTCATCGGCTACCCCGTGCCCAAGTTAATGTGAATTTGGATCATGGACACATTTATTTGAAATTTGGATTGACCTCAACGGAAGTATTCTGACCGTAGTCGCATGTGTTCCGGGCTATAGATAAATATTAGAGTAATTTTATCGACCGAGAGTTCTAAAAGTAGAATCGATTAAAGAGTTATATTGATAAGGGTTTCATCGGCTACCCCGTGCCCAAGTTAATATGAATTTGGATCTCGGAATCATTTATAATAGTTGGGTAAAGGTCACTATATAAATGCTTTCATATCTTGTTGAAATATTTACAAGTATGATTTAAAAAGACAAATGTTAATATTTCCTTTTCCTCCATACTTGTAGTTCATTACAATGAATCCATCAAAGGCTACTACACCGATAACTATTGAGTCTTGCCACAATGTTTTTGACGACGTTTGCTTCAACAATGATTCGACACTTCTAGAGAACTTCATTTTGGGATAGGTTCGGATGGAAACCTTAACTTCATCACTTATTCTAGACCACCTACTACTACTATATCTCTTGGGAGCCGGCCTCAGGAAGACCGCCTCATAAAATCTATAGGATCTTTGTCTTTGGAAGAGAAGGATGCCGAAATTAGTGGGAGCTCAAGCAATCAAGCTCTTGCTTCTAAGGGCAAAAAGTTTAAGAAGAAGGGAAAGAAAGGGAAAAACTTCAAGCAAGTTGAAGATGAGTGCCATTATTGCTATGGCATGGGACATTGGCTTAGGAATTGTCCCGTATATTTGCGAAATATAAGGGAAGGAATCATCGTTCCAAAAGGTAAAATTCCTAAGTAAATTTTTGTTATTGATATAAATTATACTTCCACTACGACATGGGTACTGGATACCGGTTGTGGTTCTCACCTTTGTAATCATTTACAGGGTTTAAGAGACGTGAAGAGGCTTAGCAAAGGAGATGTGGATCTACGCCTTGGAAATGGAGCTTGAGTAGCGGCCGAATCCAAAGGAACTTATGTATTAGCTTTGCCTAATGGATTTGAGTTGTATTTACATAATTGTTTTTATGTGCCTACACTCTCTAAAAACATTATTTCTATCGCTATGTTAGACGTGGACGGATTTTGTTTTGTCATTAAGAACAATCGTTGTACTATTTCGAGGAACGACTTGGTTATAGGCCAATCTTCTTCCATTAATGGCATTTACATTTTAGAAACCTCGAATCCGACTAATGATATCTATAACATTCAATCAAATAAACTCAAATCAAGTGATCCAAATGAATCATTCATTTGGCATTGTCGATTAGGTCACATAAACGAGAATCGCATCAAAAGATTAATTTCGACTAATGTGATTACACCATTTGATTTTCAATCATATGGAACATGCGAATATTGCCTTCTTGGCAAAATGACTCGAAATCCTTTTAGTGGTAAAGGGACACGAGCTAGTGAACTATTGGGACTCATACATACCGATGTATGTGGACCAATGAGTATCACCGCTCGAGGAAATTATGACTACTTCATAACCTTCACCGATGACTTGAGTAGATATGGGTATATCTATTTAATGAAGCATAAAAGTGAAGCTTTTGAGAAATTCAAGGAATTTCAAAACGAAGTAGAGAACCAATTGAACAAAAGGATTAAAGCACTACGATCCGATCGTGGTGGAGAATATCTTAGCCTTAAATTCGATTCACACTTGAAAGGTTGTGGTATTATATCACAACTTACTCCACCCGGAACACCACAACTAAATGGTGTTGCCGAAAGGATAAATCGAACCCTACTTGATATGGTTCGATCCATGATGAGTCAAACCGAGTTGCCGAACTCGTTTTGGGTATTTGCAATCCAAACTGCAATTATATCTTTGAATAATAGTCCCACAAAGGCAACCGAAAAGACTCCATTTGAGATGTGGAAAGGAAGAGTTCCTAATCTATCCTACATGAAAATTTGGGGATGTGATGCTTACGTCAAGGCAAAGACCGACAACAAGCTTGCTCCAAAATCCGAAAAATGCATCTTTGGAGGTCACCCCTTGACCTCTCGAGGATACTACTTCTACAAACCTTAAGAGAACAAAGTGTTTGTGTCTTGCGAGGTTGTCTTCTTAGAAAGTCAATTTATTTCTAAGAGACAGAGTGGGAGAAATTTTGAACTTGATGAAGTTCAAGAGCCACAAACTGAGATAGAGACGCAAGAAGATGTTCCTTCGTCGTCTAACACGGTTGTCTCTCCTCCACTTAGAAGAACGGGCCGTGTTATTCGCCATCCCGATCGATATGTGGGACTTATCGAAGAAGATGGAACACTCGATGTGTTGCTTTTGGAAAGTGACGAGCCCGCCACCTACAAGGCCGCAATCTCTAGTCCTAATTCCTCCTTATGGCTTGAAGCCATGAAGTCCGAAATGGATTCTATGCATGAAAACCAAGTTTGGAACTTGGTAGATTTGCCTCAAGGGGCAAGACCTCTTCAATGCAAATGGATTTTCAAAGTCAAGAATGGCATAGAAGGACATGATGATGTCTACAAAGCTAGGCTAGTGGCAAAAGGATTTACCCAAGTCCAAGGTCTCCATTATGATGAGACCTTCGCCCCCGTAGCTTTGCTAAGATCCATACGGATTTTGTTAGCGATTGCCGCATTTTATGATTATGAAATATGGCAAATGGATGTCAAAACCTGTAATTCTACGGATTTTCATAAGCTAAGTACTCGACCGAGTAGAGCCTACTCGACCGAGTAGTGTCAAGGGTGTAGTTTGTTTGGGTTCTGCCGAGGAATACTCGGCCGAGTATGATGAATACTCGACCGAGTAGAGGATACTCGGCCGAGTATGCCCTACACTCGACCGAGTATCCGGTCTGGCGAGTAATATTTCAGCAGTTTGATGCGGGAGTGTTTGGGGTTGTTTTCTATTCAAAGTCAGTTTCTAAACGTCATTTCAACCCTAATCATTTTACGATCTCTCTAATCACTCCATAATCATTCTCTAATCTCTTTGTGTGTGCAATTGTCGTAATCTTTGCGCGTAATCTCTCATCCTACTGTTGGTAAGTTTCATTCCCCATGTCATTTATGTTCTTTTAGGGTTACTGTATATATGGAATTTGGGGAATAGGGGGTGTGCAATGTGTGATTGTGTTATATGGTCATTGTATAGGAGAAGACTTCATAGAGGAGCCTTTACGATTGTTCGGTTTTTAAAATCTTTGCGGTTGATTGGTAAGGTAGGGTTTCCCTACTCAGTTCTGTTTAATTAATTTGAGATGTGGTGATTGTACTGTGTATAATTGTTGTTATCTGCTGATCATCGGAGGATGGGTGTTGTGGTGACGGTGTTGGTGTGGTTATGTTGTGACGGTTGTGATGTTGTGACAGCTGTGATAATGTGTGTGATTGTGGTGAAGTCACTTGCGGGAGTGGCTTCACACCCTAGTTCGCCCTCCGTGGAACCCGTCACGGGAGGAGATGTGCACATTAAGGGACAGGGATTGTTAGTCGCTCGTTGATGAGCTGGACTAGATGGGGATGGGCTGCGGTCACCCACTGGTGGCGAGGATTACCTGTTGCGATGGGTAATCTGGCAGGGCGACACACTTCGGTGTGTAGTCGATTCTTGTGTGAGATCGATGATCGGCTTGTGGTAATGTTTGTTGTCTTATATTGATTGAGTAATCGACCCCGTGTTGTTGTTTTGTAAAACCTGCGGTGATCCATTCGGGGATGGTGAGCGGTGTGACAGTGATACATTTATTGAGCTTGGGGCGATCATGGGAGAGTCACCACGCTGGATTAGATGACACCATCACGAGCCTTAGTTATTGTTTTGGTAGTTGTTGCCATTTGGATAATTCGTTTATTAGATTTTGGAGACTATGTAACTTTTATAATTACCGTACATTAATAAATGTGTTTGGACTGTTGCTTTTGATATATATTAACCTCAGGCAACAGAGATGGTAACAACCTCTCATGCTGTGGTAGTCCTGGTAAGGTACCTTGGGATGAGGGGGTGTTACAAAGTGGTATCAGAGCCGACGATTCCGACATCTAAAATAAATGAACCCAATGAACTTAGGGAGTATAAATAAAATGAACCCGGGGAGAGTTGTTTGGAGCTGCCGCAAAGACTTGGGAGACGTCCCGAAGTCGCATTAAGGCCCTTACGATCTCAAGCCGGTCACATGGGGGGAAACTGTTGTATGTTTGAGTCATGTGAGTTTGATATCTATAGTTTGAATCTTGTGCATGGTTGGATGAAATGATGAAAGAAGTGGAATGTGATAGTTGTTGAAAGATGCATCGAGGATTGTTGATGTTAAACTTTGAGCATGAATATGTTGGCATGTTAAGTGTTGGAACATGGTAAATTATGTAAAGTGAATTGTGAAATTGTATCTGGTTGATATTGAGCATGAAGAATGTGATCATGTTACCTGTTTAATACAATGTTGAACATGAACTATGGTAGTGGTACATGTGCATATGAACATGATGATTTTAATGCTTGATTGTTGGTAGAAGCATGTGATTAAGGTCATGCCTCTATATATGTGAATGTCGTGTTTAATTTTAATGTGAGTATGATAAAAGTGCCACTATGTACTGGTTTCTTGAAGTATTGAGTTGTTGTTGTTGCCTTATGCATGTTCAAATTGTTTTGGTTGAGAAAATTTGATTTGTATGGAAACCGATTACGGAAGGGTTGTATTAAAACTGTCATAAGCCGAGTTCTTGAAATGATATGGCTATGATTCCAAGTTGGGGTGATAGCTTGTCCTCTTATGATTCTAACGATAGGTCACACGCCCAAAATGACCAAGTAACGAGTGAGATACGACTGTTTTACGAAAACTGGTCGGTGCTGAGAACTGCGCCGATACTCGACCGAGTAGTCCCTACTCGGCCGAGTATCTTTCATACTCGACCGAGTATTCCATATTCGGCCGAGTAATCTCTCTGTGATAATACTGTTTAGCGTCTGGAGTCGTGAACTCGGCCGAGTAGTCTCATACTCGACCGAGTAAGGTCAACTCGGCCGAGTATTCCCAATACTCGACCGAGTAATCCTTCTGCGACAATTGAGTTTGCTTTTGGAGTCGAAAAATCGACCGAGTAATATAGTTACTCGACCGAGTATCCTGTATTCGACCTACAATGTTATGTACTCGACCGAGTACCTCATTGGGCGGCCACTTTGAGTCGGTGGCTATGTTCTTACTTTTGTTTTGAGCTGGTGGCTATGTTTTTACATTGTTTTGAGTCGTAGGGTATATACACATATATGTTTTGAGTCTTAACACATCCTTTTATATGTGTGACGGTCTTGATACGTAAGTTACCAGAAGTTATGACATGGAGAATGCCAGCTTATGAGGGACATTTGTTGGGTAAGGAAGACATGTGTTAATGTGGTTGTGAAGGATAGTTAAAAAAATAAATAAAATAAATAAAATAAAAAAAAATAAAAAAAAAAAAAGAGAATGATGAGCTAATCGGGGTAAAGAGCATGTTTTGTGAGATATGATGAGTGATATAGTCGTGTGTTGAGTAGTATAAAAGTAAGTGTATATGGGCAAGAGTGATGTATGTGTAAAGAAACGTGAGAATGAAAGATTGAGATAAGGGATACGAATAGTGGCATACTGGGATGTATAAGGATTTATGGAGAGAGAAGGCTAGGATAGAGTTGCTTAAAGATATATGTAATGGAAGGTTGTTGCAAGAAGATAGGGAAGAGAGGTATATAATGAACTTAGAGGAAGTTATGTCATGATGTTGATTTGTAGATGGTGGCTAAGTTTGGGAAGTTGGAATATCAAGGGGTGAGCCTAGTGTGTAATTCTTTGGACAGTTAACGGTATGAAGTGAATTTTGGATTCTAGAGATGCGAAAGGGAGATATAACTAATTGAAGAGTAACTGTTAGTGCGTGGACTTGATGGTGACAAGTATGAGTGAGAAGCATAATGAGAGGATAAGTGATAAGAAGAATGATAAGATATTGATAGGAATAAATGGAATTAGAGTTGTCGAGCTATGGGAAAATAAACAATTACTAAAGAAATAGGTAGAAAGAGAAAGGAGATGAATTATTAACTGCTATTAATGAGTAAAAAAGGAGAAAGAGGGATGGAAGTAAGTTGAGGGAACGTTGACCGAAACTAATGAGCATGAAGGTAGGAAATTATGGAGGTGTACGATATCCCCACTAGAGGGTGTGAGTTAATGGTTATATAGGAGAACAAGACGACGTGTTAGCCGTGAGTTTCGAGGTATTAAGGGAATAAGAAGCTTGAGGAGTGTTTGCACGATCTGAGATTTTGGTGGAGAGTTAGGTAATGATATGATAAAGGATAGAATTGGGAATAATATAGAGGTAAGTTTGGTTGATGGATTGGATGTTCGTTATTTTGGATGATAACCAAAGAGAGGAAATAGATTGTTATACTAAGAAGTGATAGTAAGAGAGTAGTCACATGAAGGATGTTGGTGTCATAGTAGTGTCACTAGTGGTTGAGGATGATGTTACTTTAGAGAGGTTAGTTGTTCTAATGAGGTTGATTTTGTGGAGGTGATTAGTATGTTGGTGGTGAGGGAGTTTAATGTATGGATATATGAGGTATTCGCTGACAGTTGGGTCGAAATGATATGGCTACGTTCGTCGGGTGGTGATAATTGTGTGTAAGAGAAAATATGATATGAAGGGCACCTGAGTTAAGTCCGGATGAGAGGTATTCATTGTCAAGTGGTAACTTAGGTGATCAGGATTTACTACTACAAATACAGGCTATAACAACGGTCAAAAACCGTTGTTATATAAAAAAGCGTCCGTTGTTAAAGCGTCCGTTGTAAAAGGTTTTAACAACGGTTAGTTTTCTTAAGGAAACCGTTGTTAAAAATATTAACAACGGTTTTAAGTATAAAAACCCGTTGTGGAAAGTGTGACTCAATTTTGGGGGGAAAGTTATAACAACGGGTTTTAATATACAAAACCGTTGTTATAACTAAAGACAACGGGTTGTTTGTAAATAACCGTTGTTGTTTGTTCTTAAAAAAAAAAAAAATTCAATATTACTAGATGCATGCATAATTACGGCCCGTTAGAATTCCCATGCATGCATTATTACTGACATCACTGTACATATGAACGGATAATATGGAATGAGAAGGGTTAGTAATAAGATTTGAAGCAGCATTATTGAGAGATATGATGATGATTATGGCACAACTTCCTAACATATATATTAATTAAAAAACAACTCAACCCACACATTGCTTAGTATAAATACATTGCATTATCTCAACTAACATTTCCATTATCTCAATATATTCATCTCCAAACCCTAACTGCTAAAACAAACTATACTTAATCTTTCAAAACAAACTCCAAAAACTCCAACAAAATGAATGATTTCATCCTTAACACTCTTACCATGATCGAGAACAACAACAGCTTCATCCGCCGGTTCCTCCATATTGAGGAAAGTTTCAGGAGCTACCTTGCGGATGCTCGATCCGCACTGAAGCACGCCAAAGAAGATGGCTTGACGGAGCACCAGCAGTTGCAGCTATATGACGATATAGCAACTGCTAAACGGAACCTCCAAATAGCCAAGGAGGAGAGGACGGATACGATAGAGCAGAATAAGATCCTCTATGAAAATATAAGAATTGCATTTTTATATATGTAATTTTTTTTTTAATTTATGTATTTATAAATATATATATATATATATATATATATATATATATATTAATTATGTTTATCTTGCTTCTTCATTGTTTTACTAACTAATTATGCGAACAATACTTAAACAAATAACATAATGGTTGATAAAAACACATACATGCAAAAGAAATAAATAGAAAAAGAAAATAATGATGATGAAACTAAATAAAGGCGAGATTTACCTCATATAAATACGAACGTAATAGACGATGAAATCAACAAATGACGGCGAGAAGATAAAGCGACGATGAGAAAGAGAGAAAGAGAGAAAGAGAGTGTGTGTTTTGTGTTTGTTTGTCTGCTGTGTTTGTGTTTGTGTATTAAGGGTTGTGTTTTGTGGCTGCAGCAGACTTCTGTTTGTGTGGTGTATAGTATGGAAGGTATTGACAACGGTTATTAAACCTCAACCGTTGTGAAATATGTTTTAACAAAGGTTGTAAAAAACACCCGTTGTTAAATAAGTTTTAACAACGGGTCTCAAAAATAACCGTTGTGATTACTTTTCACTAACTTTGCGCCAATTTTGCGCCAAATTATTAACAACGGTTGTGCATGTGTGACCCGTTGTGAAAACTAATAACAACGGTTTTTATAACCATACCCGTTGTAATTGATTTTAGTAAAATTCGCGCCATACATTCTACAACGTCTATTGTGATTTTCGTGAATAATCGTTGTTAAAGAGGCGTTGTAGTTGCCTGGATTTGTAGTAGTGATTGACTAGTTGGATGTGATTATGGGTCTATGATGTGTATAAATGTTTGTGTGAGGTTCTGACCTCACGAGAAGCGGTATGGTGTGATAGTCATAAAGTTGTTATATGAATGTTTGTGATATATGTTGTGTATGACAATCTAATGGAATGAGGTTCAAAAGGTAATAATTTGATTGATCTAGCATGGATAGTTAAAATCGTAGGTGTATTGATGATACATGTATATTCCGTGAAAAGGTATGGATGATATGCACGAGATTCTTGTATGTTTATTCCGTATAATATGTTGTGTTATGATCGAGTAAAGCAGTTTTGAGTAAGTTTTCTTGTCCGGAGAGTTATACTGGGTCAGTGTTTGTGGGAAATATATGTGGGTGTGATGTTTATCGATGTGGTTGTTGTGCCTCGGATGGTGATCCGGGCACGGTACTTCGTATTGTGATGCGGGCATTTTCGCGCTGCGGTGCGGCTGTTGGTGGCGGTGTTGCGATGTCGTCACCGGTTGTGGTGGAGTATACGGGGTGGTTACGATTTGAGTTTCGAAAGTCTGACCGATTATGCCTGATTGTTGTTTTGTATTCTTTGTTGTTTCTTGTGAGTTTCGGTTAGACATGTAGACTGTTGTTTTGTTTGTTGATGTTTCTTACCAGTTTCAGTTTGGGAATGAGGGTAGAGTATGATATGAAACCGAGTTGTATATGTTTTTGTTGTTATCATGGTATAGTGATATTCTGTTGATGGGACACAGTTGTGATAGGTTGTTACAGTAATTTTGATCTTGTTCTAGATGAGGCTTTGGTAGACATGGTAATGATCTGATATATGCAAGTGATTCGTAGAACATGTGTGGTAATGATCTGATATATGCATGTGGTTCATAATCCTTTGTTGAGACAGTTAGTGTAGGGTCTTGGGTATTTAGTGTCGTGTTAAGTTATGTATGAGTCTTGCGGTAATGAAAGAAAGGAACTTGAGGATCTAGTGTGAGTGTACGTAACAAGTGTGGATCGTGAGTTATGCTTTTGGCGATAAGAGTTTTATATAGTTTATATAGAGAGGTATGTCGTGTTGCGGTAATGTGGAAGAGTTAGAGTGTTTGTTATGATCAGGATTGTGTGGTATTGGTTAGATGGAGTGTAGAATGAGTTGAGGTATGAGAACTGTTTAAGTAAGAGAGCCTTGGATATAGGAATAGTAAGTGTTTAGATTATAGGCGGGTATCTTTCACATGTGGTGGTGATGAAGATAATGAGAGGTATAGCTAAGGATCTAGTATTAGTGAGTTACGAGGACGTAACATGTGTCTTAAGAGGAGTAGGACGTGGCAAAGAGCGTTTGAGGGTTGTGCATGTCGTAATATTATTGGACGTAGAGTGTTTGTGTAGCATAAGGAATGGATGGGTACATATAGTGGTTGAAAGTGTTAAAAGGCCATGGATGTGCTTGTAGTAGTTCGATGTTTAGGAGTGTGAGAAATTTACGATAGTGTTGATAAAAGTGGATGATGATATTTATGAGTTCGAGAGTTTTGGCAGCTGGATGATGATGTTGATGAGTGTGAGTAAACTTCGAGGACGAAGTTCCTTTTAAGGGTGGTAGAATGTAATATTCCGTTTTGATGGTTAATCTTCTTTTGTGGATTGTCTTGGTATTGAGTGCTATTGAGTGTTATGGAAGTGAGACAAGTTTGGCAACATTATTTTGTGGTTATTCGATAATATTATGGAGTCAATATCGAGAGGATATGTTATCTAGTAAGTGTGGTTAGTGGAGCTGGTGTTAGGTGTCTATGTTTTATAGGTTGGGTTGGAACTTCGGGGATGAAGTTCTTTTTAAGGGGGGAAGACTGTAATACTACGGATTTTCATAAGCTAAGTACTCGTCCGAGTAGAGCCTACTCGACCGAGTAGTGTCAAGGGTGTAGTTTGTTTGGGTTCTGCCGAGGAATACTTGGCCGAGTATGATGAATACTCGACCGAGTAGAGGATACTCGGCCGAGTATGCCCTATACTCGACCGAGTATCCGGTCTGGCGAGTAATATTTCAGCAGTTTGATGCGGGAGTGTTTGGGGTTGTTTTCTATTCAAATTCAGTTTCTAAACGTCATTTAAACCCTAATCATTTGACGATCTCTCTAATCACTCCCTAATCATTCTCTAATCTCTTTGTGTGTGCAATTGTGGCCTTGCGCGTAATCTCTCATCCTACTGTTGGTAAGTTTCATTCCCCATGTCATTTATGTTCTTTTAGGGTTACTGTATATATGGAATTTGGGGAATAGGGGGAATTGTGCAATGTGTGATTGTGTTATATGGTTATTGTATAGGAGAAGACTTCATAGAGGAGCCTTTCTGATTGTTCGGTTTCTATACTGCGGTTGATTGCTAAGGTAGGGTTTCCCTACTCAGTTCTGTTTAATTAATTTGAGATGTGGTGATTGTACTGTGTATAATTGTTGTTATCTGCTGATCATCGGAGGATGGGTGTTGTGGTGACTGTGTTGGTGTGGTTATGTTGTGACGGTTGTGATGTTGTGACAACTGTGATGCTGTGTGTGATTGTGGTGGAGTCACTTGCGGGAGTGGCTTCACACCCTAGTTCGCCCTCCGTGGAACCCGTCACGGGAGGGGATGTGCACATTAAGGGACATGGATTGTTAGTCGCTCGTTGATGAGCTGGACTAGGTGGGGATGGACTGCGGTCACCAACTGGCGGCGAGGATTACCTGTTGCGATGGGTAATCTGGCAGGGCTACACACTTCGGTGTGTAGTCGATTCATCGTGTGAGATCGATGATCAGTTTGGTGGTAATGTTTGTTGTCTTATATTGATTGAGTAGTACTGACCCCGTGTTGTTGTTTTGTAAAACCTGCGGTGATCCATTCGGGGATGGTGAGCAGATTGTGACAGGTGATACATTTATTGAGCTTGGCGGAGTCATGGGAGAGTAACCACGCTGGATTAGATGACACCATCACGAGCCTTAGTTATTGTTTTGGTAGTTGTTGCCATTTGGATAATTCGTTTATTAGATTTTGGAGACTATGTAACTTTTATAATTACCGTACATTAATAAATGTGTTTGGACTGTTGCTTTTGATATATACTAACCTCGGGCAACCGAGATGGTAACAACCTCTCATGCTGGGGTAGTCCTGGTAAGGTACCTTGGGATGAGGGGGTGTTACAAAACCGCTTTTCTAAATGGGCATTTAGAAGAGCAAGTGTACATGATACAACCCGAAGGTTTTGTCGATTCTAAAAATCCTAACAAAGTATGCAAACTTAAGAGATCCATTTATGGTCTTAAGCAAGCATCTAGAAGTTGGAATCATCGATTCGATCATGTTATAAAAGAGAATGGTTTCACTCGAAGTGTAGAGGAACCATGTTTATACATGAAATTTAGTGGGAGTAATGTTGTGTTCCTAATCTTGTATGTCGATGACATACTACTCATTGGAAATGATATTCCTATGTTGTCTTCTGTTAAGAAGTGGTTAGGTAACCACTTCCAAATGAAGGATTTAGGAGAGGCACAACGCATATTAGGTATCCGGATCCATAGAGATAGATCCAAGAGGATATTGGCACTAAGTCAAGAGTCTTATGTTGATAAGATTCTTCGACGGTTCAGCATGGACAAATCAAAAAGGGGATTGGTACCTATGGTAACTGGGACTATATTGAGCAAGTCTCAATCTCCTTCCGAACCCCATGATGTTGAACGCATGAAGTTGATCCCTTATGCTTTCGCTGTTGGATTAATAAAGTACGCCATGATATGCACACGTCCTGATGTCTCGTATGCCTTGAGCATGACGAGTAGATATCAAGGAAATCTAGGTGAGAGTCACTGGATAGCCGTCAAGAACATCCTTAAGTACTTGAGAAGGACTAAGGATTCTATCTTACTGTTTGGAGGAGGCACCGAGCTCCGTGTTAATGGTTACATGGACTCAAGTTTCCAAACGGATAGAGATGACATGAAATCCCAAGCTGGTTTCGTTTTCATGCTCAATGGTGGTGTCGTTAGCTGGAGAAGCTTCAAGTAAGCCGTGACTGCGGATTCAACAACGGAGGCTGAGTACATGCAAAGATCGAAGTCGCAAGGAAGCTGTGTGGATCAGGCAATTCACGGAAGGTCTAAGAGTAGTACCTAACGCCAATGATCCCATCACTCTCTATTGTGATAAGAGTGGGACAATCTTCCAAGCTAAATAGCCAAAGTCTAGTAATAGATCTAGACATGTACTTAGAAAATATCATGTAATTAGAGATTTCATTGAAAGAAAGAAAATTGCGATATGTAAGGTTGGGACGGATGATAACATAGCTGATCCGCTCACCAAGCCTTAATCGCAGGCTAAGCATGATGGACATGTTGCGTCCATGGGACTTAAACGTGTACCAAGTTTGTGTTAAATTTTGAAATGAAATAAAAGTGTTGTTTTTGTTCATGTTCATAATCACATTTGTCTTTTATCTTTTCTTTATACATTGTTACATCCAAACGGGTTGTAGTGAAAAATTGAACCCCATTAAAGTGAACACGGATTGACATAGTATTCGCCCATAGTCACTTACATGAGGTAACGTCTCGAAGTGACTAAAGTGTGATGCGATTGATGGCAAGTTCAAGTGTCATAAAGTCATGTGAGATGATTAGTCGATCACATAGGCAGACTGTTAGGAACACTTTGTCGGGCCTTATGACCGCTTATAGAGTTTTGGCAAATTTATATAGCCTGGTCGTGGCGAGAGCTACTATAGTATTCTAATGAGTCTATTCTTTTGACTAAAGACTGTTCGCCTAAGATGGCACAGTTTCAGATTAACTTTGATTTGTGTTACTACGACCTTCGTAAATGGGGTCAAATGGGCATATTTTGGGTTATGATGGCTGTGGCTAGTCGAAGGGAACAAGTGCAATAGGAATTGTGCACCCCTTGTCAGGGTTATAACAATATCTCAGGGCCACTCGAGGAGTAATGAACTGGAAATGCGTGGCCACGCTCGGAAGGTATCCATGGTGGATAATTCCGGTCAATCAGTTGTTCTCCAAATCGAGGAAACCACTCTCGATATGATCACTTGCAAGTACGACCTGAAAGACACCTTTCATTAAGTGGGAGATAGTAATAGGACAAGAGAATTGGTGATGCACACTTGTCGAGGACAAGTGGGAGATTGTTGGAATATGTGTCCTCCGACAATAATGCGATCACAACTGTCGATCATGATGATCACATGTTTAAATCTCATTTTAAAAATACATGTGGGATGTAATATTTTACAGTCAACTGGTCCACACTTATCGGTAATGATTGGCTGACTAGAGTTTGACATTACTGTCGTGCGACGGTGGTGATCAGTTGATCCCCTTAGGTCATACCTAAAGGGTAACACTCATAATTGAATATTTAATTGGTCGTATAACGATACGAGTCAATTGAATTACTTAAAATTGACGGACGATTTTGGAAGTAATATTTACGTGTCTCATTGTAATTTGATTAAATAAGATACGGTCTAAGTAATCGATATGTTTTATTGCTTAGATGAAATTATTGTTTACGGAAACAATTGAACTGAATGAATAATTTATTATAAATACAAGATGTTGTAATTTATAATTGGTAAAGTGTTTTGGTACAAGTAATTGTGAATTACTAAGTCGATTTTGTACATGACGTATTTTATTAATACGTTGATTTTTAATAAGTTAAACATACATGACAATTTTACATGACTTGTGACATGTGACAAATTGAGAAATTGACAAAGATAAAATGGAATCCATTTTATCTAATATGGACCGAAAAATTGGAGGGAGTATGGTGTTTAAATTATGTTTAATTAATTGAGTGGAAACAACATGATTACACTTCCAACACCTAGCCTTGCATGCCTATTTCTTGATTAGAGAATTAAGCCCATGCATTGGCTCCCCAATCCCTCCTCCCACCGGTTTCCTAACACCAATTTAGAGAGTTTTTACTCTCTAATTTTTCATTCATACTACACACAATTATTTCTAGAGTAAGAAATAAAATTTTCTCTCTACAACTCTTAAAATTAGAGAGATAAAAACTCCAGAATTCTTTCCTCTATTTAACGAAATAATAGAGTACAAAATAAATATTTTGGGTCAATTTTAGTAAGATTATTATTATTCTAGATCAAGTAATATTAATCTTATAAGGGGTTATCTTGGATATTCATCTTTGGGAGAGATTCTTCCTTTGAATCTTTGTTCATCCATATAAGGAAAGCTCAAGAACAAGTAAGAAGGAGACCTTACTTGTGCCCTTTGATCCAAATTTTTAATGTGAGGAAAACGATTTCTTCTCTTTATTTATTTATGTTTGCATGCATAAGATCAATATTTAATTTTATGACTAAATTAATTCATCACATATATGAATATGTAAAGTAATGAGATATGGATTTCTAACACGGTCCCCCACTGGCGGCGTGGAGTGACCTGTTGCGATGGGCACTCTGGCAGGGTTACACACTTTAGTGTGTAGTCAGGATTGTGGAGTTGGGATTGGAGTTCAGAGTATATCTATGATGATTGAGCTGTTTGTTTACTGTTTTGTTGGTTTACATAAATTGTGTGATTAGTACTGACCCCGTTTATTGTTTTAAAAAGTGTGGTGATCCATTCGAGGATGGTGAGCAGTTGTTGAGCAGGAATGAGTCGAGTTACATGGGATAGCTGGGATGTGCCACCGTCTGATGATAGAGTCTTCCGCTGTAGCATGATTAGTTTATCAAACATTTCTTTTAGTTGTTGGTTTTGAGAACATGTAACCGTATTTTGGTATTTTGGTTTTGGATTTTAACCTTTCACTAAAGTTATACTATTTAAATGTTGTTTCGTTATTGTCTTATGATTATCATTGCCTCGGGCAACCGAGATGGTAGCATCTTTATACCTGAGTGGTCCTGGTAAGGCACTTGGAGTATGGGGGTGTTACAGTGTTGGTCTTCACCACATGTAATGACCATTGAATTTCAAAACCCTAAATCAACCACCTTGCTTGCTCTCTCTATAAAAGGAGTGCCTCATCTCATTATTTCTTGAAGACTTTTCCTGAGAATTTTATTAAGTTTGCAAAAATTGTTTTCAAAGCTTAAAACCGTGTCATTGTTTTGCAAAGCTTTAAAAAGTCTTCAAGTGTTACAATCATAGCCATTGTTGCTTTAAGTACTAAACTCTCTCACTTATGAATCGTTTGATCTTGTAAAGTTGTCCATATCAATTCTTGTTAAAGAATCAGTCCGTGGAAACTTGATCCATAAAAACGTTATAAGTTAGTGTGTAGAGTTTAGGACGGAGTAGTCCTTTAACTCTTTGGCAACCAGAGTAGATTGCGAGGTACCTTGTTCTAGGACGGAGTAGTTCTTGAACTTGTGTCACAACCGGAGTAGGTTGTTGGTCTTTTTATTGTACAGGTTTTTAGTAGTCGGAGTAGATCACCTAAATTAATCAATAAAAAGTAGATTGGACGTAGGCACTTGAGTTCTTGCCGAACCAATTCAAAAAATCTCGTGTTTCCTCTGCATTTGTTCTTTATTCTGCTGCTTTCATATTGTTTAGTTTTATTTGCTTAACTCTTGAGTAACAGTTCCACAAACTATCACATTCGGTCTGTAGCCTGTACTTCATACGCTGAGACGAATAATAACAGTCAGAACCATTGTTATCTTCAGACTTTAGCAAACTTGTTTTTCTTTTAATACTCGTTTAATCATTCAATATTAATCGATGTATTCACTTATCTTCCATATTATCAAACAACTTACTTTAATTCAATAAAGTTTAAGTTGAAATTTTTTAAATAGTACCTAATTCACCCCCTCCCCCTCTTAGGTACTTGAATCCATAAACTCTTCACTCATCATATATGCAGTTAACTTACGTTGTCCCCAAAAAGTATGATAAGTACCTTAAAAAAGACAGGGGAAGCCCTCAGATCTTTTAAGTTCAATATTGTCGAGAACCCTTTGTTCAACAAGGAATCCGGGGAGATGAACAAGAAACCATCGACAAAGAAGTATCCGTATGTCAGTCAGTACCATTGGGATACCTATATCACTTATAGGAAGTCTAACAAGTTTAAGGTAACTTAATAAGTAAAGAAGTATATTTAGTTTAGTGTTTGGTCTTGCTTACGTTTCTCGATACAATTTATTTCATGAAGGCTATGAGTGAGAGGAATAAGGCGAACATTTCAAAGAAAAAGACCGTCTTTTACGACTCCCGAGGTGGTTATAGATTGATTAAGACGGAACTTGTAAGTACATAATTCTTATAGTATTAGACTATTAGCTGTTTTAGTGAGATTTTATATATGTTTATAGTAATCATACATATTTTGAGAGGATATAAATGTGATAAATGAATTGATGGAAAAGTTTGAGAAATTCAGTCGCCATGATGTTTGGGTGGAAGGTCACACTTCTAAGAATGAAAAGACGGAAACTGAATATGATAAGGACATCAAAGAGAAAATTGTAAGTTTGACTTAATATGTCACTCCTACCACTGGTGGTCAGAGTTATATAATTGTGAGTTTAAAAAAATTTTAGTTGTTTAATGGTTTTTTGTGTATATAGAGGATCTGCGAGAAGGAGGTAGAGGAAGGAAAATGGAAGCCTCAAGGACGTGATGACATTCTTGCTAGGGCAATTAGAAAAGCAGAGCATGTAGGTCGTGTGAGAGGGGTATGGACGCATCTTTGGTATCACTAAGTATTTTGGGAAAACTCTTCGAAGGATGATGAGTAGTGATGATTCCAAGAAGGTAATCATATAAATACTGAATTTTATTCAACATAATTTATAACTATATTTATTGACATTAATTTCTACTACACAGCTACAGAAAATGGCAAGATTGATGTTGAGAAGGATGGAAACTGGGGAAAATCCATCAGAAGAAGAGTTGAATATGGTTCAAGAAGTCATAAATGAAGTAGAGAAGGAGGAGGAGGAGGAGTAGGAGGAGGAGGAGAAGAAGGAGGAGGTGGAAAATAGGTAATAATATTTATGTCTTATATACAATATGTTATATGATTTGGAAAATCAGTACGTGTTATATGGACAAGTGTTAATGTACAGAAGGAAGCCGAGGAGGATATGGCAAGGGAGAAGGAAATGTCAAAGGAGACTGAGGTGGGAGCCGAGGATCGATATCAAGTAGTTGTAGAGGAAGAAGAAGCCAGGAAGGTCATGACAGAGGATGAGGTTGTGGTAGTTGATGACCAGACGTTCTTCTCAACACCGAAAAAGGTAATAGCTGCTAGTTTATAATTATTCATATCATACACATTTTTTACGTATAAAATTTATTAAAGGTAGTGCATGTATGTATACTAATTGATTAAAGCTGTCGTGAAGGGCGATTGTCAGGTGGCATGTCGTATGTTCTATTTATAGGGGAAACATAATTTTTTCTGTTGCCAGAGGTAACGTGTTCACTTACGACCGACTTCAACAAGTTAAGGTTCATGGTATACCCCTACGTGCCAAATGCAGGACAGTGGAAGTGTTCCAATTATATACAGAAGAGTACGGGGGAAGTAAAAGTACCATTTCCTAATAAGGAGGTCACTTATTTGAAAGAAGCCCTAAGTCCTTATGTGTAATGGCTTGACGACCTCATCAATCTTGTCATCCCCGAGAAACTTATATGCAGACGTTAGTTATTACTTGTTCATTAAATATATTAGGGCACGAATATTAACATATCTGATGTGAGTGAGTAGTTGTTCACTCAATCGAATACATTTATATTCTCAACAAACAACTAGTAAGTGGTTAAGTTGAGGTCGATCCACGGGACGGTGTGCTTTGGGTTCTAAGTCTATCTCTCTCAATTTATGTTTGTAATACCCAGGATATTCAAGGACTCTGTTGACCGACCCTGTTGACCATGACAGACAGTAGGGATGAATGGGTAAGGGATCAGGCTTATAACATGAGCTTTATACGATTGCTTACTCGACCTAGCAGAGGCTACTCGGCCGAGTATCACCTATACTCGACCGAGTAGAGTCTACTCGGCCGAGTACTCTATTACTCGACCGAGTATAGCTGCTGTCGACGCAATAATATAAAACGCAAGTTCGCGAGATTCATTTCATTTTCCATTTCTTCGACAGTTTCTCTTTCTCTAACCCTAGCCTACCTCCCTCTTTTATCACCCCATTTCTACACACTCTCATGAATATAGCCTAAACCTTCACCATGGGAAAGACGGGATTCGCTTAGGAAGGATGGCGAGCGTGATTGTCGTCTATGTCACCGTCGATCCATTTTGTTAGGTAAGTTTATGCCTTGTGTCTCTTATGGGTAGTTCGTTCAGGATAGTTATGTAATAGGAAATGGTTATCGTTGTAGGATACGTACTGGAGTCCTGCTTGGCATTATATAGATGTCTCTCATGGTTGTGACGAGGTAGGTTTTTCTACTCAGTACCGTTAATTAATTGTGATTTTTATTGTTCCATATCTATTGTTATCTGCTGATCATGAGTGTGTGGGCGTTGTTGTGACGATGTTGGTGTGGAGGTGTTATGACAGCTGTGGTGCTGTGTGTGTTGTGATTGTATTGGAGTCACTTGCGGGAGTGGCTTCACACCCTAGTTCGCCCTCCGTGGAACCCGCCACGGGAGGGGATGTGCACATTAAGGGAAAGGGTTTGTTAGTCGCTCGTTGATGAGTTGGACTAAGTGGGATGGGCTGCGGTCACCCACTGGCGGCGAGGATTACCTGTTGCGATGGGTAATCTGGAAGGGCTACAAACTTCGGTGTGTAGTCGGTTACTGTGCGAGATCGGGAGACTGGGTTGGTGGATGATCAGCTGGTTGCATTGCTTACCTATTTTACATTTGATTAATCGGTACTGACCCTGTGTTGTTTTGTGGTATCTGCGGTGATCCATTCAGGGATGGTTAGCATTTGGCATAGCAGGTACTGTTGATTGTGGCTGCTAGGATTGGAGGGATCGAGTCATCACGCTACCACTCTAGAAGAGCTGTGTCATGAGTTGTTGTAGTCTTTATCTTTGGTATAAGGAGTTTTTATTGAGTCTTATTGTATGGGGTACATTAATATTTTATAATTGTTCTTTTATTGTCGGATTCGATCTACTTCCTCGGGAAACCGAGATAGTGACACCATCATACACTGGAATGGTCCTTGGTAAGGCGATCTGGTGTGCGGGGGTGTTACAAAGTGGTATCAGAGCCGACGATTTTGGAACCTGAACCAATGAATCTAATGAATGTAGGGTGTCAATTAAAATTAACCTGGTGTATGTGCGTTGGGAGTCCCAGCCGATGCTAGATTTTGGGTGAGTAGGCGCCCTCATTTCAAAATCATGGCTCCATCGAACTTAAGCCAGACACGGGAAAAAGGGTAGCTAGTAAGAGTCGTTGATTGCTTAGTGATGGTTTTTGTGTGCATCTATGTTTATGATAATGTGTGTCAAGGTGTGTATGGAAAAGTTTAGAGTGGGTGATGGAAATTGTTGCGATGTGTGACCAGAGGTAAGTAAGTCAATTTGTTTGACGATGATTGCGCTGTGTGTTGATTGCTGTCTTGTAAATGTGGTTAAGGTATATACCCTGTGACTAGCGGAATCTGTGATGATGTGGTATAGGAGCTAAACCTTGCAGGTGCAATACTTAATCGCTAAGTATGTTTAAGGGTGTAATGTAATCGTCTCATAGCAAAGTGAGGAATGAAGGTAGAAATGATGATCGAACTGATAATGGATGTACAAAATTCGTGTTGATGTGTGTTTATGTGGTAGAATAAGCTCTAACAGTGACGAGTCGATTGCACGGAACTCCGAACTATGTTATCTGTTTTGCAGGAACAAAGAAAAGTTCAATTCCGTCTTCATTCTTGAACACTCGACCGAGTATGAATTTGTACTCGACCGAGTAGACGATACTCGGCCGAGTATTAAAGTGCTCGACTAAGTGTCTATTTTTGGTGACAATTAAAATCGCTACTGTTCTTTAAAACTTGACCGAGCAAGGGGAATACTCGACCGAGTATTCGACAATCGGCCGAGTACACTTAATACTCGACCGAGTATTGCTGTAGCGGGACTTACGCGAGTTATACAAAGACCCTATTTTCGTCCCATTCTTTCTTATTTCCGCCTCCCATCTTCACATCTCCTTCTCTCTAAAACTCCATATTCCTCCTTCTTCAAGCTCTTTGGGTAAATTCTTGGTGTTCAACTTGTTCTTCCTTGCCCCAAATCAGTTTAAGGTAAAGTTTTAACCCAATTTCTTCCTTTGTTTTCAAGGTTATGGTATGATTTTATTATTTTCTCGAAATTTCTTTATGGGTAACTGAAATTGAGTCTTATTCATGTTATACTTTGGATATAATTGTATACAAACCCCGATTATACCGTTATTTGAGCAATTTTTTGACTTAAGTTTGATTTTTTTCGTTCTAGGGTTTGATAAAATCGACATACCTTGTTCTTTGCTTGATTATCATACTGTCTTAAGCCTCTTGATATTGGAAAATGGTGTTTTTGAGTAAAGAAGTGGTGTTTGAGTAAAATATTTAGTGATTTGCTAAGTAATTGTCCTAAAAGTTCGTCTCAAAATTTTCATACAAGTAAAAACAGTCCATCTTTTGAAAAGTTTTGGTGTACTTAGAATCGTTGTTAAAGACTTGTCTTTTGCAGCATGGTGAAAACCCGAGGCCTACCCAACAAGAGGACCCGTCCAAATGTCCAACTTGAGACGGGTCAGTCAAGCAGTGGGCCTGTAGTTCCACCGGTGGAGGCATATCCATCGGTAGTTTTCTATGATTTCAAGCAGCGCAAGGCCTTTGTAGCCTTGATGAAACGTCCTTTCCAACCTACTCGGTGTGTGAACCCCGAGATTTTAGAGACCTTGGGGATTAAGGGAGATATAATTCATATATTTGAGATTTTGGGAATGGAGGGGTTATATCACTTGAGGAAGAAGTCCTACCCCCATCTGACCTTAGAAATCCTGAGCTCGTATGAGTATGATAAGAAGGAGAAGACCATCTCCTTCCGCCTCCTGAATGAGGATCGTGAGCTGACTTTGGATGAGTTTGCGGGTCATCTGGGTTTGGAGGAGGAGGGGACGGGATACCTGAGTGATGTTGCTAAGAATAGTGGTGCTCCTCTTTACCTTCCTTTCTTGACTGGCCGACCTGCCCCTAGTGCCAGTGCTATGCTGATTAATGATGTGCAGCATGTTTCCCTTTGTATGTTCCTGAGGATGATGACTTGTTTGTTGTATGCCAGAGATGATGTGAGTAAGCTTAATTCTCATGAGGTCATGTTACTTATGTCTTACCTTAACTTACACCGTAGGAAGCCGGTTTATTATAGTGCTCCACGGATAGTGTGATCTAGTCTGGAGCATATGGCACAGTCTGAGACCCGACACATTGCTTGCGGGTCCATAGTGACCCGCCTAGCTCAGCGACTGGCTGATTTGAGGCCCCACCTCCTGAGGGGGATGAGTATATGGAGATTGTTCCTACCATGGATGCCCAGTATTTGCGCCAGAATAGGTGGTTGAGGAAGTTGGATGACGGGTCCTATGCCTGGAGCGTGAGGGGATCTATGTGGATGGTACTTCCTGACCCTGCCCATCTCCCTGTTGTTGACCATTTGGCTGAGTGGGAACCCTGTGCTATACCTAGGCCTGAGCCCCAGACCTACCTGATTGACCCAAGAATTCTCTTGGACCTACCTGAGCCTGTCACCGTGCTTGAGGGACAGCAGCAGGCACCTCCCCCACCTCGAGAGTGTCGTAGGGTGAGGCAGTCTAGGGTAGACCCGGTTGTACCTGAGCCCTCTTGCTCCGCCCCTGACTTCTACCCTTACCAGTACTCGCCCTACCCCACAATGCATGACCCCAGGATGCAGCCGAGTGACCTGGCTGAGCGGATCTCCACTACTTTGGTGCTCCGCAACATGCATGAGATGGCCCATAACCAGGGCATAGGGACACAGCTAGCACAGCCTGTCTGGTGGAGAGGACCGGGAGTGGACACATAAGTCTTCCACAGCTACGGAGTTGATCCTGGTTACTGGAAGCCACCAAAGGAGACAGATTTTGGCCGCCTCGCGGGACCTTGGGGAGCCAACTATGGCAGCCAGCTAGGAGGGGATTACTCAGCAGCAGCAGGCTTTCCAGGAGGGGGGAGTTCAAGTGCAGGTATTTCTGGTGCAGGTGGTGACGATGACATGGAGGAGGGTTCTGGTTATTGATCTTGTGTTGTTATATTGCTTGGCTTAGTTTCTTTTGTGTTGGTTTTATTTCTTTTACGTTGGATGTTTATTTCTGGATTTAGTACTTACCGTTGGATGACTGTACCCGGCCATAAGGCCGTTACTTTTTTTAGCTGATCGTATGGAGACGTGTGGATTTCGTTATGTGGGTAATATTGTAGGGAGTTGTTACCAGGATGAGTCGTGAAAGCATCGTATGAACCGCGTCCAATTGCTCTCTGCCTGTCGTAGCTTGACCGAGTATAGACACTACTCGACCGAGTAGAGCATACTCGGCCGAGTATCCAATTATACTCGACCGAGTATAGCTTACTCGACCGAGTAGACACTCATACTTGGCCGAGTGTTACTGTTACAGAAACATTATGTGTCTTTTGTAGTGGTAATATGTTCGGTTATTTAAGGTAATCTTTTGTAGTGCTAATATGTGGCTACAATTATAACAAGTCCAACTGGATGAGAGAAGCTGGTGGTCGGTATGTGGCTTAAACAACAAGCTAATGAATAAAGCTGCTACCATTTGATGACATCAACTTAGATGTACATAGAATACCTTATTGTCGACACTTTTGTTTCTAGGGTTCGCATTTGGGTAATGTCGTAGGTTAAGTTTTGTATCATACTTTAAAGTTAATTACAGTTGTGAGTAATGTCACAGTAGGATGGGTACGTTTATTGTGGGTACGGAAGGTATTTAGTGGTGAACTTCGGGGACGAAGTTCCTTTAAGAGGGGAAGAGTAATGTCGCGGAAACAAATGTTTAACTATGCCTATAATATTTGGAATCACATGTATGTTATGTATGTTAGTATTCGGAATTACATTCATGATACAGGTCATTGAAGTTACATTTATGTTCCTTGAAGTTGTATCCATGTTGTACTCAAGTGATATGAATGTTATACTTTGTATGGGTGTCTCAATTTATGTTATACTTTGTATGGGTGTGCGGAATGTTGTGGTTGGGAATTGTTTTGTAGATGTGTATTGTTGCTAGTCGTTGTGATTGTTTTTAATAAGAGAGTGCATATGAATTCATTACACTTATTGGGAAGAATAAGTGTGATGGATGGTTGTAGTTTGAATAATGTGGTGCGGCGATAGTGTCAGGATGGTTTGAGTTCGTACGCCTTTATGTAGGTGGTTAGTGTCACAGTGCGTAACCCTGAAGGGAGTGGCATTTGGGCTGAACTTTGGGGACGAAGTTATTTTAAGGGGGGAAGACTGTAATACCCAGGATATTCAAGGACTCTGTTGACGACCCTGTTGACCAAGACAGACAGTAGGGATGAATGGGTGAGGGATCAGGCTTATAACATGAGCTTTATAGGATTGCTTACTCGACCTAGCAGAGGCTACTCGGCCGAGTATCACCTATACTCGACCGAGTAGAGTCTACTCAGCCGAGTACTCTAGCACTCGACCGAGTATGGCTGCTGTCGACACGTTAATATAAAACGGAAGTTCGCGAGATTCATTTCATTTTCCATTTCTTCGACAGTTTCTCTTTCTCTAACCCTAGCCTACCTCCCTATTTTATCACCCCATTTCTACACACTCTCATGAATATAGCCTAAACCTTCACCATGGGAAGGACGGGATTCGCTTAGGAAGGATAGCGAGCGTGGTTGTCGTCTTTGTCACCGTCGATGTATTTTGTTAGGTAAGTTTCTGCCTTGTGTCTCTCTTAGGTAGTTCGTTGAGGATAGCTATGTAATAGGAAATGGTTATCGTAGTAGGATGCACACTGGAGTCCTGCTTGGCTGTATATAGATGTCTCTCATGGTTGTGACGAGGTAGGTTTTCCTACTCAGTACCGTTAATTGATAGTGATTGTTATTGTTCCAAATCTATTGTTATCTGCTGATTATTGGTGTGTGGGCGTTGTTGTGACGATGTTGGTGTGGAGGTGTTATGACAGCTGTGGTGCTGTGTGTGTTGTGATTGTGGTGGAGTCACTTGCGGGAGTGGCTTCACACCCTAGTTCGCCCTCCGTGGAACCCGCCACGGGAGGGGATGTGCACATTAAGGGACAGGGTTTGTTAGTCGCTCGTTGATGAGCTAGACTAGGTGGGATGGGCTGCGGTCAGCCAATGGCGGCGAGGATTACCTGTTGCGATGGGTAATCTGGCAGGGTACACTCTTCGGTATGTAGTCGGTTACTGTGCGAGATCGGGAGACTGGGTTGGTGGATGATCAGCTGGTTACATTGCTTACCTATTTTACATTTGATTAGTCAGTACTGACCCTGTGTTGTTTTGTGGTATCTGCGGTGATCTATTCGGGGATGGTGAGCAGTTGGCTTAGCAGTTACTGTTGATTGTGGCTGCTAGGATTGGAGGGATCGAGTCATCACGCTACAAGTCTAGAAGAGCTGTGTCATGAGTTGTTGTAGTCTTTATCATTGGTATAAGAAGTTTGTATTGAGTCGTATTGTATGAGGTACATTAATATTTTATAATTGTTCTTTTATTGCCTGATTCGATCTACTTCCTCGGGAAACCGAGATGGTGACACCGTCATACACTGGAATGGTCCTTGGTAAGGCGTTCTGTTGTGCGGGGGTGTTACAATGCTACTGTCAAAGTTATTGGGGTTTGAGGCTGTGTTCTAAACTACGACAAGGAAATGTAAACAAATGAAGAACCAGGCAAGTAAATAGAAATAATGGAGATGTAAATAAATGATTAAGACACAGGGTGTCATAGGATCATAAAGGAATTATGGTAAGATCACATAAATGACTCATATTGATACAAGCAATTATTATTGTGTTGGAATCGAGTTAGTTTATGTCTTACAATCCTAGGGAGACTTAGGTCTCGGAGCCGAGTTGGCCACAACTTTACAACACCTACATCGACTTGGTTCTCCATTTTCAACTATATGCATGGTCTAACATATAACACCCCCATACCCCAAGTGTCTTACCAGGACCACTTAAAGCATGGAAGTGCTACCATCTCGGTTACCCGAGGCAATGTATATAAATAGACAATAAAGAAATTTAGTTTAATAAATGAGTTTAAAGTGATACAAGTCCGAAACCCAAAACTGATATAATAAATACAACTGTTTCTCAAAACTGTCAAACCAACTGAAATAAACTAAGTTCATGACACAGCGGAAGACTCTAGTGCCTTATGTGATGACCCCATCCCAGCTATCCCTCGCGCAAGCCATCTTATACCTGTTCAATAACTGCTCACATCCCTGAATGGATCACCAAAGTTTTAAAAACAATTAAATAGGGTAAGTACTGATTACCCAGAACAACACAGCTGAAACAACATACAATCCAAACCAATCCACCATTCTCCATCACAACTCCACACACCTTACTACACACTAAAGTGTGTAATCCTGCAATAATACTCATCGCAACAAGTATTTCACACCGCCGGTGGGGGACCGCAGCCGTTCCCATCTAACCCCTGTTCATCTCATCCGAGCGATAAACCAAAGTTCCTAAATGTGCATATCCCTTTTATGGCGGGTTCCACAGAAGGCGAATCAAGGGAATGAAGCCACTCCCGCAACTGACTCCACTCAGCCGAGGACGCACCTCGCAAACCACAGACAGTTATACAACAACCACATTATACTATCAACAATCACCAATTCCAAATCCAATACGATATAAACCAACAACAACGATTAATCATCCATAAAGCCATCTAAACAATACTGAGTAGGGAAACCCTACCTGGAATAGCAATCACACGACTGTCACAAGAGCTAATCAATACTGTTCCGCTACGAATCCTCCTCTTGTAACACATATTCATACAATTACCACCTAATCATCATAACACACCCAAATCCCCCAAATCTACCCAATTAGGGTTTTAAACAAACTTATCAAAACATTATAAAAATTATACAAGAAGCTTACCCTCGACACGACGATCACAACAACGTAAAGAACAAGATAATCCGGCGATCCTAGCCTTGGGATTTGCTAATAACCCATGGAAAACGAACTACTTAACTCCTCTTTTTCTTTGAAAGGTTTTAGAAAGGTTAAAAAGTGATTAGGAAGAATGACGGGAACCTTTTATTTTAATCACGCGTTATTAACAAAACCCGGCTAAATAAACCCGTAAGACTCACTTGCTCGATCGAGTAAGTGACTTACTCGATCAAGTGCCCATTACTCGATCGAGTGTCACACGTACTTGATCGAGTACCCATCAGGTCAGCTACTGTTTTGCGTAAAAACATACTTACTTAACAGAGTAAGCCCCACTCGATAGAGTACCCACAGACATAGAAAACCGTAGTATTAAAGTCTTCCCTTATTAAAAAGAACTTCGTCCCCAAAGTTCAACCCATTCACAAAAACAAAACATACACTCTCCACTCCGACACAACAACATAACCAAAACTCAAAACAAAACTCCCAACCAACACCCAAACCGACTCAAAGCAACTACTAATTGTACTAAAACCAACATAAAGCACACAAAAACCTTATGAGACCATCTCCTACCCCCCTAAAAGAAACATGGTTACGTCCCCAAAACTACACATACCTGATCAAAAAGAGACGGATACTGCACCCTTATAGCCTTTTCCGCCTCCCAAATAGCCTCCTCAACCTCATGGTTAGACCAAAGAACCTTAAGCAACAACATTTCCCCATGTCTAGTTTTCCGAACCTTGCGATCAAGAATCTGTTTTGACACCTCCAGAAAAGACAAGGACTTATCCAACTCTATGTTCTCCACCTCTAACACATGTGAAGGATCGCTCACATACTTCCGTAACTAGGACACATGGAACATATTAAGTACTCTATCCAAAGCCGCTGGCAACACTAACCGGTAAGCAACCTCACCCACACGATCCAAAATCTCATATGGTCCGATAAACTTCTGGCTCAGCTTCCCTTTCTTACCAAACCTCATGACTCCACGCATAGGAGACACATTCAAAAGAACCTTGCCCCCAACCTGAAACTCTATGTCACGATGGTGTAAATCTGCATAGCTCTTTTGTCGATCGTGGGCCGCTTTCATCTTTTGTCTGATCAGTTTAACCTGCTCTATCATCTCATGTACCATCTGTGGTCCTAAAACAACTGCCTCAGCTCTATCATCCCAACAAATCCGACTCATACAACTCATCCCATACAAAGCCTCAAACGGTTCCATCCTAACACTCGTGTGGTAGCTGTTGTTATAAGAAAACTCAACTTAGGTCCAATCTCTCCTCCCAGCTACCACCAAAATCCATCACACAAGCTCGCAGCATATCCTCCAAAGTCTTGATGGTCCTCTCTGTCTGTCCATCTACCGCAGGATGAAATGCAGTACTCATCTTCAAAGTAGTTCTTATTAACTCCTACAACTCTTTCCAAAACCGTGATATGAACCTCGCATCTCTATCTGACACTATATCCTTATGCACACCATACAAACGAACCACATGCTTCCTATAAGCCAAAGCTAGCTGTATCTTGGTCCAAGTATCTTTCATCGGCACAAAGTGAGCTGACTTCGTCAACCGATCAACTATTACCCATATCATGTTGTTACCCTGTTGACTCCTCGGCAAACCCACAATAAAATCCATAGAGATAGACTCCCATTTCCACTCAGGCACCTCGAGAAACTGAATCTTACCATGTGGTTGTCGCTCTTCTCCCTTAACCCTCTGACATGTCAAACATCTAGCCACAAACTCATCTGTTTCCTTCTTCATCCGAGGCCACCAGAAAGTTTTCTTCAAATCTTTATACAATTTGTCACCGCATGTATGTACCGAATATGGTGTGTAATGAGCCTCTATCATGATCATCTTCCTCAATTCCTCATCATTGGCTACACACCACCTGCCATCGAATCTCACACTGCCATCTGTATGAATAGAGAACCTAGACACTGTCCCTTTATGTACTCCAGCCCTCCACTCCTCATTCTTAGGATCCAAAGCCTGTTTCCTGCGAATATCATCATAAAGATATGGCTCCACTATCAAGTCCCCTCTAGCATCCACTTTCTGTATCATATTTATACCCATCTTCCCCACCTCATCTCTCAACCTCATCAAAGACATAGCTGTACATAGCGAATGCATACTCTTCCTGCTCAGCGCATCACCAACCACGTTTGCCTTCTCCTCATGGCATATAATATCCATGTCATAATCCCCTATCAGCTCCATCCACCTCCTTTGTCTCATGTTCAGCTCCTTTTGAGTGAAGATGTACTTGAGACTCTTGTGATCTGAAAAAGCCTTAAAGGCCGCCTTATAAAGATAGTGCCTCCAAATCTTGAGAGCAAACACAACTGCACCCAACTTCAGATCATGTGTCAGATAGTTCTCCCCATAAGGCTTCAATTGCCTAGAAGCATAAGCAATTACTTTTCCATTCTGCATCAACATACATCCCAAACAATTCTTTGAAGCATCTGTATATACCTCAAAGTTCTCACACCCTTCAGGTAATGCTAATACTAGAGTTGTGGTCAAATGCTTCTTTAATGTTTGGAACGCCGTCTCACAACTTTCGTCCCAACGAAACCAGTTCTCTTTCCTCATCAACATTGCCATAAGTCTGGCTATCTTGGAAAAGTTCTTCATAAACCGACGATAGTACCCTGCCAAACCCAAGAAACTCCTTATCTCTGCCACATTCTTCGGTGCTTCCCACCGAGTGACTGCCTCAATCTTTGCCAGATCCACAGCGACACCCTTCTTTGAATCACATGCCCCAGAAAGGCAACCTCCTCGAGCCAGAACTTACACTTAGACAACTTTGCATATAGCTGGTTGTCACGCAAAGTCTGCAACACCAACCTCATGTGCTCCTCACGCTCCTCCTTAGTCTTAGAATAGACTAAGATATCATCGATAAAGACCACCACAAACCGATCCAAAAACTGACTGAAGACCCGTTTCATCAAATCCAAAAACACTGCAGGTGCATTAGATAACCCAAACGGCATCACCACATACTCATAGTGACCATACCTCGATATAAAAGCTGTCTTCGGTATAACCTCATCCCGAATCTTTACCTGATGATAACCCGGCCTCAAATCAATCTTAGAAAAGACCGTTGCCCAGTTCAACTGATCAAACAAATCATCTATCGTTGGCAACGGATACTTGTTCTTCACTGTAACCCGGTTCAGTTCTCTGTAATCGATGCATAGCCTCAAACTTCCATCTTTCTTTTTCACAAACAGTACTGGTGCTCCCCATGATGATACACTAGGTCTAATGTATCCCTTACCAATCAAATCATCCAGCTGTTTCTTCAGCTCCTCCAACTCCTTAGGACCCATGCGGTACGGGGCCTTAGAGATTGGTCTCGTCCTTAGTTTCAACCCCACACTGAAATTTATCTCCTTCTTTGGTGGTAAACCTGGTATATCCTCCGGAAAAACATCTGGAAACTCTCCCACCACTGGTATCTGATCAACTGTTGAACTCACCATACTATGGTCTCTCACATTGCATAAGATGAATGGACACCCCTTCCTCAGATAAGACTTCAATGTCACCGCTGCAATCAACTTGACTTTGGGTTTGACAACAAACCCACTATAAGACACACTAACTCCCTTAGGACCTCTCAAAGAGACTCTCTTTTGGTGACAGTCTATTCTAGCTTTGTACTTACCCATCTAGTCCATACCAACTATCATCTCAAAACCATCCATAGGAAACTCTAACAAGTCCACTAGTAGGTCAACCTGCCCAACTATCATAGATATACCCATATAAAACCTTCCACAAGATACAGACGCCACCGATGATATAAAAACTTCCTTTTTTACAGACTCAAACTCTCTCAAACCCAAAAGCTTAGCATGTCTCGATGATACAAAAGGCTGTGACGCCCCCAAATCGAACAAAACAAAGGAAAAGACATCATTAACAAGAAAAGTACCCGTGATTACGTGAGCATCATCCTCAGCTGCTTTCTTCTCCATCATGAACAGCTTACCACTGGTCTTCTGTCTACCTCCCTGGACAGTACTAGCAGAAGTAGATGGCTTAGCAGCCGACCCCTGGTTGTTATTCGTCGCTGGTCTCTGATATAAATTATCGCCATTGCTGTTAGCCCCACCGTTGTTGTTGTTCTGACCACCCTGATTGTTCCACGACCCAGCCGACCTGTTACTAGCATAGCTCTGAGATGGACCCTGAGAGAAACTCCCCTGTGATGGTCTCTGGAAACCCCTGCCCACAGCACTGGTACACTCATGTCTCTTATGGCCCACACCGCCACAGTTAAAGCAAGATAAACCCTAGCTGCTACTACCACCACCACGGCCACGCCCATAAGAAGCTCCACCACTGAACCCCGATCCCGAAGAGTAAGCTCTCACCTGGTTATGGCCACCCCTCTTGTAACTAGACTGATCACCACCCTCACTCTCAGCCTTCCTCTTCTCAGAAGCTCTCTCCCTATTCTCCTTAGCCATCTCTACAAACCTCTCAGCTCTCCCAACATGCTCATATACCTCCTTAACATCAGTAAGGACTCCTACCGGGAGCTTCTCCATAATCTTGGGTGTCAAACCTTTCTCAAACCTCAATGCCAAGTTCTCCTGATTCAGCCCCATATCCTCTGCATACCTAGATTTCTCGTTGAACTTGTGATCTTAGCCACTGTCATATAAGAAGTCATTTTGAAGTCATCAAACTCCTCTCTCAACTTACTACGCACATGCTCCGGCACAAACTCACGTCGCATAGCCCTCTTAAACTCACTCCAAGGTATAGTAGACATCCCCTGTTTCACATATAGGTCCAAAACACTCTCTCTAACCTTATCCCACCACTCTCCAGCCACATCCCTCAAATAGAATGCAGCTTGTTCCACTCAAGAATCCTTAGGGAAATGAACCACATTAAGTATATTTTCCATCTCTCTGTGCCAATTATCAAGCAATATTGGCGCACCTGTGCCCATGTACTCTTTTAGGTTAAACCTTGCAATGTTTATACTCATCTTGGCGAAATCCAAACCCGCCTCTTTGTCTTTCCCGAACTTCTTTAGAGCATCAGTGAGAGCATCTTGGTGCTCTAACATTTTAACTATCTTATCGATACTCATGTTCTCAGCCCTAGCATACAACGCGTTTCTGTTTGGCGGCATCTTGAAACTATATAAGAGAAAGGTAAACATAAACACACATCCCAAATCTCAAACACATATATGACCTGTGTAGAACCTACTCGATCGAGTAACACAACCCACTCGATCGAGTTGAGGCCACTTGATCGAGTTGCTCACTTACTCGATCGAGTGCCTCGACTCCAGAACCTGACCAGAATGCATCCAAAACCTCACTCGATCGAGCCACATACTTACTCGATCGAGCTTACCACACTCGATCGAGTGCCCCTACCTACTCGATCGAGGGCCCAAAAACAGTACACTTGTAATACTCCGTATTTATAAGTCTTGGGGTACTCTATCGAGTAGGCCTTACTCTGTCGAGTAATGGTAAGTTGCGTTTTAGAAAAGTTTTTGACCTTGGGTACTCGATCGAGTAGCCGGTTTTACGGGGAGTTTTCTCGGGTTTTGTTAATTATGCGATTAAGGTATTTAAGCTTTGTCGTCATTATTCTAAATCACTTTTACAAAACCTAAATTACTGTTTAAGAGAGAAAGCAAGCAAGTTCATCTTCTTAATCGCATTATTAGCAATCCCCGGAGTTTGGAGGGTCAGTTCGTAGCGTTGATTATACCGTTGAGTTCCTTGCGTCGAGGGTAAGATCTATGTACCCTTTTTATTGTCTTTCCTTTGAATTGGTTAAACCCTAATTTAGAGATTTGGGGGTTTTATGAGTAGTATGTGATTTGGTAGCCTCTATGTGTTGTATTATAGGAGGAGGGTTCATAGAAGAAGCTTTTTGACTCAAAGCAAGAGAGACCGTCGATTGTGTGCTTACGGTAGGATTTCCTACTCAAAGTATTAGTCCCATAATGGGATATTGGTTGATGTATTGTATTTGGTTGTTTGATATAATAATTGTGTTGTGATTGTGGTTGTGATCGTTGTTGCTGGTTCGCGAGGCGTGGCCTCGGTTGAGTGGGGTCACTTGCGGGAGTGGCTTCACGCCCTAGTTTCGCCTTCTGTGGAACCCGCCACAGAAGGGATGTGCACATTAATGGACAGGGTTATCGCTCACTATGTGGAGCGGGGATTTGGTGGGTACGACTGCGGTCCCCCACTAGCGGGTGGTCGGGTGGAGGGATCGTGATTGAGATGATTGGATTTGGCGTGGATGTGTGTGTGTGACAGTTAAGCTGTCTTGTTTATCTTATTGTTAGTATATATTGAATTGTGTGATTAGTACTGACCCCGGTGTTGTTTTGTAAACCTGCGGTGATCCATTCAGGGGATTGGGAGCAGATATTGAGCAGGTATTGAGATGAGTACTGGGATAGCTGGGATGGCCACGACATGATGATAGGAGTCTTCCGCTGTAGCTTATTAGTTATTTACATTTCAGTTAGAACAGTCAGTTTGAGAACATGTATTGTACTTTCGGTTTGGTTTTGAGATTTGTAACTCTTCGATAAGTATTTATAATAAACGTTGTTTCTTCATTGTTATTTGATTATCATTGCCTCGGGTAACCGAGATGGTAATGTCTTCATACCTGAGTGGTCCTGGTAAGGCACTTGGAGTATGGGGGTGTTACAAATGGTATCAGAGCAACGATCCTGAAACCTGTAACCAATGAACCTAATGAACATAGGGAGTCAATTAAAATAAACCCGGGGTAAAAGTTGTAGGAGCTAATGCAATGGCTTGGGAGACGTCCTAAAGTCGCGGGGTCGCCCTACAACTTTGAACCGGTCACATGGGGGGAGTGTTTGCCGAGTCGTATGTGTGTTTGGTTAACTTGTGTAAGAGTGTGATGAAATGTGTTAGTTGTTGGATGTTCGAAGTTGAAGGTTGAGAATGTTAAAGAAAGGTTAATGAAATATGTGGAAACTGTTGATGGAATGATAGCATGTTGAATGTTTTACAACGTGGCATTTACTAACATGATGAAGTGATCTCGTAGATAGTAGGAAAAGATGCGTAGCATGTTTATTATGATATAATGTGGTTTATAAAGTTTAGCATGTTAGCATATGACGTAACATGCGGGTAGCTTTTATGAATTGGCATGACTCGATCGAGTGGGACTGACTCGATCGGGTGGGTTTTTGACGGTTTTGAGTCCAGAATTGTGTTTTTGGGTACTCGATCGAGTAGGGGGTCACTCGATCGAGTAGCCTAGCTACTCGGTCGAGTATGTAAGAGATCAGAAGGTCTGTTTGGGGTCTGAAGTTTGGGTACTCGATCGAGTATGTGGGGCACTCGATCGAGTAGTAGCGTTACTCGTCGAGTCCGTTTGGGAACTCGATCGAGTAGGTTCTGGGCAGCGTGTTTTCGTGTTTTGAGGTTTAGTACGTGTGTTTATGTTTACCCTTTCTTATATATAGCTTCAAGATGCCGCCCAAGAAGACTGCTTTGTATGCGAGAGCTGAGCTTATGACCATGGATGACATCGTTAAGATGTTAGAGCACCAGGATGCTCTTACTGAGACCCTAAAGAAAGTAAATGAGGATAAGAATAAGGATAAGGAGAAGGAGGTTGACCATTCTAAAATCAGCCTCTATATAGCGAGGTTTAACCCGAAAGAATATAAGGGAGTTGGGGAGCCTAACCTTCTTGATAGTTGGCTGAGAGAGATGGAGAACATATTAGATTTGGTTCACTGTCCGGATGAGATGAGAGTGGAACAGGCTGCGTTCTATCTGAGGGAGGCAGCTGGCAAGTGGTGGGATTCAGTGAAGGTGAGTGCTAAGGAAATATATACAAACCAAGGCTTACCTGCTATACTTTGGGAGGAGTTTCGTAGGGCTGTGAGGAAGGAGTTTGTACCGGAGCATATGAGGAGTAAGTTGAGGGAAGAGTTTGACAGTTTTAAGATGACCGCTGAGATGTCTGTAGCCGAGTACTACAGACAGTTCAATGAGAAGTCTAGGTATGCTGAGGATATGGGTTTGAGTAAGGAGAACCTGGCGTTGAGGTTTGAGAGGGGGTTGACCCCTAAGATTATGGATAAGTTACCCGTGGGAGTCCTTACTGATGTTAAGGAAGCCTATGAGAGAGCTGGGAGAGCTGAGAGGTTGGTGGAGATGGCTCAGGAGAGGTTAGGTGGTGAGAAGAGGAAGTCTGAGAGCGAGGGTGGTGGCCAATCTAATCACAAGAAAGGCAACCACAATCAGTCTAAGGGGTTTTCTTCTGGGTCAGGGTTGATCTTTGGGGCTTCCTTTGGGCGTGGCCGAGGAAGTGTGAGTAATAGTTGGGGAGTGACCTGCTATAGCTGTGGTGGTGTAGGCCACAAGAGACATGAGTGCACAAGTGCTCCAGGATCTTTCCAGAGACCTGCGCAAAGCTTCGCGAGCAAATGCACCGGGCTGGATCATGGCCAAACCGGGAAGTCGAGTTGAGTGGAGGCAACCGCAACGGCGGTAATTCTTATCAGAAACCACCAACGAACAACAACAACAATCAAGGGTCGGGTGCTAAGCCGACCACTTCAGCCAGTACTGTCCAGGGAGGTGGGCAGAAGACCAGTGGCAAGTTATTAATGATGGAGAAGAAAGCAGCTGAGGAAGATGCACACGTTATCACCGGTACATTCCTTGTTAATGGTATTCCTACCTTTGCCTTATTTGATTCGGGGGCTTCTCAGTCGTTTGTGTCTTCGAGTCATGTTAAACAGTTGGGTTTGAGAGTATATGAGTCTGTTAGTGAGCAACTTTTCATACCTTCGGATGAGTCTGTATCTTGTGGGAGATTGTTTAGAGATGTATCTATGATAGTGGGGCAAGTTGATCTACCTGTAGACTTGCTAGAGTTTCCTTTTAACGGTTTTAAGATGATAGTCGGGATGGATTGGTTAGGAAAGTATAAAGCTAAGATAGACTGTCATCAAAAGAAAGTGTCTTTAAGAGGTCCTAAGGGTGTTAGTGTGTCTTATCGTGGGTTTCTAGTCAAACCCAAACTTAAGTTGATTGCAGCTGTCACCTTGAAGTCCTATCTGAGGAAGGGATGTCCTTTGATCTTGTGCCATGTGAGAGATGACCGAGTAGAGAGTCCGACAGTTGATGAGATATACAGTGGTGGGAGAGTTTGCGAGATGTTTTTCCAGAGGAGATTCCGGGGTTGCCACCGAAGAGGGAGATAGATTTCACCGTTGAGTTGAAGCCAGGGACGGGGCCGATCTCTAAGGCACCATACCGTATGGGTCCTAAGGAGATGGAGGAGCTTAGGAAGCAGTTGGATGATTTGATAGAGAAGGGATACATTAGACCAAGTGTATCGCCGTGGGGAGCACCAGTTCTTTTCGTGAAGAAGAAAGATGGGAGTTTGAGGTTATGCATAGATTACAGGGAGCTGAACCGAGTGACGATAAAGAACAAGTATCCTTTGCCAAGGATAGATGACCTGTTTGATCATTTGAGTCGTGCATCAGTCTTTTCTAATATTGATTTGAGGTCGGGGTACCATCAGGTGAAGATTAGAGAGGTGGACATACCAAAGACAGCTTTCACGTCGAGGTATGGCCATTATGAGTATGTGGTGATGCCGTTTGGGTTGTCTAATGCGCCAGCAGTGTTTATGGATTTGATGAATAGAATCTTCAGACAGTTCTTGGACCAGTTTGTAGTGGTGTTTATCGATGACATCTTAGTCTACTCTAAGACTAAGGAGGAGCATGAGGAGCATCTGAGGATCGTGTTGCGAACTTTGAGGGACCATGAGTTGTATGCTAAGCTATCCAAGTGTGAGTTCTGGTTAGATAAAGTTGCTTTTCTGGGGCATGTAATCTCTAAAGATGGGGTAGCTGTGGATCTGGCGAAGATTGAGGCAGTGACAAAGTGGGAAGCACCGAAGAATGTTGCTGAGGTTAGGAGTTTCTTGGGTTTAGCTGGATACTGCAGACGGTTCGTGAAGGATTTCTCCAAGATAGCTAGACCTATGAGAGCGTTGATGAGGAAAGAGAACAGGTTTCGTTGGGATGAGAGTTGTGAGACGGCGTTCCAAACATTAAAGGAGCGTTTGACCACAGCTCCTGTCTTAGCATTGCCTGAAGGGACCGAAAACTTTGAGGTTTATACAGATGCCTCAAAGAATGAACTGGGATGTGTGTTGATGCAGAATGGTAAAGTGATTGCCTATGCTTCTAGGCAATTGAAGCCTTATGAGGAGAACTACCTTACTCACGATCTAGAGTTGGGTGCAGTGGTGTTTGCTCTCAAGATTTGGAGACATTACCTTTATGGAGCAATCTTTAAGGTATTTTCTGATCACAAGAGTCTCAAATACATCTTCACTCAGAAGGAGTTGAACATGAGACAGAGGAGGTGGATGGAGCTGATTGGCGACTATGACATGGAAATCATCTACCATGAAGGGAAAGCCAATGTGGTAGCTGATGCTTTGAGTAGGAAGAGTGTACATTCCCTGTGTACAGCTCTATCTTTGATGAGGCTGAGAGATGAGGTAGCGAGTTTTGGAATACATATGATGCAGAAAGGAGATGCCATGGGTGATATGACAGTACATCTTGAGTTTTATGATTACATTCGAGGTAAGCAGGCGTTGGACCCTAATATAGTTGAGTGGAGAGCTGGAGTAGAGAAAGGGACAGTGTCCCGCTTTTCTATTCATACAGAAGGTAGTTTGCGGTTTGATGGTAGGTGGTGTGTTCCTAATGATGAAGAGTTGAAAAAGACTATCATGGCAGAGGCACATTGTACACCATATTCAGTACATCCAGGTGGTGACAAGCTATACAAGGATTTGAAGAAAACGTTTTGGTGGCCTGGGATGAAGAAAGAGACACCTGAGTTTGTGTCCCGTTGTTTGACATGCCAGAGAGTTAAAGGGGAACAGCGACGACCACAAGGTAAGATTCAGTCTTTAGAGGTACCTGAGTGGAAGTGGGAATCCATTTCCATGGATTTCATTGTGGGTTTGCCAAAGAGTCAACAAGGTAACAACATGATTTGGGTAATAGTGGATCGACTGACCAAGTCAGCTCACTTTGTTCCAATGAAAGATACATGGACTAAGGCACAATGGGCTATGGCCTATCGAAAGAACGTCTTTGAAGTTACATGGAGTCCCTAAGGACATAGTGTCCGACAGAGATGCGAGGTTTATATCGAGGTTTTGGAAGGAGTTGCAGGAATCGTTGGGAACAACTTTGAAGATGAGTACTGACATTTCATCCCGCGCGACAGACGGGCAGATCGAGAGAACAATCAAGACTCTTGAGGATATGTTGCGAGCTTGTGTGATGGATTTTGGTGGTAGCTGGGAGCAGAGGTTGGACTTGATAGAATTTTCTTACAATAACAGCTATCACACTAGTATTGGTATGGCACCGTTTGAGGCTTTGTATGGGAGAAGATGTAGGAGTCCAATCTGTTGGGACGATAGTGCTGAAGCAGTGGTTTTGGGACCAGAGAAGGTTCATGAGATGGTGGAACAGATTAAAATGATCAGGGAAAGGATGAGAGCAGCTCAGGATCGACAAAAGAGTTATGCAGATCTACATCGCCGGGATATAGAGTTTCAGGTTGGGGATAAGGTTCTTCTGAAAGTGTCTCCTATGCGTGGGGTTATGAGATTTGGGAAGAAAGGTAAGCTGAGTCAGATGTTCATCGGTCCTTATGAGATCTTAGAGCGAGTTGGGGAAGTTGCTTATCGTCTGGCTTTACCAGCTGCGTTAGAGAGAGTGCATAATGTGTTTCATGTATCGCAGTTGCGGAAGTATGTTAGTGACCCGTCACATGTGTTAGAGGCCGAGAACTTAGAGCTTGATGAGTCCTTATCATATCTTGAGGTGCCTAAACAGATTCTAGACCGAAAGGTTCGAAAGACTAGGAATGGTGAGACAGTTCTGCTCAAGATCCTTTGGTCTAACCACGAGACCGAGGAAGCTACGTGGGAGCCCGAGGAGGCTATGAAAGAGCGTTACCCTTTCCTTTTTGATCAGGTATGTGTGGTTACGGGGACGTAACCTTGTTTCTTTTAGGGGGGTAGGAGATGATCGCGCACAGTTTTTAAGAGTTTTATACCCCTTTTATATGTTGTGTCGGTATGTTTGTGGGGATGAGTTGGGTTAGTATCATGTTTTATGTTGAATTTTGTTTGATTGTTGAGTCGGGAATATTGTGGGAGCACCTTTGTTTAGTAGTGGTTTGAACTTCGGGGACGAAGTTCCTTTTAAGGAGGGAAGACTGTAATACTCCGTATTTATAAATCTTGGGGTACTCTATCGAGTAGGCCTTACTCTGTCGAGTAAGGGTAAGTTGCGTTTTAGAAAAGTTTCGACTGTGGTACTCGATCGAGTAGTGGGGCACTCGATCGAGTAAGGGGTACTCGATCGAGTACCTTGGGTACTCGATCGAGTAGCCGGTTTTACGGGGAGTTTTCTCGGGTTTTGTTAATTATGCGATTAAGGTATTTAAGCTTTGTCGTCATTATTCTAAATCACTTTTAAAAAACCTAAATTACTGTTTAAGAGAGAAAGCAAGCAAGTTCATCTTCTTAATCGCATTATTAGCAATCCCCGGAGTTTGGAGGGTCAGTTCTTAGCGTTGATTATACCGTTGAGTTCCTTGCGTCGAGGGTAAGATCTATGTACCCTTTTTATTGTCTTTCCTTTGAATTGGTTAAACCCTAATTTAGAGATTTGGGGGTTTTATGAGTAGTATGTGATTTGGTAGCCTCTATGTGTTGTATGATAGGAGGAGGGTTCATAGAAGAAGCTTTTTGACTCAGCAGTAGAGACTGTCTGATTGTGTGCTTACCAGGTAGGATTTCCTACTCAGTATTAGTCCCATAATGGGATATTGGTTGATGTATTGTATTTGGTTGTTTGATATAATAATTGTGTTGTGATTGTGGTTGTGATCGTTGTTGATGGTTCGCGAGGCGTGGCGTCGGCTGACTGGGGTCACTTGCGGGAGTGGCTTCACGCCCTAGTTTCGCCTTCTGTGGAACCCGCCACAGAAGGGATGTGCACATTAATGGACAGGGTTATCGCTCACTATGTGGAGCGGGGATTTGGTAGGTACGGCTGCGGTCCCCCACTGGCAGGGCTGGTCCAATGGACAGTCAGTGATCGAGATGATTGGATTTGGCGTGGATGTGTGTGTGTGACAGTTAAGCTGTCTTGCTTATCTTATTGTTAGTATATATTGAATTGTGTGATTAGTACTGACCCCGGTGTTGTTTTGTAAACCTGCGGTGAACCATTCGGGGATGGGGAGCAGATATTGAGCAGGTATTGAGATGAGTACTGGGATAGATGGGATGGCCACGACATGATGATAGGAGTCTTCCGCTGTAGCTTATTAGTTATTTACATTTCAGTTAGAACAGTCAGTTTGAGAACATGTATTGTACTTTCGGATTGGTTTTGAGATTTGTAACTCTTCGATAAGTATTTATAATAAACGTTGTTTCTTCATTGTTATTTGATTATCATTGCCTCGGGTAACCGAGATGGTAATGTCTTCATACCTGAGTGGTCCTGGTAAGGCACTTGGAGTATGGGGGTGTTACAACACTGTCCAGAAACGAAAAACACCCCACTAGATCGAGTCACACCCACTCCATTGAGTCACTCACCTAATCGATCGAGTGCCCCCCACTCGATCGAGTCATGCTGACTCGTATACTACCCGCATGCTTTTTGAAGACTTTCCCAACCAAAATCTATACGTGTATTTTATATATATATATATATATATATATATATATATATATATATATATATATATATATATAAATAAAACAACAAACAAACGTGTATATATATAATAAACAACATCCTATTTCACATGTTTCTAACAAGCCACGTTATAAATCATTCATCATGCAAATTCCGTTATTCAATCAACATACATACCCATATTTCTTATCACCTTTCACCACAACATCCTCCATCCTCCACAAGAATTCATCCCCCACACAACACCTTTTCTACATAAACATGCAACATACTTAAATAAACAAATAACGATCCCAAGACACACCTCCATAGTGACCGGTTCAAAGTTGTAGGGCGAGATCGCGACTTTAGGACGTCTCCTAAGTCTTTGAATTAGCTCCTAACAACTCCTAACCGGGTTCATTTTATTTTGACTCCCTAAGTTCATTGGGTTCATTAGTTACAGGTTCCAAAATCGTCACTCTGATACCACTTTGTAACACCCCCATACCCCAAGTGCCTTACCACCATCTCGGTTACCCGAGGCAATGTATATCAAATAGACAATAAAGAAACATATTTTAATAAATGAGCTTAAAATGATACAAGTCCAAAACCCAAAACTGATAAAGTAAATACAACTGTTTCTCAAAACTGTCAAACCAACTGAAATAAACTAAGTTCATGACACAGCGGAAGACTCTAGTGACTCATGTGATGACTCCATCCCAGCTATCCCTCGCGCAAGCCATCTCATACCTGCTTAATAACTGCTCACCATCCCCGAATGGATCACCAAAGTTTGTAAAACAATTAAATGGGGTTAGTACTGATTACACAGAATAACACAGCTGAAACAACATACAATCCAAACCAATCCACCATTCTCCATCACAACTCCACACAGAATACTCATCGCAACAAGTTATCCACACCGCCAGTGGGGGACCGCAGTCGTTCCCACCCAAGCCCCGCTCATCTGATCCGAGCGATAAACCCAAGTTCCTAAATGTGCACATCTCTTCTGTGGTGGGTTCCACAGTAGGCGAATCAAGGGCGTGAAGCCACTCCTGAAAGTGACTCCACTCAGCCGATGACGCACCTCGCAAACCAGAGACAGTTATACAACAACCACATTATACTATCAACAATCATAAATTCCAAATCCAATACGATTTAAACCAACAACAACGATTAATCATCAATAAAGCCATGTAAACAATACTGAGTAGGGAAATAAAACCCTACCTAGAATAGAAATCACACGACCGTCACAGCAGCTAATCAATATTGTTCCTCTACGAATCCTCTTTCTATAACACATATGCATACAATTACCACCTAATCATCATCACACCCCCAAATCCCCCAAATCGTCCTAATTAGGGTTTTAAACAAACTTATCAAAACATTATAAAAATTATACAAGAAGCTTACTCTCGACACGACGATCACAACGGCGTAAAGAACAAGATAATCCAACGATTATAGCCTTGGGATTTGCTAATAACGCGAAGAAAATGAACTGCGTAACTCCTCTTTTTCATTGAAAGGTTTTAGAAAGGTTAAAAAGTGATTAGGAAGAATGACGGAAACCTTTTATATTAATCACGCGTTATTAACAAAACCGGCTACATCAACCTGTAAGACTCACTTACTCGATCGAGTAAGTGACTTACTCGATCGAGTGCCTCTTACTCGATCGAGTGTCACACGTACTCGATCGAGTACCCATCAGGTCAGCTACTGTTTTGCGTAAAAACATACTTACTCGACAGAGTAAACCCCACTTGATAGAGTACCCACAGACATAGAAAACCGTAGTATTACATAACAAGCCTTGAGTTAGCTTATATCTAACAAGTCTTGTTGAAAAGATAAGAGAATCATGCTAGGTTTTCAATCATGCATTTCATCAAACATAACATGTGCATAAGTTAAAAGTACAATAAGCAAGCATTAATATGAACTCATTAAGCATAAATCTAACCCATAATTACTCTCCTAATCCCCCACTAAACCTAGCTACAAGACTAACCACTACACATCATGATTAATATGCTAGCAATGGTGTCAAACATCACAACACAAATGAACATGATGATTAAGCAAGGTAATAAAATAAGACATAAACAAGTAAATAAAGAGGGATTAAGAAGCTTACCAACTTGGAAAGTAAAGATGAACATAAATAAATAAGAATCATTGAACAAAGATGGAGACTGGTCACTTAGTCTTCAAATAGATACCCAAGAGATCCAAATGTAAACTATTGAAGATTGAAAGAACAATTGTTGAATGCTTGATGTAAATTGTGGAAAGATTAAAACTAGTATACTCCTAATCTAATCTAAAGAGGCTTAATCTATTCTAAGAGGGCTTAATCTAAACTAAGGAAATTTAATCTCCCCTAAATACAAGAGGGGTATATATAGTAAGTAAGCTTTAGGGTTAATTATGGGCTTAAATGAAGGCTAGGCCCACCAAACTTGACTAGGTCCTTGCAAGTCCCGTGAGCAGGTCGGGCGTCCAGGAGCTGTAAAGAAACAATCTTGGAGCTTAGGTCGAGCGTCCTCTTCTCAGGTCGGTCATCCTAGGTCTTAGGTCGGGCGACTTCTGCTCAGGTCGGGCGTTCTGGGTCTCGGCATGTTTATTTGAGCTCGAATTGTAAAACTGACGTTAATTCCTTATCCGGACTCCTATTGGAGTGATTCAAAAGCCTAGACCACTTGATTTTTCGACGATGTTTCATCTATTATAGTTTCAAAGAGAAACAAGAAACTTTTAGTTTGGCTCCAAGCTATTTCCTCTTATAATGGCTCCATTCTCGTCATTCTTGCCCAACAACTTGTGGGGATTGATTCTTGGGTTGTGGGGATTGTCCCTCATTACCTTAAAAATTGCTTTATTAAGCTACAACCTTTAGCCTTGGTCTCCTCTTCGATGCTTGGTCGTTGGATGCAATCAATTTAGCTCTGTTTTTCTCCGTTTAGGCAAGGTTAGTGCTTCTCTCCTACCAAGGACACCAAACCTCATAGAACATGCATAATAAGAAGCTAACGATAAGAAACGACCCTATTACACACTAAAAACCATAGGAACTAGGCTAGTTAGGGGACTATATGTTTGTAAATACGAGTCACATCAAATATCCCCAATTTGCTCGTCCCGAATAAATAGGTGACTAAGACTATGGCCATTATTCAATCTAATACTTCTAACATAGCCGTTGTGAGACAATTAGCGATTCTCACTCCGGCCCTTCAACTCACAACAAGCCATCTATGAAGTAAGATGCCTTCTTGTAAGGCAAGATGGGGCTTGCCAAAACTTTGATGCACCTTACACTAATCACATAACCAAGTCAAAGGATGCATCTACAAAAGAATAGCCACTTTCATCATCTAAGAGGCAGAAATAAACTAAAAGGGAAGCAATTTAACGGAACACATTTCATCATAGATACTAGTTCTTCAAGCCACTAAGTCCAAGAGGATACAACAAGTCACCTCCAAGTGGTGTCAAACCAGGCTACTTTCGTCCACAATTGTTAAATGCTTTCGTCAAGGGCGATCGGATGAGTCTGAAGGATGATCCCTATGATGTTAGTGGCATATGACATGACAAATCTCGGATTTTCTACAAGTGTAAAGGTCAAGGATCATCCCAAGATCAACAAGGTTGCATGACAAAAAGGTTTTTTGGGAATAAAGTCCTCAAGTCAATTAAAACAAAAGTAGTTGTTTTGAATAGCATTCAAAATTTGGCCTCATTTCAACTTCCGCATTTCACATTTCAAAACTGTAAGATGTGGCTTGTTCCTCATTCGCTAGTGTCCTTTGCTTTCGCCACTCGCTTATTAGGCAACCGGTTAACCTCTAGACAATTGCTTTTCGGGTTGATAGTCACTTTGTCTTTGGGCGGTTGAATTCACAACCGTGTGGGGGCCCAATTCAATGGATCCCTCACTAAAGCACATTGAAGTGGTGCGCCTCCATCAAATTTCTCGGCAATTCAACAATTCGAAACATTTGAGGTTTCTTTGGCAATTAAAACGATTGCACATCACAAAACTTTTGAAATGAGCACTTGAAACTTATTAATGAAAGGTATTTTGGGTTGCCAAACCACCAAGTTAATAAAGGTCCCCTAGATAAGTGGATCAAGTCCATATCATACCATAAGGTTGGATACGTGACTCACATGAAAACCCTTGACTAGGCTTTAGACCATGGGACAAAAGATACTAGTATGACACAACCTAGGGTGTCTTGAATGCATTCTAGTAAACAAAGTCTCAAGGAGAAAAATTATCTACAAGGGCCTTATATACACTTGTCAAGCTTCCTAATTAGGCATTTTCACAAAATTTTCTAACATGCAAACTACATGCCATGATGCAACTAACATATATACAAATCTAATGCATATGCTTCTATCAACTAGTATGTCATATAAACTAAATGCAAGCTCATATAAACATATAGGCATTATAAACCGCAACACAACACTCCACAACATCCTCATAAACATATAGCTCATCCTCCTTATAAGTAAAAAGAAATAGAAGGGAGAAAGGATCAGAACAATTATATCATGCGGCCTTCTTATTCCCTTAGAATAAGTTTCAAATGGAGTGACGTACCTATATGAGATGAGAATAATACACACAAGTATATACAATTCTACACTACTAAATGAAGGAACATGTTTTTGGTTATTGAAATATTTCAATTTTTAGGGATTCTGTTTTTACGAAATAAAAAGCATATTTTTGAGTTTTTTAAAATTTTTATAAGTTTTTGAAATATAAATTCTCACCCCAACTTTATTTTGAACATTGTCCTCATTGTACAACGTAGGAGTAGGAATAAAAAAGCAATATATGAAATGAATGAATGCATGAACTATATAAATGGAACTATATGTTATATGTCCAAAATGATGCAATTAAGCTAAACTAAGCTAAAGCGATGCATGTTTTCTATTAATATGAAAGCTAATTTAAATTAGATTAGGACACTTATGATCATACCTCTCCAAACTGAATCAAACATTATTGCTAGTGCAAAAAGAAGGAGGTTTGGTCATGAGTGACCATGCATGAAGGCAAAATGCATGCAACTAACTATATGAGATATCTATACTATACTATATGAGATGAGCTAATCTATATGAGCTAACTAGACTACTATGATGCATGATATCGGTTTAAATGAGAGATAATTTGAATTAACTCGGAGTACTTGTAATCCAACATCACTAAAACGAACAAAATATTTTTTCCAATGCAAAAAGAGAGGAGGTTTTGTTGCAAGTATTTAAATGATTCTAGATGCAACTTCACTAAATAGAATGCAAACTTTAAGGGAGAGGATATTTAAAAATTGTGGTCATAGGGAGGACTCAACCAAACTCATTTTTTGTCGCCATGTTCATTAGCATTGTCCATGTTGCTAAATGCTCTTAGCAACCTATCAAAAGCTTAAGCACAATCTTCAAATAAGCATAAATACGGGTTGCTCCAATTCAACGTGAAGTTTGGGCAAGGGAACTTGCCACTTACTCTCTAATTCACCTTGCCCTTAGCACTTGGGCCTTTGCAATGCTTCAAACCAACAATCTCATGATTCTTGCCAACACAAGGTATAAAGCATGCCCCACATTCATCCGGAGGCTTCCAGTCTCCACCATCTCTTTCAAATTCTATGATGATAAAGAATTGATTCATCAATCCTTCAATAGTAGAAGAAGAGTTCACATTTCTTTGATGAGGGGATAGTTGAATGATAAGATGTGGAGGAGTCAACTTCTCACCATTGAGGTGATTCATGCTTTTATTTTCTTCACTTTCTTCTTGACCATCCTTAGAACTTGAACCATTTCCAAAGAACAGAGATTCAATTTATTCCAAACTATGATCAAAGATGTCAACATCATAATTTTCCTCTTGGCCTCTCAATTCTCCAAAGATAGCAAGTTCAAATTCATCAACCTCCTCTTTCCATGTTTTACCTTTACTCCCACAAGTGTCAAGGGAACACACTTCTTCTACATGAATTATAGAAGGAAATTGTGATGGGATACCTTCCTCATCATCATCATAGGTATCCAAATTTGAGAAGCAAGGCTAGTGGGTGGGCTAGATACGTGAGGTAATTTAGACAAAGTGTTTGTTTCATTATTCGCCTCCAATTCATATTCACCATTGCTCTCCTCTCTAACTTCATCATACTCCAATTCATTATCCACTCTTGGTCCATAATCAATCAAGCACTCCCTATCCTCAAAACTTACATCTTCATATTCACATCCATCATGAATGTTTGTAAAGTAGGGTACAAGTTGGAATATGGGATGTTCAATGTTTATGAATTTAGGAGGTGGTGGGGGGTTCACAAGAGTACCTTCATAATTCCATCCAAATTCTTCTTCACCCTCACTATGTTTCCCTTCTTCTTCATTGAGCATTTGGGTGACTTACATTTGGGCAAGTTAATTTGTCAACTCCTCACCATTAGTAACAATGTTTTTGAGAACAATGTCCCTAGCTTGGTTCTATTCTAACCTTTGTGTGAAGAAATCTCGTTGGTGTATTAGCATTTGGAGAACCACATCTTTTTTTGTCAAAATCGTGCTCATTTTCTTGTTGCGGGTGGGTGGGAGGGAAGTTATGTTGTAGTTGATGATTGTAGAACGGCATGTGGAATTGGTTGTAAAGTGGGTTTTAGGAGGGTGGTTGTTGTGGATATTGGATGTGGGGGCTTTGGCGTGGGAAGTTTGTGGGATAATTTGGGTTTCCATTGTAGAAGTTGTAGGATAGTTGTGTGTTTTCTTGCTCAACAAACCCTCCCCATTCATACATGTCATACCCATATGTTCCACTTTGTCCATACCCTTCTTGTTGGAAGCTTTGTGCCATCATCATTGCTAACAAGAAAACAACTACAAACATGGAAACAACAAGAAAGTGGAAAGAACGACATTGAGAAAAAAGTTCCTCAAGGGTAAGGCACAATTAAAATAGACAAACAAACAACAACTTAATCACAAAACACCGTCCCAGGTAATGGCGCCATTTTGATGTGAGCGAGTCTTGTTCATTCAATCAAACAAATTTATATTCTCAACAAACAACTAGTAGGTTGTTAAGTCGAGGTCGATCCACGGGACCGTGTGCTTTGGGTTCTAAGTCTATCTATCTCAATTTATGCTGTATCACAATTATTGAGGTTTGATGTTGCGTTTTAAACTACGACAAGGAAATGTAAACAAATGAAGAACAAGGCAAATCGATAGAAATGGAGATGTAAACAAACGATTAAAGACACTAGGGTTTCATGGGATCATAGGGGAATCATGATAAGATAACATAAATGAGTCATATAGATACAAGCAATTATTATTGTGTTGGAATCGAGTTAGTTTATGTCTTACAATACCTGAGGAGACTTAGATCTCGGAGCTGAGTTGGTCATAACTTTAACACACCTACATCGACTTGGTTCTCCCTATTCAACTATATGCATGGTCTAACAAGCCTTGAGTTAGCCTATATCTTACAAGTCTTGTTGAAAAGATAAGAGAATCATGCTAGGTTGTCAATAGAGCATTTCATCAAAAATAACATGTGCATAAGTTGAAAGTACAATAAGCAAGCATTCATATGAAATCATTAAGCATAGATCTATCCCATAATTACTCCCTTAATCCCCCCCCCCCCCCCCACACTAACCCTAGCTAGAAGACTACTCACTACACATCATGATTAATATGCTAGCAATGGTGTCAAACATCAGAACACAAATAAACATGATGATTAAGCAAGGTAATTAAACAAGAGATTAACAAGTAAATAAAGAGGGATTAAGAAGGTTACTAACTTGGAAAGTAAAGATGAACATAAATAAAGAAGAATCCTTGAATAAAGATGAGGACTTGTTACTTAGTCTTCAAATACATACCCAAGAGATCAAAATGTAAATTATTGAAGATTGAAAGCACAATTGTTGAATGCTTGATGTAAATTGTGCAAAGATTAAAACTAATCTACTCCTAATCTAATCTAAGGAGGCTTAGGTGCTGTTTGGCCAAATTTACCTAAAAGAGTTTTTAATTTTTAAAATGAGTTTTTCCACAAACTACTTCTTGAAAAAGTTGTGATTGTTTGGCCTAACTTTTGTAAAAATAATTTTTCCAAATTTGATGTGTGTGGCCTAATTACTTTTGTTCGACTTTTTTGATTTTTTTTGTTTACTATATAATTTGGGTTTGCATCACACTTGTCAAACTTTTCACCATTAAGCGCATTTTTTCTAATAAAAGTACTGGTGATCACATGCGCATCATCCTCTGCAGCCTGCTTATCCATCATGAAAAGTTTACCACTGCTCTTCAGGCCTCGTTCTTGCACCGTACTAGGTGATGTAGTAGACTTGGCAGCTAACACCTGATTGGTATTAGCCGCCGGTCGTTGATAAGAATTACCACCATTGCGGTTGAAACCACCATTGTTATTACTCTGCCAACCTTGGTTATTCCACGACCCAGCTGGCCGGTTACTTGCATCGCTCTGCGTCGGTCCCTCAGAAAAGTTCCCCTGAGATTGTCTCTGAAAGCCTCTCCGAACTACACTACTACACTCATGCCTCTTGTGGCCAACACCACCATAGTTAGAACAAGCAATACTCCAACTGCTGCTACTACCGTGACCATGCCTATAAGAAGATCCTACACTGAAACCCGACCCAGAAGAATAGGCCTTAGTTTGATTGTGGTTACCATGCTTGTAACCAAATTGAACACCACTATCACTCTCAGCCTTCCTCTTCTCTAAGCTCTTCTCCCTAGTTTCCTTGGCCATTTCGACCAACTTTTCAGCCCGTCCAGCTCTCTGTAGATACCCAATATCTTCGGAGACTCCAACAAACACCCGATGATTATCGGACTACAACATGCTTTGGAATTGAGGCGTTTGATCGACAGTTTGTGTACAACTTTACGTTGGAAAAATTAAAACGATTTCGAAAATAAAACATTTCAAAACTTTTCAAAAGTACCTGGAGTGTTTAATGCATGACGACGGGGTCGCAATGACACTAACTGGACTCAAAACCGACACCGGATGAAAAACCGACTCAAAATATCAAATCCCGACTCCAACAACGAGTCAAACCGAGTCAAACACAAAAAAACAAACCATTCAAATGTTTATATGTTAAGATTTCCCGGATTCATGTATGGTCAAGCACCAAACATGTGCATACAAATCCTAGGATAGAACAAATCATGATTACATTTGTGTGATAGTGACAAGACACCTCGAGGACGTGCTACATTGCTCGCGCCTCTTTGAGCAGCCCAGGTGGCCACGTCGCTCAAAACTCACACAACCACTCATTTTCCTATAAATACCCCTTAAATGCCCCCATTTGAGAACTTACGCGAGTGTCCGCCCCCTCTTTTCTCCCTTAAAATTCTAGACTCGACTTCCAAAGTCACAATCCGACGCGTATTTACGACCTACCGATCGTAAATACAAGCCTTATACATTGTTTGATACCGTCATCGTGCATTAAATCACTTGACCGACCACTTTGACCACTACACCATCACTAAACTTAACAAAACACAATTTTTATTTACTGAAACGGTTTTAAACCGAGTCTTTTCCGACCAAACGAGTTGATACACTTACGTCGGTTTCTCGCCATAAACCAAGCATGTAAGTATGAGGGTGTAAAAATCCTTATTTTAACATATCTTTACTGGTTTCATGACTACAATATGCTAAATCATGCATAACACGATCCAAATATAGGTTAGACGAGCCAAAACTGAGTTTTGGCCTGAGACAGAAGCCCCTAGTTATGCACAGAGGCTCGCGCCTTAATGGGTTTGTTCTCGTCTTTCCTCTTTAATTTAGTTTCATATTTGTAATTATATTTGTAATTGGTTTTTACCATTTCAAGTATTTTAAAACCCATTTTTATTTTATTTTACAAGTTTTCACCATAAAACATTTTTCACCCTTGGTTCTTAATACCATGACGGTTTGATGTGATCAATATTTGAGCTTATTTAGTCCCCGAATTAGCCTCGGTCCTATGCTTTTTAGTGCATATTTGGGTCATTTACTATCTTTAGTCCTTTGTTTTGCATATTCTTTGAGGTTTTGTTTCCTTGGTAGGAGAGGAAGTGCAAACCTTGCATTTTCATGGCAAAATAGAGCTAAATTGATCGAATCTAATGACCAAGCATCAAAGAGAAGACAAGACTAGAAGGCCTTTTTACATAATGTAGTAGATGGGCAATGATGAAAAAGATCCTTGCATCCCCGACAAAATCCCGGAGGATTGTTGGAAGAAGAAAAGAAGAAAAGAAGAAAAGGAAGCTGAGTCCTAGGACGCTCGTCCAAATCATCAGGACGCCCGTCCAACAGCTTCCCAAGACGCTCGTCCAAGCCACCCAGCCGCTCGTCCAGCATCTCCCCAATCCACCCGTCCCGACCCTTGGACGCTCGGATTGTACTCCAGAGGGACACGTCCTATTCTTCCTTCCATTGAAGATGCGCATATTTTTGGAAGACTAGCTAAAAGGAGACCTGCATCTTTTCTTGAGAGGAGCGATTCCTCAAGGACTTAGTCGTCATTTAAGCCCTTAGTAACCCTAATTTGTGCACCTAATCCCCACTATGAATACCCCATTAGTCTAATTAGATTATCATGTTCTTCTGATCAATCTTTAGTGTAGTTTATATTATTCTAATTTCTCTTTAATCTTGTAATCAACTTCTAATCAAATATTAATACAAATCTCATTTCTTTAATTTCTCTTTTGTTCATCCTTTATTTTGGGTAATTGAAGATTATTTGGGTATATTGGGAGATTGACAACCTTTCATCAATCATCAAGTGCTTCTTTTATTCTTTGCATTATTATTTTGAATCATCATTAGGTATAACTCTCTTAATCCCTTTTTAATTATTGTTAATCATCTTCATTTACTCATCATGTTTTGCTTTGTTAATATGATTGACAACCTTGTTAACATGTTAAACTTGATAATGAGTAAGTAGTTTCCTTAACTAGGGTTAATGGGTAATTAGGGGAAACCAACATGGGGGATGATTCATGCTTAATTTAATATGTTTTCATAATTTATTTGCTTTCTTGTTGTGATCTCAACTTATGCACATGTTATGTTTGATGAAATGCGAGCCTATGAATCCTTGCATTTTTTACCCATCACTTACCTTTTCAATGAGACTTGTAAAACATAAACCAACTCGAGTGTCACTAGACCATGCATATAGTTGAGTAGGGAGGATTAAGTCGACTTGTAGGTGTTGTACAATCTAATCGATTCGGCTCCGGGACCCAAACCTTCCTAGGATTGTAAGATATAAACCAACTCGATCCTATCACAATAATAATTGCTTGCTTGTAATTTGAGAATATGTTTGTATGATCAATTCCCATGAATCCCCTATGAACTCATGACACCCTAGTGCTTTTAATCAATTGTTTACATCTCGTTTTAGTCATCTTGCTTGCTTACTTTAATTGTTATTTAGTTTAGTGATCTTCTTATCTCAACCCAAATCGTGACACCCCTAGACACCACTACTTGCAATCGAAAATCCTACATCAATACCCGTCCCATGGGATCCGACCTTTACTTGCCTCTTTACTAATAGTAGAGTTGTTTATGAAGTTATAAATACTGTTTTGGTCTAGGTGCTCCTAACGACAAGTAACCGAAATCTAAGCTCAAAGCGACCCGACCAAAAATGGCGCCGTTGCCGGGGACGGTGTTAACTTGATTTGATTTTCTTTGATTGTTATTAGTTGTGTCTTTCTTTGCCTTGGGGAAGTAAAACTCCTCAAGGTTTGTTCTAATTATTTTCAAGTTGTTTGATATTTTGCATGTATAGAAGATCACAAGGTATCTTGTTACCCATTGATCATGAAATTGAAAGGACTTTGACAACCAATAGAAGACTTGCTAGAAAGACTTTTAGAGGTATTGGTGAGGTTGTAGATATTCAACCAAACACTATTGAGTTCATCAACCCTTTTTCAAGAGAAGGTGAAGAGAACCCAACACAAAATCAATCACACAATCAACCCACAATGCCTAAATTTTTATCACATTCCGTACCAACCGAGGAGAACCTACCCAATGGTACTCCCACACCACAACACTTAACCGGAAATTTCATTGCAAAATCCGCATTTATCCAATTAGGCGAAAGAAGCCAATTTGGGGGGATGCCTAGTGAAGACCCTCATTCCCACATGGAAACTTTTTGTGACTATTGTGATGCAATTTCACAAACCGGAGTGACTCAAGACCAAATTCGATGGGCCTTATTTCCCTTTTCTCTAATTGGCACCGCAAAACAATGGTTGAGAAGCCTTGATAAGACTACTCTTGGAATTGACTCTTGGAAGAAGTTGGCTCTAGCTTTCTACAAAAAATTCTACCCTCCGGAAAATACTAACATGCTAAGAGCTCAAATCACGGGTTTTAAGCAAAGGGATGAAGAATCTTTGTATGAAGTTTGGGAGCGATTCAAAGGAATAATTTGTCGCTCATGTCCTCATCATGGACTTAGCGAGTGGTTCTTGGTACAACGATTTTGGAATGGTCTTTATGAAGACTCAAGAAACATTCTCAACATGGGATCAAATGGTATGTTCACCGAAGTTGACGATAATCAAACTTGGAACAAGATTGAGGAAATGGCGGTCCATAATTCACAATATAGTAGACCTCACAAGGCTACTAGAGGAGGAAAGCATGAAGTGGGCTCTATTACTCAATTGAGTGCTCAACTTAGTGCTCATATTGATACCATCAACTTGAAGTTCGAGAAGGCTATGGCTAATCGTGATGAAGCCTCAAAATCACCAAAGCATCATGTTAATGCCATGATGGGATCTTCATCAATATCAAGTGGGATATGTGAGAATTGTGGTACTTTGGGACATGATCAAAGTGAATGTAGGGGAACAAATGAGCAAGTGAATGCTTTTCAAGCATACAAAAGTGGTACCCCTTATTCCAACTATTACAATGAAAACACCAAATTCCACCCAAATCTCTCATACAAAAGCCAAAATGTTCAAAACCCTCAACCAACATACACCCCACCTCCCATGAGAAACCAAAATCAAAGACCCTTTTTCAACCAAAACCAAGGTTATCAAAATCGAACTCCATACAATCAACAAAATGACCAAGGTTTTGATGTTCAAAAAGCGGTCCTCCAAATGCAAAAGAATCAACAAGAATTTTTCACTCAAATGCAAAAAGATAGCCAAGCAAATGACATCACCATCAACAACATCCTAGCCCACACAAAAATGTTGGAAACTCAATTGACCCAACTAGCATCTTTAAACTCTCAAAGACAAAAGGGGCAATTACCATCTCAAAGTAATCCCCCAAGACATGAAACAGTTATTGCCATTCACTTGAGGAGTGGTACGAGATATGAAGGACCAAAGAAGCAAGTTGAGGATGAATTTGTGGAAGCTAGTGACAAGGAAAGAGTTGTGCAAAACTCTAGGGAAGAAGAACCCACCAATCAAGAAGTTTTAAAAAAAGTGAAGAAAAGGCCAAAGAGAAGGAGCCCATTGTGATTAGACTTCCATTCCCGAGTCGTCAAGCTAAGCCTGAGTTTGATGACCAACTTGGAAAATTCATGGAAATTGTGAAGAATTTAGAAGTCTCGATTCCTTTCACGGAATTGATCAATCACGTTCCGGCCTATGCAAAGTACATAAAGGACATCCTTACGAAGAAGAAATCAATCCGGAAGCTTGAGACTATTGCCTTCACTAAGGTGAGTAGTGCCATCCTTCAAGGGAGTTCACCTCCGAAACTCAAGGATCCGGGAAGCTTCTCCATTCCATGTACTATTGGTGACACTACAATCAACAAAGGTTTATGTGACCTTGGGGCAAGTGTTAGTGTCATGCCATATTCGGTTAGCAAAAGGCTAGGAATGGGAGAACTCAAATGTACCAACATCACACTTCAAATGGCGGATAGATCAACAAAGAAACCTTTAGGGGTATGGGAAGATGTTCCCGTGAGAATTGGAAAATTCTTCATCCCGGTGGATTTTGTTATTGTTGACATGGAAGAAGACTCCAACATTCCTATTATCTTAGGAAGACCTTTCTTGCACACCGCGGGAGCGGTGATCGATATAGAGCATGGAGAACTCGCCCTTGAAGTGGGAGATGACACCATCACTTTCAATCTTGACAAGACCATGAGAGCTCCCCGATTGCATGAGCCGTGCTTTATGGTTGATCACTATAGCCGGAAGGATGATAGAAAGAAGTTGGAATGGAAAAAGAAAGTGGATGATGCTCCATCAAAAGAGCAAGGAAATAGCAACAATGAGAGCTTGAAAAGCTCACTCATGACAAGAGAAGAAGATGGCCTCATTGGCCAAGACAAGAAAGAAGGAGAGTTATCTCTATCAACTCAAGAAATTTTTAATGATCAAGTAGATGAAGTTTGCGGTCTTTAGGATGATGAGTTCTAAGGGATATTCAATCCCTATATTGGTAATGCTATGAACCAAGACCATCACGGAGAACAACAAGTGCAAAAATCTATTGAGGACCTTTATCATGATAATGAGCAAGTTTTCGACTACTTCTTCAAGGTGTTGAGTAACATCAACAACACCTTGAACATGCCCCCTTGACATCTCACATTGGATGAGAGTTTGGTGGAGTCCTCCCTAAACCACCATTTGTAAATATTCTAACTCCCTAACTTGTATTTTAATTATTACATTGCATTTTTGTCATTTTTGGGTTTATATTTTTGTGCCTTGATCAAGATATTCATCATTTTGAGAGAAGTGAGGGAGGGACTTATGATTTTATTGATGTGTAGTGCTTTACCTTAGTGTGGGGATAGCAAATCCCTAGGCTATTCATGCCTTTTTAGTGCCCCTACAATGAAGAACACGAGAATTGAAGAATGAAAATGACACGGGTTATGATGTACCCACGGATGGACCTGAATCCATGTGGTCAAGGAGGAATCCGAGCATCCAAATGGACAATCCGCTCGTCCTGAAGAACCCGAGCGTCCAAAGTCACCAGACGCTCATCTGATAGAGCCGCAGAATACAAAAAACTGGTCTGTAAAAGAATCCGAGCGTCTCAGCTGAGAATCCGCTCGTCTGTTTTGGACGGCCGTCCTTCACAAAAGACGCTCGTCTTTTTAATGGAAAAAATATGGGATTTTCTCTGTAAAGGAATCTGAGCGTCCACCCAGAAAGACGCTCGTCCCTACCCAGGAATCCGCTCGTCTTAGAAGCAAGACGCTCGTCCTGTGGCGTCTTTTCCTGAGCCAAACATTGATGAATCCGCCCGTCCTGATGCCTGGTCCGCCCGTTCTCTGCTGCGTTTTCTAAAATAACGGTTGATTTAAACCCCTTTTCTCCCATTCATTCTCATTTCTTCAACATACAAACACTATCCACTACCGAAAAACCCCAAAAACCCTCATCCTCTCCATCAACAAAATCAAATTTCCTCAACCAAATCAAATCTAAACTTCCTCACAACAAAAATTAATCACTCCTTTTGCAACAAAAAGTGATTCAAACACCAAAATCTTCAACTTTGAGTCCATTTTTAGGATACAAAGCAACATTCATTCATCCTAAATCGATTTGGGTATAACTAAAAATTAAAGATTTCAAACTCTCATTGGTGTAATCAAGCAAAGGAGAAGGGCAAGAACTAAAGGAGGTAACAAGGCACCCCCAAAGAAGACACTTTCCAAAAGGCAACTAGCTCTTCAAGCAAAACAATTGTTAAAGGCTTTGGTAGTCTATGAGGCAAGGTTGGAGGTTCAACAACAAGGTCCCCCTATGGAAGCTACAACATCAACAACTCCGGTCATTAAACAATTATCCAATTATCCGGAGGTAACTTTCACTTCCGACTCTCATAGGGAGAAATTCATTCTCTTTGCTAAGAAAACCATCATGCCTACTAAGTTTATTTGTGAAGATGCATTGTCAAAATTGGGTGTTCTTGAACAAACCAAAACCTTCTTTGAGTCTATGGGATTGGGTAAATTGTTTACAATGAAAGAATTGACATACCCCTCCCTCACCTTGGAATTTTTAAGTTCTTTGAAAGTCACAAGGGTGGAGACTCGAACCAACATCGAGTTTCGTCTCGAAAATTTTGATAGACGCATAACTTATGGCGAATTGGGTAAGATATTAGGCCTTAGTGATAATCCGAAATATACAAAGACTCCTATCAAGTATGACCCCGCTCCTCTTTGGATGGCAATTTCCGAAAATAAATTCGTGCGCTTTCATGACTGTCGTGCTCTCTTAGTCCACCATCCGGGCATTAGAGTATGGCATAAGGTCATTGGGAATACTTTGATAGCTAGAAATGTCACAAATCATCTTACCAAACTCGATTGCATTCTTCTTGAGTCGGCCTTGAACATTGGGAGGGAATTTATCAAGCCATATAATGCTCTAAGACTTTTGGTTGAACGATGGCTTAATGTCAATTGTGGCAAAGAAGGCGCCGCCTTTATTGTCAATGGAGGACTAGTTACCCATTTGGCTAGGCATTTTAACAGGGATTTTAACAAAAACAACACTTATGTGCCGGTTAAAGGAGGCCATCTTGTTGATATGGACACCATGATTCACAAGTTCAAGTGGGTCAAGCAACACACTATTGACGACAAATATGGGTGGTTAACCAATTAAGCTAGATCCTTCACCTTGCCTTCCAAAATTTGCCGATTGAATGTTCACCGACCGAACTACCTTCTCCCACTCACCGAAGAGACCGAGTATATCATTCAACAAAAAAGGGGCGAAATTGCCGAGCTCTCCTCCTCCATTATCACCCCACCTTACCCATTTGAATACCAAGAGTTCAAACCCAAGGATGTCGAAATGGGAAATGACTACTTGACACTACTCATGAGGGAAATGCATAAGCAAGCTTACAATGATAGAGTGGATGCTTACAAGGCCCAATATCCGCCCCTCTTACATCTAGCTAGGCAAGGACTTCTTGATCCGTCTTGTCCTTTGCCTAGTTGGGCGGATGGAAAGTATTCTTTCCTAGCATTCCTAGTGGTGGTAGACCGGGTGGAGATGAGATGATTGTTGAAGAGGGTAGTGACCAAGAAGAGGTTCAAGAAGAAGAGGTTCAAGAAGAAGAAGCTCAAGAAGAGGAAGAGGAAAGTGAGGAAGAACAAGCAAGTGAAAGTGAGAGTGGACATGATTCCACATCTATGGAGGTTGATGATGCCTCAAGAAATGATGATTATGATGATACAATGGGTGAGGATTAGAAAACTTTGGAGGCTCCTACATTCTTACACCTCTCTTATGGTTTGTCTACTTCTCTTATTTTTATTTTTGATCATTTATTTTGTGGAGTCCTAGCAACATTAGAGGACTAACACCTTGGATTCATTAAAGTGTTCTTTATCTTTGTTCCCAACTTCTAAAATCCAAAATGACAATCTTTAGTTTCATGCATTGCATTCCATGTGCATAAACTCCCCCGAAATTTATGACGATAGAAATAATGTCTATTTTGGTTTGGGGAAGTCCATGCATATGCATCGGGAGCTACTTTAAATTATGCTCTCCGCCATAACAAAAACACATGCATCATGTAGTGTAGCTTAGTATAATTTGCATTTAGTTTAGAAATCATGCATACTCATTGCATAATTTCCTATCGTATTGGCCATTGAGGACAATGCCCATACTAGTGTGGGGACGGGAAATTCTAACTTGACTTTTATTCAAAATCCAAAAAAATAAAAAATTTCGAAAAATCCAAAAAAATTGAAAAATTGAATATTCAAAAACATGTTCATTCCTTTTTAGTATAGATTTGTATATATTGTTTTATATATATTGTGTTTGTTCATCCTTGTTCACATTGATTGACTACGCCACATCCGAGACATGAGGATATTGAAGACCGCATGGTATGATCTTTCCAATTTCCTTTTTCCTCTTTATGTTAATGACTATGTGGCTTTATGTTGATTGATGCGTTATAAACAATGTGAATTTAGGACTTGCATTTAAATTATTTGGCATATTAGTTGGTAGAAGCATATGCATTAGGATGTATATATATGTTAGTTGCATCATGGCATATAGTTGCATTTAAGAAAATTTTTGGTGAAACCGTCTATTTGGGAAGCTCGACAAGTGTATATAGGCCCTAGTAGATGCTTTTTCTTCTAAAGACTTTGCTTGTTAGAATACTTGTAAAACACCCTAGGATGTGTCATGCTAGTATCCTTTGACCTATGGATTAAGGCCTAGTCAAGAGTACCTTGTGGTGTGATAACTCCTTGGCTACCGTTTATTCCAAGGTGACCCTTGAAACCATGCAACCATCATTCATCCATGTTCTACCATACATTTTGCCATCAAAAAGGGAATGGGCACAAAAATTATTCAAATTTAGTTCAAGAAATGAAATGAAATGTCAAAAAGTTTGCAAATTGCATCAAAAGAAAAGAGGAGTAACAAAAACAAAAACTCCTGTGCTTCAAATATAAGGCACCCTCGTTACTAATTGGGGTGACTTTGAAAATGTTCAAAAGAAAATGCAAAAAGTTGAAAAGTTGTCAAGTATTGAAAAGCCAAACATCAAAAGAAATGGCAAAAAGAAAATGTTCTCAAATGTCAAATGCCACAAGAAATTGGGGGAGGAAACAACAACAAAAGCAAACTCCCAAATGAAACTCAATTACTATCAATCCCTTTGTCCATCGTATCCATTTTTGTGCATGGTAGAGAGGGGACGACCCTTCTTCTTTTCTAGGTAAGAAGGGGAATTCCGCGATCCTCCAGTGTTTGTAACACCATAGGGAGTCTATTCTTGACAAAAGCATTTAACGATTGAGGACAAAGGTACCCTAACTTGACACAACTTGGAGGTGATTTATTGGTATCCTTCTAGGCTTAGTAGTTTGAAGAAACCATATCTATGAAGGAGTGTCTACCCTTGAATTGCTTCCCCTTTAGATAATTTCCGCCACTTAGATGAGAAAAGTGGCTATTTTTTGTAGATGCATCCATTACTCGATTTTGTGTGCTTTAATGCTTGGATGTGTCGCCATTTTGGCAAGCCCCACCTTGCCTTGCAAGAAGGCACCCTACCTCATGGTTGTCTTGTTGTGAGTTGAAGGGGCGGAGTGAGACCCGCTAATTGTCTCATATCGGCTATATTAGTAGGATAGTTTAAATAAGGGTCCTAGTTTTGTCACCTCTATACTCGGGATGAGCAAAGGTTCGGTTTGGGGATATTTGATGTAATCAATATTTGAGCATATTTAGTCCCCGAATTAGCCTCGTTCCTATGCTTTTAATTGCATATTTAGGTCATTACTATCTTTAGTCCTTTGTTTTACATATTCTTTGAGGTTTTGTTTCCTTCGTATGACAGGAAGTGCAAACCTTGCATTTTCATGGCAAAATAGAGCTAAATTGATTGAATCTAATGACCAAGCATCAAAGAGAAGACAAGACTAGAAGGCCTTTGTACATAACGTAGTAGATGGGCAATGATGAAAAAGATCCTTGCATCCCCGACAAAATCCCGGAGGATTGTTGGAAGAAGAAAAGAAGAAAAGGTAGCTGAGTCCCAGGACGCTCGTCCAAACCATCAGGACGCCCGTCCAGCAGCTTCCCAAGACGCTCGTCCAAGCCACCCAGCCACTCGTCCAGCAGCTCCCCAATCCACCCGTCCCAACCCTTGGATGCTCGGATTGTACTCCACAGGGACACGTCCTCTTGTTCCTACCATTGAAGATGCGTATATTTTTGGAAGACTAGCTAAAAGGAGACCCGCATCTTTTCTTGAGAGGAGCGATTCCTCAAGGACTTAATCGTCATTTAAGCCCTTATTAACCCTAATTTGTGCACCTAATCCCCACTATAAATACCCCATTAGTCTAATTAGATTATCATGTTCTTCTGATCAATCTTTAGTGTAGTTTATATTATTCTAATTTCTCTTTAATCTTGTAATCAACTTCTAATCAAATATTAATACAAATCTAATTTCCTTAATTTCTCTTTTGTTCATCCTTTATTTTGGGTAATTGAAGATTATTTGGGTATATTGGGAGATTGACAACCTTCCATCAATCATCAAGTGCTTCTTTTATTCTTTGCATTATTATTTTGGAATCATCATTAGATATAACTCTCTTAATCCCTTTTTAATAATTGTTAATCATATTCATTTATTCATCATGTTTTGCTTTCTTAATATGATTGACAACCTTGTTAACATGTTAAACTTGATAATGAGTGAGTAGTTTCATTAACTAGGGTTAATGGGTAATTAGGGGAAACCAACATGGGGGATGATTCATGCTTAATTTAATATGTTTTCATAATTTATTTGCTTGGTTGTTGTAATCTCAACTTATGCACATGTTATGTTTGATGAAATGCGAGCCTATGAATCCTTGCATTTTTTACCCATCACCTACCTTTTCAATGAAACTTGTAAGACATAAACCAACTCGAGTCTCATTCGACCATGCATATAGTTGAGTAGGGAGGATTAAGTCGACTTGTAGGTGTTGTACAATCTAATCGATTCGGCTCCGGAACCCAAACCTTCCTAGCATTGTAAGATATAAACCAACTCGATCCTATCACAACAATAATTGCTTGCTTATAATTTGAGAATATGTTTGTATGATCAATTCACATGAATCCCATATGAACCCATGACATCCTAGATCTTTTAATCAATTATTTACATCTCATTTTAGTGATCTTGCTTGCTTACTTTAATTGTTATTTAGTTTAGTGATCTTCTTATCTCAACCCAAATCGTGACACCCCTAGACACCACTACTTGCAATCGAAAATCCTACATCAATACCCGTCCCTTGGGATTCAACCTTTACTTGCCTCTTTACTACTAGTAGAGTTGTTTGTGAAGTTATAAATATTGTTTGGTCTAGGTGCTCCTAACGACAAGTAACCGAAATCTAAGCTCAAAGCGACCCGACCAAGGTTTAATCCGTATTTCGGTGATAATATTTGGTTAATTACATTTAAGAGGTATTTTAAAGGCTTTTATTTCATTTCTTTACATTTTGGAAGGTATTTTAAAGCCTTTCATCATTTCTTTACATTTTCAAAATAAATGTATTAGTCACCAACACAAAGTCATCCTTGGTTCTACATACCCTGTCGGATTTTAACCCGAGTACGATGAAGAGTATCGACTAATTATATTCAAATGAACTTAAAACAATTAGTTCATAATTACTTTTAAAACCATTCATGTCAAGCTTATAAAGTCGAACCCGACATCGAAAATCATCAAAACAATGATGATTATTCAAGTCTCGTTCCTCAAATCAACGCAAATACGACCGAAACGGTCCTTTTCAACCAAAACGGTTCCAAATATCCATTTTCAATACGTTTTATAATGTTTTTCAATGGTCACAATGCGTCTTATACCGTTGACAGACCCACGCCTAAACAGGCCATTTTTTTTCCTATTTTCAAACCAGGGAGACCCCCTTACATCGCCAATAGGCTCGCGCCTCATCTGGCTGCCAGGTGTAGGGTCTGTTCCCTTTCCAGCATTAGTCTAGGACGATCCCGACTCCGGATAACCCGGATATAGGACGGATCAGATGACTAACTTGCTCAGTCAAAAACCGTATTTGCAAAACGTCTTATTAAGACAAATGGATCACGTTATGAACCATAAACCTAATTTGGTAAATGGATGTTTAATTTCCGTCTTGCATGCAAATCAACCATAAATCCAACTCGACATCTTAGACTTGATACTTGGATTAAATCAAACGACTTAGAAAGCTCTCGCATGTTAGGTTTAAATTATTGGATGCGCATTCACGCATTTAAACCGTTTTATCAACTTTTCCATTCAACCAACCAAGATCGATCAGTAGAGAACGCTACCGCGGGCGGGATTGGGTGTCTGATTAAAGGGCTTCCCAATACGTACCTTCACCGCTTACTCAGAAACTTTGGATAGTGGACGACCTTATCCAGGGCGTACGAGAGTCATTGTAGAGATAAGATGCTAAAGAGGGACGATTCCTTATCTTTAGTACCTATGTCAAACACTGCTTTGTGCTTCGTTTGACCGAGGTATAAAGTGGATTCAAACGGGTTCCAAGCATCCCACAAATGCTTGGTGGCAACTCCGAACATCCCTAATCGTTTCGAGACCCTTACCGAGATGAAAACGACCGATCTAAAACGATCCGGTCGAAGGAATTTTTACGCCGCCGAGCGTATCTTTCAAATGACCGCTATACATTCGACAGATCGGCTCGGCGTGTAGGTGGGCCCATGTCCACAGATTGGAGACTCCGCTGGGGAGAGCTAGGACACTTGTGTCTTTTTGATCCCTAGATGGTGAGACTCGAACAAGGTCTTGGTTGGAATGCATTAATTGATATTACGGTCACGGCCGGGTTCTTTGTCCGGGCCCGTACCGTAACCCTTTTCGATGCGTTGGCTCGTCTCTTCGGCGTGAGTTTTCTCATCCCCGCGTTTTGAATCTCGATTGAGTCAAGCATACTGTTGACGATAGACATTTCTGTTTCGTCAAAGAGCTTTCATCACCTTCGAGCACGAGGCTAGGGCACCCTCCTTACACATTTTGTTTGGATTGGTATCCCTCTCATAAATCGGGATTTGATTGCTTGGTGTGTAACCCACCCTTTTAAGCCAAACCCCGTGTCAGCATTATGCATAATATAATGAACTGTGAGAGTTTATGTGCTACTTGATCATAAGTCCTTCCGTGTCATTTTCTAACTTTCAAAAACACTTTTTTGCGCCATTATAATGGTCGTTTCAAACCTCGGTCTTTCGCCGACTGTTGCCATTTCAACACGCCTTTCTAGGCCGTCGTAATGACGATTTTCAAACTCGGTTTTTTATAACCATTTCAACACGCCTTTCTAGGCCGTCGTAATGACGATTTTCAAACTCGGTTTTTTATAACCATTTCAACACGCCTTTCTAGGTCGTCGTAATGACGATTTTCAAACCCGGTTTTTATAACCATTTCAACATGCCTTTTAGGCCGTCGTAATGACGATTTTCAAACTTGGTTTTTAAAACCATTTCAAATCACCTTTTTATGCCGTTATAATCGCCGCGTCTAGACACGGATTTTAACCCGTTTCGTGCCGACAATGGCACTTTCAAACCCCGAGAAAAGAGAACACCCTTTTCTCGAGACACTTTCGAGATCCCGAGGACCATACACCGTCCCCGAGACCTCTTCAAACATTTCAAACCCGATTTTCAAAACATACAATTTTGAATTTCAAAAACCGTCTTGGGAAGCAGTACGTTGTTTTCCGAGCCGATTCAAACTCAAAACCGTCTTTCGCTAAAAAACTTAAGACAACCCCTTCAACTGACCGACTTGCGGAGATCTCTATCTTCGGAAGCCGTCCATAAAGCGACAAATGAATCTTTTTGAAAATTTCTATTTTCGAAAACTTCACTCCACCATTCCAATTCCGCCACGTGTCTATCGAGTCGAAGCAAACGTACTTATGTGTCTTTACTTATGAGTTGTCTCACCACGAGACTCGTCCAATGGCGTCACGCCGCTACTTTGGACGCGTGTCAAAGTTCGGTCAACACCGTCCGTTATAAATCGAGTCAGCACCGAGGTACCACACACGGTCACCCTCGTCTTGTTGAGTCTGATCTTTGTCTCCTCCTTTATGTTGTTCTAGTTCAGTCTTTGAGCCGTGTCGGATCGAGTTGTAATGTGAGCCGTTTTTCTACCTCAGAACCATGGCCCCGTCTTCAACTTCGTCAATCAACGATAACAACGATGATAACAACAGAGATGTCACAACTGCTCAACTAGCCAGCCTGCGCACTACTCTTAAGGTCACTCTGGACCGTGTCGAGACCCGTATCGACACCCTGGAAAACAAAGAAGGTGGAGAACACAACACTCCGCCTTTGACTGAAACTGAGAAAAAAAGGCTCAAGCTCCTGGAAGAACAGCTGCTGGCCCGGGGTAACAATATCCATCTTGAGAACAACCAAAGGTTAGAACCTGTTGGGGATCAACTACCTGACAACTTTACCTTGACCGATGTGCCCAAATTCAAGGGAGTGGAGGAGCCACTCAATCATATCCGAGCCTTCAAAGACTACATGGCCATAAAAGGGGTTAAACAGGAACTTTTCACCCGAATCTTTCCATCATCCTTGGAACCGATCCCTCGCCAATGGTACTACTCCCTTGACCCGAAGAACCTTACTACCTGGGATGAGGTCGCAGTTGAATTTGCTAAGCAATTTGCCGACAATGTCGAAATCCAAGCCAACACCCGTACCCTTGAGGTCCTAACCCAAAATGACAAGGAGGGATTCACCGAGTTCTTAACCCGTTGCAAGAGGGTAAGCACCCAGTTGGTCAGCAAGCCTAGTGAGTCAACCTTGGTGGAAAAATTTGTCAACAATCTCCGCACGGTGTATGCCAACTTACTGAGGTACCAAAACACCTTCCAAGACCTGCAAATCCTTGGGACACGCATTGAAGACGACCTCCGTAAGGGTGTCCTATCCAAAACCACCAGTAGAGGCTACCAGGGATCCACATCAACCGGATCTCGCCCTTATAGTCAGACGAAAAAGATTGATAAGGTCAACCTCCTTGAACCAACCGCCAAGAGAGCTGAGCGCCCCCAAAGAGTGTTCACTAATATAGGGTCAACTTATGCAAGTGCCCTAAAGAGGCTCATAGACCAAGGGAAACTACGACCAATCAGACCCACCCCGGATCAGTCTGATGCTAAGAAATCCCGCTTTTGGAACCCTAATGCCTACTGTCAGTACCACCAAGGGAAAGGGGCATGACACAGAAACCTACTTCAAACTCAAACACATCATCCAAGACATGATCGAGAAAGGGGAATTGCCTTTGCCTCCACTAACTAGACCAAACAACAAAACAAACCCTTTGGGAATCCATGCTATCTCCGATGAGGAGTCAACCTTGGACTGCTCACACCTCATCCTGCCAATTGATGACGAGGTGAATGCCCTGGAGAAGGATCCATCGGACGGGGTATTTGTGTTCAGTGCCGCAACTTTGCTTGCCATGTGTCCAACAAGTTAGGGAAGCTATAGCTAGTCTCTCCGAAAGGATAACCCGACTTGACGACGCTTACCACCGTCTGGTTTTCAGTCCTCTAACACCACGCCCGAGGGAGGGTCCCCCGAACACCCAAAATTACCCTCACCAGGATGGATTGCTCCCACGACCAGTCTGCCATACACCTCACGATAACTACGCTCACAATAATCAACCTCACAAAAATCACCCTCACAAAAACTACCCTCACAAAAATTTCCCTCACAAAAACTACCCACCGAGGAAGACCCCTACAAGGTACCCTCGAGATCCCGAAATCAATGGCATCTGGAGAGACGATGTTGAAGATGTCTATATTGTCCCAGGGAAAGTGAAACAGGCAAAAGTCATCGGTCATCTTACCCGGTCCGGACGCCCCTATCAAAATCCGAACAATTCAATGGTCGCTCCAACAACGAATGACCAAGTTGTCCCAGACGCGGACACCCAGCCCAAGGCTCCCGAGAATTCTATCCTCAAACAACTCAGAAAGTAAAAGCCGAAATCTCAATTTGGCAACTGATTGCCACATCCTTCGAGCATCGGCAGGCTCTACTACAAGCCTTGGGAAAACTGACTGTGCCCTCTACCTCCTCCCCGGAAGAAGTGGTGGCAGACATGACAAGGGATGTCCCTGACTTGAGCAACCCGATCATTTTTTCTGACGAAGATATCCCTCCCTTCGGAGCCAACCATAACCTGGCCCTGTACATCACCGTACAATGCCTCAAAAAGAATGTGCCTATAGTTCTTGTGGATGACGGATCCGCGGTCAATGTCGTTCCCCTCAAAACGGCTCATAAAATGGATATCAAAGAAGCTGATTTGGTCCCAACCAATCAAGGAGTATGTGCTTATGACGGCACTGGTCGTAAGGTCTCACGGCTTATCACTCTAATTGTCGCAACCGGACCACTGGAAAGGCAAGCCAGTTTTCAGGTAGTTGACATTTACGCCTCCTTCAATATGCTTCTGGGACGTCCCTGGATTCACGCCGTCAAGGCAGTTACCTCAACTCTCCACCAGAAAATCAGGGTCCCCTTCAACGGGAAAATGATCACAATTCCTGCTTCCCCGATCATAGCCGTCATAAAAAAGGGAATAGCCTCCCAGGCCATTGAGGAGGACGACAATGAAATGTGGGGATTCCAAGCCGTGAATGCCATAACTAATGAATCAGCATCCTCTGATTGTGACCCGTTTGCCAACCTCACTGTCAACCGCATTCTGATGCGATGAGGTTATTTCCCGGGTTTACCCCTCAATCCGTTAAAGGACACCTTACCTCCCTTGAAACAGGCTAAGGTCCCCAACATCCCCTTTGGGTTGGGCTATGAACCTACCGATGAAGATATCCAGGAGATGAACCTCCTAGTTCGAAAGCGCAAGAAGCACGGAGTTATCCTCCGTCCCTATCATTTGACCCTCAATGGATACTTTGTCCCCGAGGGAGAGGTCGAGCTCTACCATGGCTTTCCGGAGCCGATCTATGACTCTGTGGCCAAAGTCAGGCACCCGGGTGTGGAAGTCTTCCAGGACTGCTACTTCATCCCCGACAACACCGAAGCTGCATCAACCGAGTCTAGGCTATCCTCATGCCTCGACGGACAAGCTATCACTCTCCTCTTTGGAGAGGATAACATTAAACACCTCGACTATTAGGACATCATCAACATCGCTCTGAAGGATAACCAATTTGACCCCACCGCCTTGATCTCTGATACTTACCCAGAGAAAGCTACACAGGGCTGGAGGAAGACCATCAAGTGGACCGATCGCCAAGGCCGAATTCTCAAGATCACAACTGGAGAAGGCCCTATGTTCAAAGAGGGAGGTGAAGAAGAATCCGAGTTTGAGTCAGAGTCAGAGTCTGTCATAGCTCCTAACACTCCTGATGTCCCAGTCAAGGTCGCCTTCCCACTGTTTTATCACAAGCTTGTGGCTGATTCAGAGGCTCGTGTCAACTTAATGAACGCGAAGTTTGCTTATGACTCGTCTTAATTTAACTGCAATACAATTCTGAATGACTATGAGGAATTTGACTTGAGTGACTACCCACCTCACCTAGCCAAAGAACTTGACAAACGGGAAACCAGAACTCCCATCATTGAGGAGACCGAACCTATTAACGTAGGAACCGACAACATGCCTCAAGAACTTAGGATAGGGACAACCGTTGACCCCTCGGAAAGACAACAGTTCATTGACCTCCTCCACGAATACAAGGACGTATTTGCCTGGTCCTACAGAGATATGACTAGGATTGACAGGGAAATTGTAGAGCACCGGATACCCATTAATCCCGGAGCTAAACCCGTGAAGCAAAAGCTGCACCGGATGCGTCCTGAATGGGCCTTGAAAATCAAAGAAGAAGTGGATAAACAGTTCAAGGCCGGTTTCATCAAAGTGTCTGAATACTCTGACTGGGTGGCCAACATCATTCTTGTACCGAAGAAAGACAGGAGAATTCGGGTTTGCGTCGACTTTAGGGATCTGAACAAGGCAAGTCCAAAGGACGACTTCCCTTTGCCACATGTTGACATTCTGGTGGACAATACTGCCGAACAAGCTCTTCTATCATTCATGGACGTGTAGGCTGGGTACAACCAGATCAAAATGGCTGAGGAGGACATGTACAAGACTGCATTCACTACACAGTGGGGTACATACTGCTACATGGTCATGCCCTCCGGCCTCATCAACGCCGTAGCTACCTATCAAAGAACCGCTACCACTCTCCTACATGATATGATGCATAAGGAGGTAGAGGTATATGTCAATGACATGATTGTCAAATTAAGAAAACGGGACGGCCACATCAGCGCCCTCCGGAAATTCTTCGCTCGTCTGAGAAAATATAACATGAGAGTAAATCCATAGAAGTGTGCATTCGTGGTCACCTCCGGAAAACTTTTGGGACATGTCATCAGCAAAAGAGGCATTGAGATTGATCCAACCAAAATCAAAGCCCTTCAACAAATGCCACGGCCTAAGAACGAGAAGGAGATTCTGGGATTTCTTGGTCAGGTTCAATACATCAGCCGCTTCATTTCCAAGCTCACCATGATCTGTGAACCAATATTCAAGAAACTTCGCGCCTCCGATCACACCGATTGGGACGACGACTGTCAAAAGGCCTTCGACAGGATAAAGGACATCCTATCCAAGCCTCATGTCCTCATGCCACCTCAACCAGGGATTCCTTTATCCTTATACCTGATTGTCACCGGCACAGCCATGGGAGCAATGCTAGCATAAACGGTCGACGACCAAGAACGAGCCATCTACTACATCAGCAAAAAGTTCATTGAGTATGAGACAAGGTATACCCAACTGGAAAAGATATGCCTTGCCCTAGTATGGTCAACAATGAAGCTGCGGCATTACATGCTCAGCTGTACGGTCCACATCTACTCCAAGATAGACCCGGTCAAATACATCTTCGAGAAACCTGTACTAAACGGAAGGCTGTCTAGATGGACAGTCTTGATGTCCGAGTTTGATCTCAAGTTTGTACCCCTCAAGTTTATCAAGGGAAGGGCAGTCGCCGATTTCCTAGCAGAGAATCCTATCATCGAGGATCCAACGACCAACACATGGTCACTTCCTGACGAAGACATCCTTTGTGCTGTCTCCGACGCATGGGACCTATACTTCGATGGTGCATCTAATCTGAGAGGCTTCGGGGTAGGAATCCTTCTAATATCGCCGGAAGGAGAAAATGTTCCGATCTCGGTCAAACTAGACTTCGCCGTCACCAACAATGCCGCGAAATATGAAGCATGCCTCATCGGCCTACAAGCATCCATAACACTTGGCATCAAGAGACCGAGGGTCCACGACGATTCCTCGCTCATCATCAATCAGGTATCCGGATCATGGAAAATCCGAAGTGACAGCTTAGCTCCCTACCGAGAGAAAATCAATCAAGAGGTCGAGTTCTTCGACCAAGTTGACTACTTCCACTTGCTACGAGAGGAAAATAAATTTGCTGATGCCCTAGCAAAACTTGCCGCGCTCGTCAATATACTTGACGACATGACATCAATGCCCCTATGTGTCGAGAAAAGGAGCGAGCCAGCTCACATCTGTGTCATCAACAACGACGAGGAAAGCCATGCCGAACCTTGGTACCAAGCCATCCTCAACTCCAAAACCAAAAACGAATTCCCTCCCAACTCTGATCAAAGAGGACAAAGAGCCATCCGTTTACTTGCATCACAATTCGTGATGAACCAAGATCAACTATACAAAAGAACACCCCAAGGAATTCTCCTCCTTTGCATTGACCATCACAAAGCCAAAAAAGTCATGGGAGAGGTCCACGACGGAGAATGCGGCCCTCACATGAGCGCAATGATGCTTACCCGAAAAATCATGCGGCTAGGCTACTATTGGACCACCATGGAAGCCGATTGCCGTAACTACGTCAAACATTGCCACAATTGCTAAATCTTCGCCAACATAAAACACATACCATCATCCCTTTTATACACCATAACATCACCATGGCCTTTCTCCACATGGGGCATCGACATCATCGGGAAAGTCAACCCGATAGGCACTAAGGGGCATTGCTTCGTCCTCGTCGCCATCGACTACTTCACCAAATGGGTGGAAGCACAATCATATGAAGTCTTGACCGCCAAACAAGTGGCCAAGTTCATCCAAAACAACATCATTTGTCGATATGGGGTACCCCATGAAATCATCTGCGATTAACGCTCTCACTTCCGGGCGGAAACTCCGGCCTTGCTGGACAAATACAAGATCAAACGACATCGATCATCCCCCTATCGTCCCCAAACCAACGGAGCGGTGGAGGCAGCTAACAAAACACTTGTCACCATTATCAAGAAAATGCAAGATAACTACCGCGATTGGCCGAGCAAACTCCCATTCGCGCTCTAGGGATACCGACCCTCCATTCGAACAGCGACAGGCACCACGCCCTTCTACTTAGCATACGGTATGGAGGCGGTCCAACCGGTAGAGTTAGAGGTCCCTTCTATATGCATCCTACTGGAGAGAAAGTCCCTGAGGCGGAATGGACCCGTCGAAGGTACGAACAACTCACTCTTCTAGACGAACGGCGGCTCAACGCCTTGCACAACGTCCAGCTATACCAACGACGTATACAACGGGCATTCAACAAGAAGGTTAAACCCAGGAACATCCAGGAAGGCGACTTGGTCCTCAAGTCGGTTCGAGCACCGTTACCCGTCGATCCGGATGGAAAATTCAAACCCAGCTGGGCCGGGCCATACCTGGTCAAGAAAATACTTTCGGGAGGCACACTGAGACTGAGTGAGCTAGTCAGGGAGGATTTTAGAAACCCGACCAACCTAGACCAACTCAAGAAATACTACCCTTGAACCATAACAACCAACAACCTAACCCTAGTTTTACAACTAGCGACCACCTTAACCCTTTTCAAGTCAAGTTCCTCAACGCATTCTGATTTGAAATTGCATGTTTTATCGAGTCTAAGTTGCGGCACATTGCCCGTTTCGAATGTCCTTTGATCTATCAAAGGAAACATCCATTTGCACTAAAAAAAACCCTGAACTACGAGCATTGTTTGATTTCACCTCTTCAGGTTGATACGTAGGCAGTCTCTCTTATACATGAGGGATACAACCACAAAACCCAAATTAATTTAAAAAACATTTCGAACTACGATCATGGTTTGATTTCACCTTTTCAGGTGGATACGTATGCAGTCCTTTCTTACACAAGAAGGATACAACCATCCCCATAATAAAAAAAAAAACAACCACACATAAAAAAAAAACATCCCCATCAAAAGAAAGAGGGGGGGGACATTTCCTTTCCTCACAAAAAATACAAAAACGAGCCTTTCTCCTTCCCACAAAAATCCCATTTTCCAAGTGCAAATGTTTACGATGATTCAAACCGAATTGCCTTTCCAAAATGGATGGAAGAAACAAGCGTTCACAATTTCAACATGAGTAATCCTCTTATTTAATTAATAAAGGGAGGGATCACAATTTCAACAAAAAATAAAGCTCGACGAGCCTACAACGTGTTAAAGCTAAGGTGTCGACTAAAACGCCTCACATAATAAAACTAGCACAAAACACAAAAAACATAGCTAGTACAACATAATAAAAAACACACAACACTAATACACATAATAATAAAGTGGGTAATGGAGGTCTTCACTCTTCCATTCTACCCTTGCCTTTTCCCTCGGGGTACATCTTCCCCTTGTTCTTCTTGTTGGCCCGCCTAGCATGAATTTCCTCCTCGGAACGGATCCTCAACGGATCTACAACGGCAACGGCCTCCGGTCTATTGCAAGATCCCATTTTCGGCCCAAAACGAGCCCATGCACGGCCCACTATATTTTTGGGACCCGAGCTTCTCCTCTTTGGTGGTCTAATCACATCCGGGCTAACCCCATCAACATAATCCTCAAAGAAGGCACGGTTGGCCTTGCCAACCTCTCAATACTTCAAGTCGACAACCTCGTCCTTACTGTATTTGGACCTCTCTTCCAAGGACGAAGCTCTTGACCACTTGACATAAGCGGGAGTCACCCATGTCGTGGCAACGGGGTTTGGTACCTCCCAAAGCGGCCGAGTGGCCCACCATCTTTCGAAGACCTTCACAAGCTCGGAGTTCTGGAAAACATTCTCTTGGACAAGGGTATCTTGAGCGGGCACCTTTTGTTGACGCCCCATTTGCCTCATGAGCCTTTCAGGATAAACGAAAGAAGCAACCTTCAAAACCACCACCATCAAAGAACGAGGACTAGCACCCGAAGCGGGCAACCCCATGAAGGACCTCAAGTGCCACCATGGCACCACCCAACGGATGTGAGGACCACCCTCCTCCGCCAATCTTGCGGCCCAATAGGCCTCGGAAGAAGCAAAGCTATCCGAGTAAAACTTCTTCCTCATAGTAAGGTGATGGAAGGAATAAGAAGAAGAATCAACCGGAGGCTCTACATACGTTAGCCTCTCCAATAGCCACACTTGGAGGATCCTTGGGGATCCAAACGAGGGAGCCTCTTCATAAGAACCCTTCTTGTCCAAAGCTTGGATGATCTCGCCAAGCACCGACCATGATGGATCCCTACCGTGCTCCATTTGCTCAACCACATGTACAAGGGTCATGCTACCATAGCATTTTGGCCCCTCCATCTTCAAAGCATCAACAAAGAGGTATACATGGACAAGGCAAAAGGCAAGAGCCCTTCTCCTAGCCACCTCCAAAACATTTGCATCCAATCTGTTTGAAAAGATGTTGATAAGAGCCAACATATCCATAACATGTGGAGCAAGGAGGAAGTTGACTTGACTTGTCGACAAGCGCAACATAGAACGGAATTTCTCCTTGTAGCACAACCGAGTCGGAGGAAGCACCGGAATACAACCCGGCCACCCACCAATGGCTCCAACTTCTTCGGCAAGTGGACAAATTTCACCTTTCGGGAAAACGATAACATCGTGTTCCGAATCCCAAAACCGAGAACATGCTTCGAGAAATGAGGATTGCACCTTGACTTAACGGAGCACTAACAATTAACCAACTCCCATGCAAATGAGTTGATACTTTTCGGGAGGCGACAAATCCCGGCACCATTGTCGCAACACATTCTCAAAGGCATCCATGAAATATTTTTGTGGAAGAAGAAGAAGAGGTTTTGTAGAGATGTTTTGTGTTTCGGATGTTGAAACAATGAAGCACGAACATCCCTATTTATACAAAACAATCAGAGCATTTTTCAGAAAAAAGGGAGAGCTGCTTCCTATCGCCAAATAGCTCGCGCCTCTTTAGGCCTATTCTCAGGATTCCCACCTTGAATTGTCCCTTTCAAGTTGTGTTTTCTCCTGACACCTCAATCCTCCCGCCGGAATGCTCGCGCCTCTTCGGGATGGTCCGGGACATTTTGTGATTCCTCACACTCACATTTCCTTGTCTTCGCATTTTACGAAATCCGACACGGTTTCCTTGACGCAGCTTTAAACATACATATTTTTCTTTCTTTTTTTAAAAGGGGGAAGGGCTAGTCGCCCCAATCCGCGACGGATCGTTTCCATGTCAATCAAAATTTCGAAATTTTTTCGCTTTTTTGCAATTTCCCAGCGAAAATAAAAATTGAAAATTGATAACACGACATCAGTTTTCCTCAAAATTTCAAGCACTCACAAAGTCGAGTCTTGATCTCACAAAAAAAATCAAATCAAATACACTCGAGAAAATCTATTCTAAAATTCACCACTGGTGGTTTGAGTTTGAATTTTTTCAAGTCACAAATCAATTTGAACAATCTCGATGCGTTTTAATTCAAGACACGAGATAATTGCTCAAATTTTCAAATCAATTTATTTTTAGGAGGTCCGAATACGACGACTTGTCGCGGAATTTTCAAAACGTCATTTCGAATTTTAACTTCGTATCACCGTGGTTAAAATTTTGTTTTCAATCAAGTGCTTCTTATGTGTTTACGTTTATGCATATGTGATACCTGTTGCCTGTTTTCTACACTAACGATGCAGGAACTAGTGCAAAGCAAAAAGGGGAATTGACAACCGACAACGCTTCTCCGAAACACAACAAAAAAAAAGCCAAAAATCACAAAATGAACCACAATCCAAAAACACATATATACAAACCGCCTCACGCAAAATACATCGACACACGTTTGGTACAAACGACTGAACATGCAAACAGGAGCTAGTACAGACATCTATCATACAGACACTAGCCTACAACAACCATTTATCATACAGACACTGGCCTAAGATAACAAACTGGGGGCTATCTGCCACCTACCGAACTAAACACTCCCTATCCTTTCGCTCGGAAAAGAAAAGGAGCAACACAGGAAACAGAGGAGTAACAACGAAAGCAGAGGTGGTTACCACGACAGTAATACCTCGCTCCTACTCCACGACAAAAAAGAAGACAGTGTCTGGCAGACTTTGGATAATAAGCAGACCAAGAACCTTGATGCGGCGCACCACCCCGGTGTTGACCCCCAATCATCAGCCATCCTGTCTATGAGCCACAATGAATAGGACAAGCCGGCCACATCAGCCGCCTCCCCTTCTCTACGGAAGCATCCTCTACCACCACCTCGGCTCCAGCATCCCCCCCACCCCCGGTCGCTTATGCTCCTCCCGAATTATCTTCCTCCTCCAAGATCTCAACGACAGACCCCGTAGGCCCCGAACGCTCCCCTGCAATCAAAGGCAAATCAAAGAACGTCATCTAAAATTTCGGCATTACGACGGCGTGAAATGGACAAACCCAAGAAAAAAACATGCAAAGCAGAACAAGGGCATCTCGCCCAAACCCAACCAAACAAAAACAATTCACAAAAAACGCACAAAAAAAAAACGACTCGCCGTTCTTTTCAAGCAAAAGACGAGTCAAATCAACAACAGACAAAAATGGCATCTCAAGACCCGCACAAGGTCCGCCAACAAACCAAAATACATTCCCAATACAATGGGGTATTTTTGTACGGCTTAAAAAGGCGATTCTTACGCCAATTTGAGCACAAACCGGTCAAAATTTCAAAATACGACCACGACAAGGCAACGTGATTTTATCACGCCTCAAAGCAACCCAAACTACGAATGAGGTCCATTTCAAGGCAAACTGACTCAATTCAAGCCCAAACAGGCGCTTATTCTGTCAGACATAAGACCGTCACCAAAGGCAAAATTTCCAATTTTGCCCACAATACCCAACAAAGGTCTAAAATGGCAAATACAATCTTTCCCGACTACAATGTAACCTAGTGGGACCCACTACCCAAGCAAATAAACTTGACATTGTTAAATGAGACGGTTTCTTCGCCTCACTCACATTTTTCGAGCATAGGGGACGCAAACGAGGACCAAAATGCAAACTAAAAGCACCTCTATACTCCTAAACAGATTTCTAACCTAATGCAATCATCAATTTCACTCGAAATGGGCTCAATCAAAACACCTAAATCAATTCTCAAGGGTAAACATTTTGCCCTAATTTAATCTATCAAAAAGACCAACAAATTCAAATGGATTCAAAAGGAAATACGTACCTTGAGATGACATGTTGATAATGGCACGAATGGGAGCAAGCAAGAAGACCAACAATGGCGATTTTCCGTGGGTTTTCGAGTTTGTGTGAGGAAGACGAAGAATGAATGACGAGCAAGCCATTCTCGCGTCTTTTACAGGAAAATAGGGGAGCCCCCTTACCTCGCCAATTTGCTCGCGCCTCAATGGGGTGCTCCCTGCTCTATTGTAGCGGAATTTTGGGCTTTGGCTTAATTTCCCATCAAACATCAAATTTTCAATGACGACATTAAGGACTGTCATTTTTCAAATACAAAAACAAATAGTGAAATCAAAATTCCCTATTTCCCTTCAAAATTCCAAACAAACGGCGATTAAAACCGCCATTTTGCAAATACAAAAATAATAGTGAAAATTCAAATTCACTATTTCTTCAAATTTCAAACGACGGCAATTAAAACCATTATTTTCAAAAATGATAGTGAAAAATTCAAATTCACAATTTCGCCAAATTTCAAACGACGTCAATTAAAACCGTCATTTTCAAAATAATAGTGAAAATTCAAAATTCACTATTTCCTTCACATGCCAACGGCGGCAACATAAACCGTCACTTCAAACGTGATAGCGAAAAATCAAAATTCGCTATTTCCTCCAAAATTCAAACAAACGGCGACTAAAACCACCACTTCAAAAACAAGTAGTGAAGATTCAAAATTCACTACTCCTTCAAATGTCAACAGGGGGCTTCCTCGCGGAACCCGCTTATTTCAAAAACGACAATAGTGAAATTCAAAATTCACTAATTCCACGTCAGCATCAAGAGTTCGCTATCTCTAAAACAAGCCCATCCAACGCGGCTATTCTCACGGTCTATCAACTGACCGCCGCATGGCTGGCGAGTCCTCCTCATATACGCCCCATGGCTGGTGAGCCATACAACACACCGCGACTGGCAAGCCCTCCTCATGTACGCCCCATGGCTGGCGAGCCTAACAACGCATCGCGGCGTGCGAGCCCTCCTTATATAATGCCCATAGCTGGCGAGCCTTACAACGCATCGCGGCTGGAGAGCCCTCCTCATATACGCCCCATGGCTGGCGAGCCTTACGACGCACCGCGGCTCGCGAGTGCTCCTCATGTACGCCCCATGGCTGGCGAGCCTTATAACGCATCGCGGCTGGCGAGCACTCCTCATATATGCCCCTGGCTGGCGAGCCTTACAACGCATCGCGGCTGGCGAGCCCTCCTCATATACAGCCCATGGCTAGCGAGCCTAACAACTCATCGCGGCTGGCGAGCCCTCCTCATATACGCCCCATGGCTGGCGAGCCTTACAACGCGCCGCGGCTCGCGATCCCTCCTCTTGTACGCCCCATGGCTGGCGAGCCTTAAAACGTATCGCGGCTGGCGAGCCCTCCTTATATACGCCCCTGGCTAGCGAGCCTTAAAAAGCATCGTGGCTGGCGAGCCATCCTCATATACGCCCCATGGCTGGTGAGCCTTACAAGTTACAACGCACCGCGGATGGTGAGCCCTCCTCATGTACGCCCCATGGGTGGCGAGCCTAACAACGCATCGCGGCTGGCGAGTCCTCCTCATATACGCCTCATGGATGGCAAGCCATACAATGCATCGCGGCTGGCGAGCCCTCCTCATAAACGCCTCACGGCTGGCGAGCCATCCTCATATACGCCCCATGGCTGGCGAGCCTTACAACGCAACGCGGCTGGCGAGCCCTCTACATATACGCCCCATGGCTGGCGAGCCTTACAATGCACCGCAGCTGGCGAGCCCTCCTCATGTAAGCCCCATGGCTGGCAAGCCTTACAACGCATTGTGGCTGGCGAGCCCTCCTCATTTACGCCCCATGGCTGGCGAGCCATACAACGCATCACGGCTGGCGAGCCCTCCTCATATACACCCCATGACTGGCGAGCCTTACAACGCATCGCGGCTGGCGATGCCTCGACATATACGCCCCATGGCTGGCGAGCCTTACAACGCACCGCGGCTGGCGAGCCCTCCTCATATACGCCCCATGGCTGGCGAGCCTTACAACGCATCGCGGCTGGCGAGCCCTCCTCATATTTGCCCCATGGCTGGCGACCCTTACAACGCATCGTGGCTGGCGAGCCCACCTCACATACGCCCCATGGCTGGCGAGCCATACAACGCACCGCGGATGGCGAGCCCTCCTCATGTACGCCCCATGGCTGGCGAGCCTTACAACACGCCGTGGCAGGCGAGCCCTCCTCACGTACGCACCCCAGCTGGCGAGCCTTTGTCCCCAAACATGCAAGGATATATCCGAAGATGCCTCAGGTATGACTCCTTCTTATGGCTGGCGAGCCTTTGTACGTAGTCTAACGGACTTTAAATGACCCGTGCGGACAGTCGACATGCACTAAACTGTTCCCGACGACAGGTCCTTTGCTTGTACCCTCGATACGCCTTGGCGTCGCCCTTCCCGACGGCAGGTCCTTGTCCCGAATCCTTTCGAGCCGCCTTGACGTCGCTTGGGTCTCCAGGTTGTAATCTTCGATTCACCTGGGGGCTCTTCTTTGACTTTTGCCATGTCCAAGCCTCGGTCAAAGTGGGGGTTCTGTAGATTCCCGGTATCTGCTGAGACTCCAGCAAACACCTGATGATTATCGGACTACAACATGCTTTGGAATCGCGGCGTTTGATCGACAGTTCGTGTACAACTTTACGTCGGAAAACTTAAAACGATTTCGAAAATAACACATTTCAAAACTTTTCAAAAGTACCTGGAGTGCTTAATGCATGACGACGGGGTCACAATGACACTAACTAGAGTCAAAACCGACACCGGACCAAAACCGACTCAAAAATTCAAATCCCGACTCCAACAACGAGTCAAACCGAGTCAAACACAAAAAAACAAACCATTCAAATGCTTCCATGTTAAGATTTCCCGGATTCATGTATGGTCAAGCACCAAACATGTGCATACAAATCCTAGGATAGAACAAATCATGATTGCATTTGTGTGATAGTGACAAGACACCTCGAGGACGTGCTACATTGCTCGCGCCTCTTTGAGCAGCCCAGGTGGCCACGTCGCTCAAAACTCACACAACCACTCATTTTCCTATAAATACCCCTTAAATGCCCCCATTTGAGAACTTACGCGAGTGTCCGCCCCCTCTTTTCTCCCTTAAAATTCTAGACTCGACTTCCTAAGTCACAATCCGACGCGTATTTACGACCTACCGATCATAAATACAAGCCTTACACATTGTTTGGTACCGTCATCGTGCATTAAATCACTTGACCGACCACTTCGACCTATACACCATCACTAAACTTAACAAAACACTCTTTTTTTTTTACTGAAACGGTTTTAAACCAAGTCTTTTCCGACAAAACGAGTTGATACACTTACGTCGGTTTCTCGCCATAAACCAAGCATGTAAGTATGATGGTGTAAAAATCCTTATTTTATCATGTCTTTAATGGTTTTATGACTAGAATATGCTAAATCATGCATAACACGATCCAAATATAGGTTCGACGAGCCAAAACTGAGTTTTGGCCTGAGACAGAAGCCCCTTGTTATGCACAGAGGCTCGCGCCTCAATGGGGTGCCCAGGTCAGACTCAACCGTGTTTGTTCTCGTCTTTCCTCTTTAATTTATTATCATATTTGTAATCGGTTTTTACCATTTCAAGTATTTTCAAACCCATTTTTATTTTATTTTACACGTTTTAACCATAAAACATTTTTCACCCTTCGTTCTTAATACCATGACGGTTTAATCCCTATTTCGGTGATAATATTTGGTTAATTACATATAAGAGGTATTTTAAAGTCTTTTATTTCATTTCTTTACATTTTGGAAGGTATTTTAAAGCCTTTCACCATTTCTTTACATTTCAAAATAAATGTATTAGTCACCAACACAAAGTCATCCTTTGTTCTACATACCATGTCGGATTTTAACCCGAGTACGATGATGAGTATCGACTAATTATATTGAAATGAACTTAAAACAATTAGTTCATAACTACTTTCAAAACTATTCATGTCAAGCTTAACAAGTCGAACCCGACATCGAATATCATCAAAATAATGATGATTATTCAAGTCTCGTTCCTCAAATCAACACAAATACGACCTAAACGATCCTTTTAAACCAAGACGGGTGCAAATACCCATTTTCAATACGTTTTATATACGTTTTCCAATGGTCAGAATGCGTCTTATACCGTTGCTTGACCCGCGCCTAAACAGGCCATTTTCTTTTCCTATTTTCAAACCAGGGGATACCCCCTTACATCGCCAATAGGCTCGCGCCTCATCTGGCTGCCTGGTGTAGGGTCTGTTCCCTTTCCAGCATTCGTCTAGGACGATCCTGACTCCGGCTAACCCGGATATAGGAAGGATCAGACGACTAACTTGCTCAATCAAACACCGTATTTGCAAAACGTCTTATTAAGACAAATGGATCACGTTATGCACCATAAACCTAATTTAGTAAATGGATGTTTAATTTCCATCTTGCATGCAAATCAACCATAAATCCAACTCGACATCTTATACTTGATACTTGGATTAAATTAACCGACTTAGAAAGCTCTCAAATGTTAGGTTTAAATTATTGGATGCGCATTCATGCATTTAAACCGTTTTATCAACTTCTGCATTCAACCAACCAAGATCGATCAGTGGAGGCCGCTACCGCGGGCGGGATTGGGTGTCTGATTAAAGGGCTTCCCAATACGTACCTTCACCTCTTACTCAGAAACTTTGGATAGTGGACGACCTTATTCAGGGCGTACGAGAGTCATTCTAGAGATAGGATGCTAAAGAGGGACGATTCCTTATCTTTAGTACCTATGTCAAACACTGCTTTGTGCTTCGTTTGACCGAGATATAAAGTGGATTCGAACGGGTTCCAAGCATCACACAAGTTCTTGGTGGTGACTCCGAACATCTCTAATCGTTTCGAGACCCTTACCGAGACGAAATCGACCGATCTAAAACGATCCGGTCGAAGGCATTTTTACGCCGCCGAGCGTGGCTTTCAAAAGACTGCTATATGTCCGACAGATCGGCTCGGCGTGTAGGTGGGCCCATGTCCACACTCTCTCATAGACCTCTTTCACATCGGTAAAAGTCCCTGCCGGTAACTTCCATGATCTGGTAAGTTAACCCTTTCTCAAAAGGAAGTGCTGAGTTCACCGAATTTAGGCCCAAATCTTCAGTGTGACACCCCCATACTCCAAGTGCCTTACCAGGACCACTTAAGGTATGAAAACGTCACCATCTCAGTTACCCGAGGCAATGATACTCAAATAGACAATAACGAAACGTATTTAAATGATAAAAAATTTAGGTGATACAACAAGGTTCCAAAAACTGTCAAAAGGAAATACAACTGTTCTCCAAAAACCAAAGAACTTAAACAACTAAATAAACACAGCGGAAGACTCTAAGACCGATGGTGACTCCATCCCAGCTATCCCTCGCATAATCCATCATACCTGCTCAACAACTTCTCACCATCCCCGAATGGATCACCACAGTTTTTAAAACAATTAACGGGGTCAGTAATGATTACATAAAAACAAATGCCACAATGAAAAAATATCACAAACAGCTCAAACCAATCTCCAGTCTCTATCTTAAATCTTCACACAACTGACTACACACTAAAGTGTGTAGCCCTGCCAGAGTACCCATCGCAACAAGTACTCCCTGCCGCCAGTGAGGGACCGCAGCCATTCCCACCTATTCCCCGCTCGTCTCCATCGAGCGATAAACCCAAGTTCATTAATGTGCACATCCCTTCTATGGCGGGTTCCATAGAAGGCGAATCAAGGGCGTGAAGCCACTCCCGCGAGTGACTCCACTCAGCCAGGGACGCACTCCGAAGATAACAGACAGATACACAACCAATGAACAATATGTAATCAACAACCACCAAAATCAAACCAACAATCACCATCACAAACACCACACATTATGTAGCCAATACTGAGTAGGGAAACCCTGCCTGGAGAGCAAACACCAACAGACGATCAAGCAGCTAAATCAGAATCTTTCCTCAACGAAACCTCCTCCTATAACATACATACATGCAACTACTGCCACATTCATATAAATAACCCAAAACCCCCAACAATACCCAATTAGGGTTTTAAAGAAACCCAAAGAAACCCAACATAAACTATAAAAGGAACCTACCCTCGACACGACAATCGCAACGATGTAAAGAACAAGATGATCCGACGAACGCAGCTTAGGGATTTGCCAATGATACGAGAGAAGCAAGATACGTAACTTGTAATCATCACTTGAAAAGTTTAAGATGTTGAAAAGTGTATAAGAAATAATAATAAACCCTTTTATATTAATCTCGCATCATTAACAAAACCCGTCAAACTCAGCCCGTAAAACACTTACTCGATCGAGTGACCCTTACTCGATCAAATGCCAATCTTACTCGATCGAGTACCCTACAAGAAGTCTACTGCTTTGAGTCAAAAACTACTTACTCGACAGAGTAAGCCCCACTCGATAGAGTACCCTTAGACACATAAAACCGTAGTATTACAGTCTTCACTCCTTAAAAAGAACTTCGTCCCCGAAGTTCAAACCACAAACAAAAAACAAAACACACTAACACACTAACACCACTCCGAGACAACAACATAACTAAAACTCAAAATAAAACTTAAAACAAAACTCCCAACTAACACCCCAAACCGACTCAAAGCAACTACTAACTGTACTAAAACCAACATAAAACATGCAAAAACTCTATGCGACCATCCCATACCCCCTCTAAAAGAAACATGGTTACGTCCCAGTAACCACACATACCTGATCAAAAAGAGAAGGATACCACTCCCTCATAGCCTCTTCCGCCTCCCAAGTAGCCTCCTCAACCTCATGGTCAGACCAAAAAACCTAAAGCAACAATGTCTCCCCATGTCTAGTTTTCCTAACCATATGATCAAGAATCTGTATGGGCACCTCAAGATAAGACAAGGACTCATCCAGCTCGACGTTCTCTACCTCTAACATATGTGATGGATCGCTAACATACTTCCGCAGCTGAGACACGTGAAACACATTATGCACTCTATCTAAAACAGATGGTAAAGCTAACCGATAAGCAACCTCACCCGCACGATCCAAAATCTCATAAGGTCCGATAAACTTCTGACTCAGCTTCCCTTTCTTACCAAATCTCGTGACCCCACGCATAGGAGACACTTTCAAAAGAACCTTGTCCCCAACTTGAAACTCTATGTCATGACGATCTAGATCTGCATAACTCTTATGTCGATCCTGGGCGGCTTTCATCCTTTGTCTAATCAGCTTAACGTGTTCAACCATCTCCTGTACCATCTGTGGTCCTAAAACAACTGCCTTAGCACTATCATCCCAACAAATCGGACTCCTACATCTCCTCCCATACAATGCCTCAAATGGCGCCATGCCAATACTGGTGTGATAGCTGTTGTTATAAGAAAACTCAATCAAGTCTAATCTCTGCTTCCAGCTACCACAAAAATCCATAACACAAGCTCGCAACATGTCCCCTAAAGTCTTGATGGTCTTCTCTGTCTGGCCATCTGTCGTAGGATGAAATACAGTACTCATATTCAAGGTAGTCCCCATCATCTCCTGCAACTCTTTCCAAAACCGTGAAATGAACCTCGCATCTCTATCGGACACTATATCCTTAGGCACCCCATGCAAACGAACCACATGCTTCCTATAAGCCAAAGCCAACTGTATCTTGGTCCAAATATCTTTCATCGGCACAAAATGAGCTGACTTAGTCAGTCGGTCAACTATAACCCATATCATGTTATTACCATGTTGACTCCTCGGCAAACCCACTATAAAATCCATAGAAATGGACTCCCACTTCCACTCATGCACCTAAAGAGACTGCATCTTACCTTGTGGTCATCGTTGCTTCCCTTTCACTCTCTGACATGTCAAACGATGAGCCACAAACTCAGCTGTTTCCTTCTTCATCCCAGGCCACCAGAAAGCCTTCTTCAAATCCTTGTATAACTTGTCATAGCCTGGATGTACGGAATATGGTGTGCAATGAGCCTCTGTCATGATTATATTTTTCAACTCTTTATCACTAGGAACACACCATCTCCTATCGAATCTCACACTAACATCTGTATGAATAGAGAATCTAGACACTGTCCCTTTCTCTACTCCGGCTCTCCACTCCTCAATATTGGGATCCAAAGCCTGTTTCCTGCGAATATTATCATAAAGGTCTGACTCTACTGTCAAATCTCCCCTAGCATCCCCTCTCTATATCATATGTATCCCCATCTTCCCCTCCTCATCTCTCAACCTCATCAAAGACATAGCTGTGCAAAGATAATGCACACTCTTCCTGCTTAAGGCATCTGCAACCACATTAGCTTTCCCTTCATGGGATATAATATCCATGTCATAATCCCCAACCAGCTCCATCCACCTCCTTTGTCTCATGTTCAACTTCTTTTGAGTGAAGATGTACTTGAGACTCTTGTGATCTTAAAACACCTTGAAGGTCGCCCCATAAAGGTAGTGCCTCCAAATATTGAGAGCAAACACAACCGCACCAAACTCTAAATCATGTTTTGCATAGTTCTCCTCATAAGGCTTCAATTTCCTAGAAGTATAGGAAATCACTTTCCCATTCTGCATCAACACACAACCCAACCCATTCTTTGAAGCATAGGTATACATCTCAAAGTTCTCACTCCCTTCAGGTAATGCTAAGATTGGAGTTGTGGTCAAACGCTCCTTTAATGTCTGGAACACTGTCTCACAACTTTCATCCCAATGAAACCTGTTCTCTTTTCTCATCAAAGTTGTCATAGGCCTGGCTATGTTGGAGAAATCTTTCATGAACCGTTTATAATACCCTGCCACACCCAAGAAACTCCTGATCTCTGCCACATTCTTCGGTGCTTCCCACTTAGTAACTGCCTCAATCTTTGCCGGATCTACAGCTACACCTTTCTTTGAAATCACACGCCCCAGAAAAGCAACTTCCTCTAACCAGAACTCACACTTAGACAACTTTGCATACAACTAATTTTCTCGCAAAGTCTGCAACACTATCCTCAAATGCTCCTCATGCACCTCCTTAGTCTTAGAAAAGACTAAGATATCATCGATAAAGACCACAACAAACCGATCTAAGAACTGACTGAAGACCCGATTCATCAAATCCATAAACAATGCAGGTGCATTAGACAACCCAAACGGCATCACAACATACTCATAGTGACCATACCTCGATGTAAAAGCTGTATTCGGTATGTCGTCTTCCCGAATCTTCACCTAATGGTAACCCGACCTCAAATCAATCTTAGAAAAAATCACTGCACAATTCAACTGATCAAACAAATCATCTATCCTCGGCAAAGGATACTTGTTCCTTACTGTAACTCTGTTCAGCTCCATATAATCGATGCATAACCTCAGACTCTCATCTTTCTTCTTTACAAACAAGACTGGTACTCCCCACAGTGATACACTAGGTCTAATGTATCCCTTTTAAATCAGATCATCCCGCTGCTTATTCAGCTCCTCCAACTCCTTAGGACCCATACGGTACGGTGCCTTAGATATTGGCCTCGTCCCCGGTTTTAACTCAACGCTGAAATCTATCTCCCTCTTCGGTGGCAACCCCGGTATCTCATCTGGAAAAACATCTGGGAACTCTCCCACCACTCGTATCGGCTCAACTGACGGAGTCTCCACTCTATGGTCTCTCACAAGGCATAAGATCAACGAACACCCCTTCCTCATATAGGACTTCAAGATCACTTCTGCAATCAACTTAACTTTGGGTTTGACAACAAACCCACAATAAGACACATTAATCCCCTTAGGACCTCTCAAAGAAACCCTCTTTTGATGACAATCTATCTTTGCCTTATACATATCCAACCAGTCCATACCAACTATCATCTCAAAACCCTCCAAAGGAAACTCTAACAAGTCCACTGGTAAGTCAACCTGCCCAACTATCATAGACACACCTCTATACAACCGCCCACAAGATACAGACTCACCCGAAGGTATAAAAACTTCCTCTTTTACAAACTCATACTCACTAAAACCCAACCGCTTAGCATGACTCGATGATACAAACGACTGTGACGCTCCCGAATCAAACAAAACAAAGGTAAATACTCCATTGCCAAGAAACGTACTGGTGATAACGTCAGCATCATCCTCAGCTGCCTTCTTCTCCATCATAAACATCTTATCACTGGTTTTCTGTCCACCTCCTTGGAGAGTACTAGCTGAGGTAGACGGCTTAGTAGCCGACCCCTGCTTCTTGTTGTTGTTCGTTGCCGGTTTCTGGTATGAATTACCGCTATTGCGGTTAGCCCCACCGTTGTTGTTATTATGGCCACCCCTGTTGTTCCACGACCCAGCCGGCCTAGTACTAGCATAACTCTGCGAAGGACCCTGAGAAAAACTCCCCTGCGACGGTCTGTGGAAACTCTTGTGGCCCATATTGCACTGGTGCACTAATGCCTCTTGTGGCCCATACCGCCACAGTTATAACAGGTCATATCCCAACTGCTTCTACCACACCCACGACCACGCCCGTAAGAAGCTCCAGTACTAAACCCCAAACCTGATGACACTACAAAAAAACATGGAAAACTGACGGAAATAATCCGTCAATAAAGACCTTTTCCCGTCAGAAACACGGGTTCCTGACGGAAAAACTGTCAGGAATCAACCGTCACTACGATTCGTCCGAAAAACGGGTTTCCGACGGTTTTTCCGTCAGTAATACGGTTTACTGACGGAATACCGACGGCTAATCCGTCAAACATATTCTCTAGGATTTGGCAGAAAGTCAACATAAAATTGACTTTTCTGACGGAAATTCCTTCAGAATTTTTGACTTTTCTGACCGAAATTCCGTCAGAATTTTTGACTTTTCTGGCGGAAATTTCGTCAGAATTTTTTCTTTTTATAAAAAAAAAAAGTTTTCTTTTTACCCTCAATGGCTCCCATCAACCATATGCACACAGATTAAAGCCAAACCATAGGATCAGCCTTCAGCATGCTCAAATTTCACTTTAACATACAAGTATACATAATCACCATCAACTTCCAAAACAACAAATCCGTTACAACCGAAACAACATACATACTACAACAGACAAATTACACGATTCACAAATCAAGTAAACAGCTGTTGTGCTTCCTTTTAATTGACTCAGGCAAGACACCTTGAATCTGCATATTAACCTGCTTCTTGATCAGGATGAAAATAAACTTTGGTAGGGGATCACATGCTCAATTCTGCAACTATTCCTAGTTAACCATAAATGGTACATTAATTCAGCAAGGGCAGCAGCTATTTACCTTCTTCTTTAGAGGAGAAGAGAACCATGGTGCAACCCGCTAATCTCACCTGCATTCCCACATAAAGACATAAAAATTCAGTATTAAAATGCATTCTTCTCAGTTTGTCATTAGTAAGTAGTCTACCTTATAATTATATTCGAATTCGTATAAACTAAAGGAATAAATCGAGCAAAACAATAACACTTCAAGTTAACTTTGTCGATAAAATCATTGTCTAATATGTACCCAAACTCGAAGTCCTCACACTGGATTGATAGTAAACCCGTAAATGGTGTCTTTCACTTGGAAGAGAGTATAGGTAATAAATATTCCATATTCAAGGAACTAAATGGAACTAGGAGAATTAGTCCAAGAAATCACTAGTCAATCCAGTGTGGTTTCGCTTATGTAGCTAGATAGGTAATAAATATTCCATGTTGGCTATTCAACCAAAAAATGACCCGTGATGCAGAACATTTGAGCACAGGAGTGTTTGTAGCTTATGATTCAGGGCAAGCTTGCTATGAACTTTCAGTACCATTCTTGTGCCTCTCTGACAGCAACACAATTTTTGACGGGTTGAACTATCCAAATATGTCGAAGCAGACAACGAAAGCCAAGAGGAATGACTAATGAGTAGTAACTGACACATTTACAGTTTTACTAGCTCTCTATTGAACCGTAAATCTACGCTTCCATCACCATACTCCATCTTTACTGTCCTAATTTTATACAAGTAGTTATAAAGAGCAATCTGAAAACGATCGACAACAGTGAATTACTGAAGAAAAGGAAGTTAAAAAGTTTGTAGCGCTCAAACTACGATACACGATCAAAATTAAATCCAGAATATTTCGTTTGATTCTGGAGTATCTTAAATAACAACTATGCTCGAGTAGGGGGGGGGGGTGTCGGATATGTAAAGTCTTACCTACGTTTTGCAAACACGCAAAGATTATTATCCGATTAACCAATAAGGAATAAAGTGAAACCACACTAGATTGATAGTAGCTCTATAAGGTTAAGAATATGGTAGTAAAAGGTAAGATTTTCATTAGTGCTGTCAAGTTTGGACAATACTCAAGAAGCTTAGGACTCACAGTCAGAACAAATGACTATAAGAAATATTAGAATCCAAGATTTCAAACTCCCTGAAAGACAAGTTAATGACACCTAAACACCATGTCAGACACAAGGTTTGAGCGACTGTGATTAGTATAATATGTGCAAAAGCAAGATAAAATATGAATAGAGCATTAAAACCACTGAATAACAAAAAGAAATCACTTGAATAAAACATAAATATCATTTTTCAGAATGACGAATAAATTTTAATCCAGGATAGAGGAATTCTAAGCTCAAATTACAAAAAGGAGGAAAAAATAACTTAAGACTATTTTGACAAGTTTCTAGCGATCTTATTTTTAGCGCATCACCAATCAACTTCTCACTTTAATTTCGGTGAAAGTGGTATAAGACAAGTCAAGTGAGATTAAATTATACCTTTATTTATGAAATGCTAAGGGCCTAATACCTATAATATTCACCTAATGCCCAAATTTTCAAGAAAATAAATATATGAATTAAGAGATGCAAATTGCCTAAGTACTTCAGAGTTCCAAAAAGAAAGTGAGATATAAACAAAGGAAGGAATGAGAAGAATTAATTACCTAGCCTACAAGTAGCGCCAACAACCAGCAGGCCAGACCAGCAGGCACCAGGCAGCAACAGACAACAGACGCGGACAACAACAGGGGCAGCAGCTAACAATAGTCGGCAACAGCTAGCAACATCAGGTGGCAACAACTAGCAGCATCAGGCGGCATCAGATAGAGGCAAAAACCTATGCTTTACATATAACAAATTAGCCATAATTTCATTAGCAAATTAGGCATCAATTTACCATCTCTCGTTAATACCATTAACAAAAATCTTAACGAAACAAATACAATTGAAGCTAAGAATCGAAAGAAATCACTCTCCCAATCTTCTTACCACAAATAATTAATCAAAAATCAACCTATCATTAATCTCAACATCTCAGTCAACAACTTTACAATTCCATAACAATGTTAAAATGTCTAAAATTCGCGGTATCAACTATTGGCAAGGCACAATTTTACGACAAAATGAAGTAAATTACGATTCGTAAATCAGAATCATTTGATATTATCAAATAATAATTCTCAGCTATACAACAATTCAAAATCATAAAAACTCAGAACAAATCATCATTAAGGAGAAAAAGGAAAATAAGAAAAGGATTAGAACAAAAAAAAGATACAGCAGCAGCAGGATTAGAACAAAAACAAAGATAATTCTCAGCTATACAATAATTCACAATTCAATTAAACTACAAATTCAATCGAAATTGATAATTAGGGTTTTACAGACGTTGATAAACATACCTGATTAGAACAAAAAAAAGAAAAGGAGGAAAAGACAAGCATGGTGGTGGTGGGGCAGCGGCGATGCAGCATCAGCAGGACGGTGGCGGTCGGAGATCATTAGGAGAAAAAGGAAAATAAGAAAAGGAAGGAGAAGGAGAAAGGAGGTTGTTGTGGTGGTCGGAGTTTGTGGGTGAGGCAAGAGGAAGCCGGAAGTGGAGAAGAAGGAAAAAGGAGGTTGTAGGAGTTAGGGTTTAATCGATTTTGGAAATTAATGTGCGCAAATAATATTCACATCAGCAACCCAATAAACTCCCGCCTCATAGCTTCCTTAAACTCATCCCAAGGTATCTCAGGTAACCCCTGCTTCACATACTGATGTGAATATTATTTGCGCACATTTAGTCCCCTAATTGAGCCTATTTTGCATACTATTATAACATTTCATGACCGTTCTATCCTTCAATTCCTTCCTATTTCGTTTTCTTATTGTATTATGTTTGTTTTGTAGGAAAGAAGACAATTAGGCGGAAATTCCCGTCTCCCATGTATATTTGGAAGATTATTGACGATATTGGTTGAACGAGTATGGAAGGAGAGGCAAGAACTAAGATAAACAATGCAAGTATAAGAAGTATGCGAAAGGAAGAAGCAAAGCACCCTGAGGAACAATCCGAGCGTCCTAGTTTCAAGACGCTCGTCGCTACCTCGAACGATCCGAGCGTCTTCCCCCTTTGTACGAGCGGACAGTGACGTTTTCAGCAAATATGCTCATCTCTTCGAAATACTTGCATTTCCCTACTTAGAACTTAGAATTGTTAATTACTAATCTAGCCTTATTTAACCTAATGATGCACTACTATATATACCCCATTTGATGATAATAAAAAAGGGGGCTCTCTTAGGAGGAAATTCTCTTAGATTATATTAGGAGTAGATTAGAATAGATTACCCTTTAATCTTTCCATAAAACCACACCTTAATCTTTCCTTAATTATTGTTCAAGTTTCTTACTTTTGGGTAATTGAAGATTATTGGGTTATTATTGGAGGATTGACAACCCTTCATCAATCAATCAAGTTCTCTTCTTTTATTCTTTGCTTTATTATGTGGATCATCTCAAGTTTGGTATAATTCTTTTACTCTTTACTCTTTATTGTTGTTTCCTTAAGCTCTTATCATGTTTATATTTGTTGTAATGATTGACACCATTAATGACATGTTTTCCTCAATAATGAGTGAGTAGTTTCCTTAACTAGCATTAGTGGGTAACTAAGGGAAGTAAACATGGGGAATAATCATGCTCAATCCAATATGTTTCCATAAATAATTTGCCTGCTTGTTGTGATGTCAACCTATGCACATGTTATGTTTGATGAAATGCTAAGCCTATAAATCCTTGCATTTACAACCATCTCTTATCTATTCAACTTGACTTGTAAGATATAAACCAACTCGAGTCTAGTTAGATCATGCATAGAAGTGATTAGGAGGAAATTAAGTCGACTTGTAGGTGTTGTACAATCTAATCGATTCGGCTTCGGGACCCAACTCTTCCTAAGAACCGTAAGACATACACCAACTCAGCTCTTTTACAACATTAATTGCTTGCAACTTTGTGAACATGTTTGTATGGTTAGCTCCCATGATTCCCCTATGAACCCATGATATCCTAGTAATTTTAATCATTTGTTTACATCCTTCCTTTTATTGCTTGTTTTACTTTATTGCTTGCATTAGATTAGAATACAACTACAAACCCAAACAAATTGTGACACTAGCATAAATTGAGATAGGTAGACTTAGGACCCAAAGCACACCGTCCCATGGATTGACCTCGACTTACCGCTAACTAGTTGTTTGTTGAGAATATAAATGTGTTTGATTGAGAGATCCAACGACACTCACATCAAAATGGCGCCGTTGCCGGGGACGGTGTTATGTGATTAAGTTCTTACTTGTTTGTCTATTATAATTGTGCTTTAACCTTGAGGAACTTGTTCCTCAAGGTTCGTTTTACCGTTTTCTTGTAGTTTCCTTGTTTGTAGTTGTGTCTTTATCTTGGCTATAATGATGACCCAAGACTTGACATATGGAGTATGTGGTGGATCTTTTGAGTATGACTATGAGTATGGGGAGTTTGAGAACCAAGTCAACATAAACCTACCTTACTACCCATACAATAAAAACCCTAACTACTACACCAAATTTTCCCACCAAAATCCCCACATCCATTATCCACAACAACCACCTACCCAAAACTCACTTTACAATCAATTCCAAATGCCACAATATGAGCACTTTCACACATACCCACAACAAGAAGATGAACACATTCAAAATGTGATTCTCCAAATGATGGGAGATCAACAAAACTTCTTCGAACAAATGCTAGAGGAAAGCCAAAAGAGGGACAATGTTCTTCAAAGCATTTTTACCCAAGGTGAGGAATTGGAGATTCAAATTGCCCAAATGAAAGAATCCCAAACAATCACTCCCCACCATTCCTTAGACATTGATCATGAATGCGAGTTTGAAGGAGTTACCTTTGACGAGAAGTGGGAAGAGCAAATCTCTTTGAGCTCTTATGTGTATGAAAGTGTGATATTTGATGAGGAAAATATGAGGTTGAGTAAGCCAAATACTCTTAGCCTTTGTGAGTATGAGGGTGTGACTTTTGATGTGAACATTGAGATGGTGGAGGAAGAATTATTGAGAAGTGAAGCCCCCATTTATGATTCATATGAAGATAGTAAAGATGACAAGACCATAAAAGAGGCTTATAAAGAATAAGTGTCTTACAAGGACCTTTGGAATAGGGGAGAAGAATGGACTTGTGATATCACATTGCTTGAGGAGCCTATCCTTATGAAGTTTGAGGTATGCTTCCGTGAGGAAGATGAATGTCTCTTTCCTATAGACCATGAATACCTATTAGCACCCACCATGGAGCCAATGATTGTTGGAGATGATATGGTGGAACTTCTTCAAAAAGTCAAAGCATCATACAAAGGGTACTTGGTGGAAAAGCTCAAGAACAAACTTGCAAATGAACTTGCTTGTGGAAATTTGGCACCCACAACATCAACCCCTAAAGTATCCGGTCATCAATGTTATGAGAATTCTCCTTCTACTCTTGAAGGATTGATAAATTCAAATGCTATCATCATCACAAAAATTGAAGAAGAAGGTGGTAAGTGGAAGTCTCCAGACAAATATCAACCATACTTCACACCTTGTGTTGACAAGAATCATGGGCTTATTGGTTTGAAGCATTGGGAAAGTTCTAGTGACAAGGACAAGATGAAATAAAGAATTTACGACAAGCTTCCTTGGCCAAATTTCATGCTCAAGTGGAGCAACCCATACATATGCTTATTTGGAGCTTGCTCACAAGCTTTTGATCTTCTTCTAAGAGCCTTGAGCTTTATGGACAAAGAATTTCTACAATTTGAAATAGTTTGGTGGAGTCCTATCTTAAACCACCATTTGTAAGATATTTCTCGAACCTTTGCCTTGTATAATATTGTACATTTTCGCACTTTTATTTACAATTTCTTGCATGAGAGTAGTGAGAGAGAGTTTTCTTACATTCTTATTGAGCAAAATTTCAGAAAAAGATAAGGAGGAATAACAAAAGGGTGCAAGGGTATGATCTTGGAAAGAAAAGAATGAAAAGTATGAAAAGCATCACGGGACGCTCGTCCTCAGCCTCCTTGTGGGTACTATTTGGCGCTGACTTGAAATCCGAGCGGATAAATGGACAATACGCTCGTCCAGGAAAAGACACTCGTGTTATCTATAGGATGCTCGTTCTGCGAGGCATCTCGAAGAAATTTTCTGCACTGGATTAGAATCCGAGCAGATTCTGATGAAGACGCTCGTCCTACCTCAGCAGCTCGTCTCAAGCTCGATATGCTCATCCTCAGTCCCCACCAGATGAACCAGAATCACTGGAAGAGAATCCGAGCGAATTCTCCACAAGACGCTCAGACCCCTGCAGCAAGACGCTCGTCCCGACACTAAAGACGCTCGGATTCCTGCACTTGCCTCAAATAATTCGCCCGATCCCAACCCTCAGCCGCTCTTCCAAGACTACTTTTCTATAAAAAACACCCCCACTATCCCTCATTTCCTCACCTTATCTAAACCTAATCCACACATCTTCATCTCCAAACACTCCCATCACAAGAAAAATCAACCAAACCCTAACTTTCCCGAATCAAAATGTTGGAGTGTCCCCGACAATAATGCGATCACAATTGTCGATCATGATGATCACATGTTTAAATCTCATTTTTAAGAATACGTAAGGGATGATTCATTATATAGTCAACTGGTCAACATTAATCGGTAACGATTGGCTTGCTAGAGTTTGACGTTACTGTCGTGGGACGGTGGTGGTCAGTTGATCCCTTTACGTCACACCTAAAAGATGATGCCCTAATCTGTAAAGTTGATTAATTGTATGACGATACAAGTTAATCAATTCCTTAAAATTGAACAATTCAATTTGAGAGAGAGAATATTGATATCTTACAATAATGGGATTAAATAAGATTTATTTTAGTAATTGAAATATTTTATTACTAAAATTGTTTATTGTTTGTGAAACAATAGAGATGATAATGAATGGTTAATTATAATTACAACATGTTGTGAATTATAATTAAATGACCCATTTTATTTATGTGATCAAATATCACTAGTCAATTTGTTGAATGTAATTTAATTAATTTATAAAATGATATTTATGTGATAAATGTGAATTAAAATTAATTAATAACATGTAGCATACTATATGTGACATATTGTGTGACAAATGACAAATTGACAAATAAAATGGTAGTCCATTTTAAGTAGATGGACCGAATTGGAGGAGTATATAGTGGGTTGAGCTTATATTATTTTATGTGATAGAATTTAAATAATAAGCCTACACTACACTAGCCTTACATGCCTAAGGTTTTGAAAAGAACAAAAGAAAAAGTGAAGGACCATATATTGGTCCTCCAACCCTCCAAAAACCGTGTACCCTACACACTACAAGGACAAGTTTTTGTTCTTTATTCATCTCTCTATGCATGTTCATTTATTCACATGCATTTTCTCTTTCACATATTCATTTCTCCTTCATCAAAACATGATATTTTTGATTCAAATTGTTCATTGAAATTACTAATATTATTAATGTAATATATGAGTATTAGTAATCAATTTTAAGGTAAACTACTAAACTAATATCTAGCTAATATTATTTAGTGGGGATAAGGGATAATCTTGGGTGCAATGAAGAGGAGTGGCTTCTATACTTGAGGTCTTTGGAGGATCATCCTAACATATGGAAAGCTCAAGAACAAGTGAGGTAGGAGACTTCACTTGTGCCAAAAATATCCGAAATACTCACATATAAGGAATCGTTTTTCTCCTTACTCTTGCATTTGTTTTGCATGCATAAGATCTTTAAGTTTTATGACTAAAACTTTAAACTAAAATATGTGATATTTAAAATATGATTTCCCACAAGTGGTATCAGAGCATTATGGTTGTTGCATGTAAGATCGGGTTAATTTTTCCGAGTTAATTTAATTAACATATAAAACTTGTTATTTAGGATTTAAGAAGATAAATCATAAAATAATTTTGCATGTTAAAAGTTTGTGGTCCTAAGTGATTTTTAGGACATTTTGGTTTATTTATGGATTTTTATTGTTCATTTTATATATTATTGGCATTAAGATGTGATTTTTATGATAAAAATGTCATTTTTGGACGAAAAATAGCTAAACTTCGAATTTTTCAGTGGTTTTTGGATATGTTTTCACATATATTATCTACTGATGGCCTGTAAAGTTTCATAATAAAATGAGTTGTTTTGCTCGAAATATGGATTTTTCAAGTTAAAATCGTATTTAAATGGGTAAATAGGTTAATATGAGTAATATTTCGAATCTGGTCATGAAAATTTAGTATGTTGTCACATGCAATTTTACAAGATGTGTGTAAAATATTTGGCTATAAATGAAGTATTTATGCATGATTTATGAATTTTGATGAAAAATCACATAAATAGTGACTTTAATTAGTAAAAATGCTAAAACATACTTCATGACTAAGGAAAAACGTCACATGTTGCATTTTATCATATATTTCAGATCTAAAAATGAAAAGTTGGTAAAAATAATTTTTTCATATTTTTATGGTCATAATTGTTAAAATCGATAAACCCCAACATTGTTTTTCTCGATAAATTTTCGAAATTTTTAACCTAAGTTTTGAATATTATGAGTGTCATGGTATTTTTCCAGAATGTTCATGAGTTTAAATTTCAAATTTTGAAATTATTAGAAATTTTTATGATTTAATTTGAAGTTTATGACATAATTTTGTATTTTAGGTCCATTCATGAACAATATTAAGAAATCTAGGTTAATTATTGTCAAATGTTAGTGGAGACTAATTTTGAGTCCTAAGATGGTTAAGGTAATTAACTTGTACATAAATATGATTTTATGTAATTATTGTGATTTTAAAAGGTTAAATCACGCTGCATTTTATTTATGATTGTCTCCTTAAAGGCGATTTAGCATAAAATTTGGCATGTTCATACATATTATATTGCTGCATTTTATTTATGATTGTCATATTTTAATTTTATGTAATTTTTGAATTATGTAATTTTACTTAGTATGGCCTTAGTTTTTAATTGATATTACCCGAAATGTATAGGAATATCGATTCGGATGTAATTTATTGTGATCTCGTATCACCGTTTTGTAATTTAATAGATTTATTTTTATTTTTAATTACAAATGTATAATAGGAAATTATGTAATTTATTATGTAATTTATTTATTCCGGAGTACCTTGAAGACGGTGCCACTTAAGGAGATTCATTAAAGAAAGTGTTGCCTTGAAATGCGTGCTAAGATCGAAGTTCAATGGACCAAAGGAGTTGGTTTCCTATTTTGTAATAGTTTATTAGATTTACTATTTTACGAAGGCCATACTAGGATTTTATTTTTATGCTTTGCATTTTATTTATATGTTGCATGCATTGCTAAATCGCCATAACTAAACATGCACTTTAATCGAGTTTGTCGACCGTGTCAATCACAATTATCATAGTTCACCGCTTTAGTTCACTTAAAACGTGATAGATAATAAATTTACATGACCTCTAGCTAAAATAAACAATTGAGACTTAGCCTTAGCAAAAAGTAGAAACCATGAAAACCTATTTCATGAGGGAGTGCGCTCGGCCACACCGGGGTACAAACCTTGTTACGTAGGGAAAGTGGGTAATAAATGTCTATCCACCGAATTCATGTTGATAAGGGATGAATCGGCTACCCCGTGCCCAAGTTAATGTGAATTTGGATCATGGACACATTTATTTGAAATTTAGATTGAGCTCAACGGAAGTATTCGTGACCGTAGTCGCATGTGTTCCGGGCTATAGATAAATATTAGAGTAATTTTATCCACCGAGAGTTCTAAAAGTAGAATCGATTAAAGAGTTTATCTACCGAGTTATATTAATGAGGGATGTCGGCTACCCCGTGCCCAAGTTAATATGAATTTGGATCTTGAAATCATTTATCATAGTTGGGTAGAGGTCACTATATAAATGTTTTACTTGTTGTTTACAAGTATTAATAAAACGATGAATGTTAAGTTTTCCACTATTCCGTTATCATATTGTTCTATTTCTTTACCTCAATTTTTATACGATATCATTTCGTTTTTAATTTAAATCTCCATTAAAACATCGTAACTAATGACAAATATGAATTTTCTTCTAAAACCTCGTGTTATCCATTGGAAGGATCTCTTGTGAAGAGTATAGATAAAAGTTATTCGTGATCAAAAGGGTTTTTGATTCTTGACTAACATATCTACTTACAATGAATTGTTTCTCATATGCTTAATTGAGTTAAGCACTTTGAAACGTTACAACATTTTGGTAACTAGATTTGTATGGAAATTAAAAATGACCAATATACCGCAACCACTTCAATGAAAGTTTTAAGACTAAACAAATGAATTGAAGAGTAGTCTTTATCAAATTCAGTTTTGCTTCTCTAAGCAAAGACTCATTGAAATGAGTGGGAACATTCTCTTAAACCGTTAAGAAAAGGACGAAGTTCAAAGAAGTAAAATTAAGATGGAATTGATACAAGGTAATGTTAAAAGTAAAATTATTGAGAATAACGATACTAAACCTATCAATCCCGTCCGATAAAATTTCCATTGTCTTAATTGTTGGACGCTAGAAAGGAAACTACCCCAAATTATTGAAGAATCAACAAGTTAGTTGTGGGACATCTAATGGGACCTTCTTCTTTAAATGTTTATTTGATTGACATAAATTTTGCTAGTACTACTTAGTCAATATTAGAAACCAGTGGAGGTTTTCATCATTGTATTTGATACATAGGATGATTAGAATATGATGACTAGCAACAATGATGTTGAGAGATAGAGTCATTGTGTACTCAATCTAGTTTTTGAGTTTAAAGTTGTACTTAATTGTGACTATTAAGTGCATAAACTCCAAATAATAATATAAACTTGTTAAGATACAAAAGAGGTTTCACTTTTGTGACCCTATACACCATGATTTGATGTATGGCTAGCCTATTATCAAGGTGATTATATTCTAAACCAAACTAGAATGATATATCATTAAGATGATGCAAGTCTCAAATTGGTAACCCAAGATTAAACCTTAGATTCTGGAATGATGAACGCAAAGAGTTATCGAGTACTTTTGAAACCATTAGATCTTATGGTATATGCGTATCTTGTATTCAAAGCAAGATGTCTCGTGCCTTTTGATTTAAAAGGAGATCGAGGTTGTAAATCATTGATCCAAAATAGGTTGATTATTTTCTTTTACCAACGATTTAAGTTGACGCTAATGTGTTCGTTTAATAAGGTAAATAGAGAAATATTTGAAGAAGTTCAAAGAGTTCAAAGAATCACGATCCAGTCGTGATGGGATTATCAAAGTGAAGACTTTGATATAAGCCAAATGAAATGTGATATAGTATCATAAGTTAATCTCTCTTAACACACATTATGGAATAATGTGTGGTTGGATAAGAAATCAAACGCTATTCGATATGGTTTGGACTTCAATCAAGTTACTTTGAGTTACATGATCCTTTTGGGGATTTTATCATTTTGTCTAAATTATTTTTCCACTAAATCTAAAACGAATCATATGAGATATGAAATGGTAGGGTACCATGTTTGTAAGTTTTCAAAAGAAACAAATCCTTACTATAATCACGAGTACAACGGGTTTGCGGCTCGTGAAGCTGTCTTTCTAGAATACAAGTTATTTCTAGAAGACAGAGTGGGAGAAATTATTTAAGAGCCACAAAAGAATTGTATGTCGCAATAAACTGGTCTTTCTTGGCTACATGAGACGTTTTGTACGTTTTGTGTAAGACGTTGTTTCTTCAAAACCTAGGAGGTTAAATTTATCACTTGTTGAAGATGATGAATTCATGTTACTTTTAAGAAAGTAAAGAGCTTACAACTTACAAAGAAATTATTTGATTCAAGTTAATTACTTCTGGAAAGTAATGAACATATGACTTACATGAGAATGTTTAAGTCACAACTCAATACAAGGCTTAGAGCCATGAAAATCCGAAATAAAAGGCTTGATTAGTGACAAAGGGTTTTGCACTAATAAAGAGAGATTTCAAAGCTTGATTGGTAGCAAAGGGTTTTGCACTAGTTGAGAAGCTTAAGTCTAAGGATTGTATTTCATTATGATGAGATATATAGCGAGTGAATCCAAAAACCCACTTCTTCAAAGAAGAAATGTATTCGATACATGTTATCAGTTTTTGCAATCCTAAGATAATGTGCAACTTAAGAGATGGTCATGAGTAGGACATAAATGAGTTGGAATCAATGATTTGATCATGGTATAAAAATTTTCCCGAATAAGTCGAGAAGTTGTGTTTATACATGAAGTTTAGTGGGAGTTACGGAAATTTTTAGTAGTCTTATATGTGGATGACAAATTGATCATTGCGAATGATTTAAGACTTGAAGAAATATAATACATCTTTAATATCCAGATTTATGGAGATAAATCCACATGATATTAGCGTCAAATAAGAACCCTTATGTTAATAAGATTCATGACTAGTTCAATTAAGATTGAACATATTTGATTTATTTCATTTGCTTCCGCTGCCGAATCTATTAAATAGGAAATGATGTATAACACTTCATGTACTTTGAGTATGATGAATTGTTTCAAATCGAATTTAAGTAATAGTTACCAAGTAAGCCATAAAGATTACCCTTAAGTGCTTGCAGAAGCATTAAGGATGTAAAACAAAGTGTTTTTGATGCAATTTTGTGTAAGGGTGTTACACAAATTACAATTGACAATTGAGATTGCGCATGGTTTCCAACAAAACAAAAATCAAAACACATTAGGATGGTTAAGATACCATTGTGGCTATGTTATTTAAGAAATACATTTTCTAGAATCGTTCTAGGCAATAAAGAACAATGAGAAATAGTTACAACGGAAATCGAGTACACTTGCAATCATGAGATGTGCAAGAGGATGGATCCCACACACTGTGAAAACAGTGGGAGCTATTCTAAGGCTAGAAAGCCTATGTCTATATTGGATCTAGACACGTACTCAGAAAGTTTTGTAATGCAAATGTATACAATACGAAAGGAAAACAAGTATGTAGCAAGGTTGAGCAGGGAGTTGCTAAAACCTACTTAGCAAGGCCTAATCATAGGCTAAACATGATGAGTCATGTCATTTCAATTGAATTGAAATGAACAACTACATACAAGATCAAATTAGATTATAGAATATGAAATAGTAATCAGGCATTGACTATTCATATGTGATAATCGCATCTGTCGTTCGAGTTTTTACTTTAAAATCTCTTTTCTTGTACTTTGTTACATCCAAACGGGTTGTATGACAATGTTGAACCCCGTTAAAGTGAACCCGGATTAACATGGTATTTTCCCATAGTCACTTATATGAGGTGACGTCTTGAAGTGACTAGAGTGTGATGCAATTGATGGCAAGTTCAAGTGCCATAGAGTCATGTGAGATGACTAGTCGATCACATAGGCAGTTGTTGGGAACACTCTGTCGGGCAGTGACCGCTTATAGAGTTCTGGCAAATTTATAAAGCCTGGTCGTGGCAAGAGCTACTATAGTATTCAAATGAGTCGATTCTTTTGACTAAAGACTGTTCGCCTAAGGTTACACGGTTTCAGATTAACTTTGATTTATGTTACTACGACCTTCATAAATGGGGTCAAATGGGCATATTTTGGGTTATGATGGTTGTGGATAGACGAAGGGAATAGTGCGATAGGAATTGTCCACCCCCTTGTCAGGGTCAAAACAATATCTCAGGGCCACTCGAGGAGTAATGAACTGGAAATGCGTGGCCACGCTCGGAAGGTATCTATGGTAGATAATTTCGGTCAAATCAGTTATTATCCAGATCGAGGAAACCACTCTTGATATGATCACTTGCAAGTACGACCTGAAAGACACCTTGCCTTGAGTGGGAGATAGTAATAGGACAAGAGAATTGGTGACGCACACTTGTCGAGGACAAGTGGGAGATTGTTGGAGTGTCCCGGACAATAATACGATCACAATTGTCGATCATGATGATCACATGTTTAAATCTCATTTTTAAGAATACGTAAGGGATGATTCATTATATAGTCAACTGATCAACATTAATCGGTAACGATTGGCTTGCTAGAGTTTGACGTTACTGTCGTGGGACGGTGGTGGTGAGTTGATCCCTTAAGGTCATACCTAAAGGATGATTTCCTAATCTGTAAAGTTGATTAATTGTATGACGATACAAGTTAATCAATTCCTTAAAATTGAACAATTCAATTTGAAAGAGAGAATATTGATATCTTATAATAATGGGATTAAATAAGATTTATTTTAGTAATTGAAATATTTTATTACTAAAATTGTTTATTGTTTGTGAAACAATAGAGATGATAATGAATGGTTAATTATAATTACAAGATGTTGTGAATTATAATTAAATGACCCATTTTATTTATGTGATCAAATATCACTAGTCAATTTGTTGAATGTAATTTATTTAATTTATAAAATGATATTTATGTGATAAATGTGCATTAAAATTAATTAATAACATGTAGCATACTACATGTGACATATTGTGTGACAAATGACAAATTGGCAAAATAAAATGGTAGTCCATTTTAAGTAGGTGGACCGAATTGGAGGAGTATGTAGTGGGTTGTGCTTATATTATTTTATGTGATAGAATTTAAATAATAAGCCTACACTACACTAGCCTTACATGCCTAAGGTTTTGGGAAGAACAAAAGAAAAAGTGAAGGACCATATATTGGTCCTCCAACCCTCCAAAAACCGTGTACCCTACACACTACAAGGACACGTTTTTGTTCTTTATTCATCTCTCTATGCATGTTTATTTATTCACATGCATTTTCTCTTTCACATATTAATTTCTCCTTCATAAAAACATGATATTTTTGATTCAAATTGTTCATAGAAATTACTAATATTATTAATGTAATATATGAGTATTAGTAATCAATTTTAAGGTAAACTACTAAACTAATATCTAGCTAATATTATTTAGTGGGGATAAGGGATAATCTTGGGTGCAATCAAGAGGAGTGGCTTCTACACTTGAGGTCTTTGGAGGATCATCCTAACATATGGAAAGCTCAAGAACAGGTGAGGTAGGAGACTTCACTTGTACCCAAAATATCCGAAATACTCACATGTAAGGAATCGTTTTTCTCCTTACTCTTGCATTTGTTTTACATGCATAAGATCTTTAAGTTTTATGACTAAAACTTTAATCCAAAATATGTGATATTTAAAATATGATTTCCCACACAAAAATGATGAATCTCAAGGGAAAAGCCAAGAAGCTCGTTGAATCCGCCACCAAGAAACGTAAGGGCTCATCTTCCTCTTCCGGTCAAGAAAGAATGCCGCCAAGAAACTTCCGCCCCGTGATGATAGGAGGGGTGAAACAACTTGAGTACTTTCCGGAAGTACTCTTCACATCCGACTAGCCCCGCAACAAATTCGTCAATTTTCTAGGTAAGCATTACGAACCGACTCAATTCATTGACACTAAAGTGTTAGAAATCCTAGGTATAAGGGATCATACCGAAATGTTCTTTGATGGTTTAGGGATTGGAAAGTTATTCCATGCCCATGAAGAAACATACGTTAGCCTTACCTTGGAATTTTTGAGTAGCCTTCGCATTGTTTCGAACATGCAAATATCCGTTGGTATGGAGTTCCGGTTGTGCAACCACGACCATAGACTAACCCTCAACCAATTTGCAAATATTTTTGGCCTTGTTGTGCCAACAAGTAACACCGACAAACCCTCCGACTTTGATGTGGACCATATTTTGAGGGCTATTTCCGGGAGGGTTTTCATTCACCAAAAACAATGTTATACCTTTGCAATCCAACATCCGGTGATTCGAATCACCGAACGCTTCATTGCCGGCACCATTAATGGGAGATTTGAGCAAGATAGGTGCACTCTCCTCGATTTAACCTTTCTAGAGTCCTATCTAAATGTTCGGGGGACAAGGCAATTCAATTTCAATACCCCCCTTGAGATGCTTACAAAATTCTTTGACTTTTCTCAAGGGAACTCCCAACTAAAGACCTTCGTAATGGGAGGTCGTGTTGGGGTTGGTGTCCTTAACAGTTAGTGCAAGGACTTACAAACCTCTAAAAGGATCAAAGGGCATACTTTGGTATTATTATCAGTTGATCCACGTTTATCAATAACGGTTGGCTTGCTAGATAAGTTTGACGTTATTGTCATACAGATGGCGGTGATCAACTGGTCCCTAAAAGTCACACCTATAGGACACGTTCGAGAGATGTGACCGTATGAAAATACAAATCATGTAGATGCCAAATTTGACTAACCAGTTAGTCCGAGTTATTTGACTAGTAATTAGTCGAATATGTGATGTTGAGATATTATATTTAATACGGATTAAATATCATGGGCTAAGGCGAATTAACAAGATTAATTCAGTAAAATTAAATATAAACGAGTTATATTTAATTAATGTATATTGAATATAATTATACAATATCTTTTGTTTTGTCGGACACGAATTAATAATTCAGCTAGCCCGTATTTTTAGCTGATGCCTTAATTTCCGATAACCGATAATGATTTATAATTAAACGCGTCGTATACACTTAGCGAGCTATGGACCGGATCACGAGTTTAAGTGAAGAGGAAATGGAAAGCCCATTTCTCTCTTACTCACTCGGTTTGGCCGAATGATACAAAGAGGGAGTCCCTCCTCTTTGTAACCTAATCATCATTTGAAACAAAAATTAGGGTTTCGAAGAGCATTCTTCTCTGTAGAAACCGAGATCTCACATCTCAAGCAAACTCACATCAGTTCTCCCAATATTGCAAGGCAATCGGAGAACACGTTCTAGCACAAGGGCATATCTCGGACAAGGTCTTGGGTGCAACAATTAGGAGGGAATCTCATTTGATTTCTGTTCTTTACGCCGCACTATAAGGACCCGAGGTTGATTCTAATTCCTTATCGTTTCTATATTGTATTTATGTTTTATGACGATATTCGCATGTTAAATTTACGTTATAGTCCTAAATTTAAAGGGTAGTATACGGATATTAACCCACAAGTGGTATCAGAGCGAGGCCACGTGAATTTTTCCATGTGTTTTTCATAAAACTATCTTGAAACGATTTTTGTTTTGTCTAAAATTCCGTGCGGCTGCAGTAATTCTCACGGCAGATTTTTTTCTGTTATTGCTGCGTTTTTGTTGCATTGGGAACCGTGTCCTGTTTACACGGTTGATCTTGTTGTTGTTTTGTATCGAAAACCGTACCGTGACATGTTTTACACGGGTCATTTTCGTTTTGATATTATGCATATTGTTATTTTACACGATCATTATAACAATATGTTAATGTCTAGCATCTTGTAGTTTTGTTTTCAATCAGTTTTGATCAAAATAACGTTTGTTTTGTCTCGCCAAAACTGTTTCACGAGGGTTTGAAGTTTTCAGAGGTTTTTGCACTCGATCGACCAAGTTTTTAATCGATCGAGTGGTTTTTCTGACAAGTTTTTACTCGATCGAGTCCTTGTTATACTCGATCGACTTGCTTTTAAAACCCCACTGCTCGATCGAGGAGTCCTCGTACTCGATCGAGCAAAGATTCTGATATAAGTCCTCGATCGACCACAGATCCCGTCGATCGAGTACCTCTGATTAGCATACCTCTCGATCGACTTGCAGTTGATCGATCGAGCCCTCCGTCCCTCGATCGAGCACTTATGTCCCTGGATCGAGGGATTTCGTCTTTGATGACTTTGAAAATTTGTTTCTTTTGATTTAAATTTTCTTTTGGCTTCAATATGTACTTTATACGGATATAGTACACTCGCTATGATTGTGAAACAGTTCACCACGTACCATTAAGTTATTTTAAAGCATACTTAAAGTAACGGATTGTAATGGATTAAAATTGAATGATAGAAGCGGTTTTATCACATGAATTTTAATCATTAAAAGGTGGTTTGGATAAATTTAACATAATTACGGAATTATGTCACGAATGAATTTGTTTTTAGTTGATGCATTTTCATTTATCGTTAATTATGAATGCCGTGAATGCTTTATATTACGTATTTATTTATTTTTACAATCAGTTGTAACTTAGTGTGGCCTTAGTAGAACGTGTTACCGTAATGATGGAACACGGTCTTGGTTGTATTTTGAGATCTCGTATCTCCGTTTTGGATTTTTCACTTGTAATTACAGTTTTTAATTAGAATGTAATTAGGTTTATATTTTGTAATTTTAATTGTAATTTTTGAGAAGACCAAAGACGGAGACCAGATGCTCACTCCCGCTACCTGGATCAAGATGGAACAACAAGACAAGCTTCTTGGGTCCAACGGTGGATTCCAAAGTTGTATTTTGTTCTTTTTATTAGGATAGGCCACACTAGGAAATTTTATTTACGTATTGCATTCATTTATTTAATTTATCGTAACGATAGTATGCATCATATTCCGCCTAAAAACCAAACCACCTAATAATTGCATGAAAACTGACACATATAGAGGTCACGAGTTAGTTTTCCTTGACATTCGTATGTCACACGTTTTTTAAGCCATCATCCAAATAAATTCATTCACGACAGACGCTAGTTATTCGTTCACTTAAAATGAATTATAATTTAGTTGATGGGATCTTCCTCGTATAAACAAAAATTGAGAACGGTCTTTATAGGTCAAACTCCAATGAGTCCCTTCTTCGTCGGTAGGCATAATATGACCCCTTCTACGTCGGGTAAGTTGGAACCGATTGACCTATTTTATCTCAACACTATGGTCACTCGTACGATCCTGTGACTATGGTGGACTATAGATAGGATTTCCGGAAATCTATCGACCAAGAGTTCTTCCAGAAGAATTAGCTAAACAGTTGGCTTATCAGTTTACAGAAATTGAGTCTTGGGATCACTTGTATCATTCTTGAGGGAGATCAATTATGCAAGTGGGAGAGTCTACATGTTTAAAATGAATTTTAAAATAGACTTAAATCACCTCGATGAGTTGCTTATTTCGTTTTGTTTTTCTTTCTTTTCAGTGTAGATCACGATTTTAAATCGCTAAACAACAAATGGCTGGTTCCAGTGATAACCCAATGCCAAGTGCCACATTGGACCGTGAGTCCTGGCTTAGGATCTTCATGAATCCGATGAATCAGTCTACTCGATCGAAGAATGATGGATCCAACTTCGCGGACTCGGGAGGCGGCATTACGGAATGTCGTCGCTGCGACGGAAGCTCAAATATCTCTTGGAGCCCATCCCGGCAAAACCCAGGTCCCACGGCTAGAGTCGCTGAAGTCACCAAGTTTAATGATTTGTATGGAAGCGGGTGCGATTAAAAACGTACTCATTTTTGCAATGGAACCCAATTTGCAGAAACGCTTCATAGCCCATGGTGCAAACAAGATTTTCACCACGCTCACCAAGGAATTCTCGAAAGCACCGAGAATCGTAACCTATGAGCATACCACTCGCTTCTTTGATGCGAGACTCCAGAAGGGCCAACCGGTTAGCCCACACATTCTCAGCATGATTGAGAATGTCGAGAAACCGGAGACCTTTAATCGTAACATCAGCGAGAACATTGTTATCGATCGCATACTTCACTCACTCCACGATGGTTATTCGCAATTTAGAGCGAATTACTATATGAATGATTTGAAGAAAACTCCCCATGAACTGCACTCCCTTCTCGTACAGACCGAGAAGGACATGAAGTCCAGTGGGAGCATGAAACAGGATGTTCTCGTTGTGTCGAATAAAGGGAAGGGTAAGGGCAAAGCTCGGGCAAACCTAGCGAGAGGTAAGGCGAAGTTCAAGAAGTCGGGTTCGGGTAAGAGTGGGCCTGGTGAGTCGAGCACCTCATCAGGCGTGACAAAGAGCAAGAATGAAAACATGGAATGCCATCATTGCCACAAGACTGGGCATTGGAGACGCACATGTCCTGTTTATCATGAGGACTTAAGGGCAGGTCGCGTTAAACCTGTTGGTATGTCTTCCTCTTCTTCAACTTTTATTCATATGATTGAGATTAACCACGCAAGTTACGGAACTTGGGTACTTGATACTGGTTGTGGTTCTCATCTGTGTAATCATGTGCAGGGGCTCCGAAACATCGAACCCCTCGTAAAGGGTGAGGTGGACCTGCGTGTTGGGAATGGAGCAAGAGTAGCTGCCATCTCCAAGGGGACATATGTGATCCAGCTTCCTAGCGGATTTGAGTTGTCATTATATGACTGCTATTATGTTCCTAGTCTTTTGAAAAACATTATTTCAGTTTCTGCACTTGATAAACTTGGTTTTTCATTTGTAATAGAAAATAATTCTTGCATTTTCTCATTACACGATATGATTTCTGACAAGGCGAGTCTCCATGAACGGAATTTATGTTTTAGATCGGACCACCGAAATATTACACGTAATGAATAAAAAGTTAAAGGTTGGTGACAAAGATCAAACGTATCTATGGCACTGCCGTATGGGACACATTAATGAGAAACGCGTAAAACAGCTCATCAAACATGGAGCTATCTCGGCCTTTGATTTTCAATCATTTGGCACGTGTGAATCATGTCTCATCGGTAAGATGACTCGGATTTCCTTCAAAGGTGTAGGAATTCGCGCTGCTGACCTATTAGGACTCATACACACGGATGTATGTGGCCCTATGTCAATCACCGCACGAGAAGGCTATAGGTATTTCATCACTTTCACGGACGACTTAAGTAGATATGGCTATGTCTACTTAATGAAGCACAAAAGTGAATCCTTTGAGAAATTCAAGGAATACCAGAATAGGGTACAGAACCTATTAGGTAGAAAGATTAAAACACTGCGTTCGGATCGTGGTGGCGAGTATCTTTCTCACGAGTTTGATCAACACCTCAAAGACTGTGGGATTGCCCTACAGTTAACTCCACCTGGAACACCTCAATTGAATGGTGTGTCCGAACGGAGAAATCGAACACTACTTGATATGGTTCGATCCACGATGAGTCACACGGTTTTACCTGATTCATTATGGGGTTATGCTCTTTTGTCAGCCGCTCTAATACTTAACCGAAGTCCGTCTAAAGCTGTTGACAAGACTCCATATGAACTATGGAAGGGAACGGTCCCTAACTTGTCCTTTATACGGGTTTGGGGCTGCGAGGCTTATGTCAAGTGGAGACCTGAAGATAAGCTCGGCCCGCGATCGGTCAAGACATACTTTATAGGTTATCCTAAAGGAACACGTGGTCATTACTTCTATTCGCCAACCGAACAACGTGTTTTTGTTGCGGCTAGTGCGACATTCTTAGAGAAGGAATTTCTTGAGAATGCAAAGAGTGATAGAACCTTCGACCTGTCGGAGATTCCAGAACCAAACACCGAGCAACCATTGGAGGAACCTATTCCTTCAATCCCGGCTGCGGTAAATATTCCTGAGGAACCTAGGAGGTCGGGAAGAGTCTCTATTCCTCCGGACAGATACATTGGTATGGTCGAGGAACATGATATAGACGACGTTCTACTCTTAACGAGTAGTGAACCCGCAACCTATAAAGGTGCCGTGACCAGTTCTGACTCGAAACTATGGTTTGAGGCCATGAAATCCGAGATGGACTCTATGTATGAGAACAACGTGTGGGATCTTGTCGACTTACCTGCTAAGGTTCGTCCCCTTCAATGCAAATGGCTTTACAAGATAAAGCATTCGTTGGAAGGTCAACAAGATATCTATAAAGCACGACTAGTTGCTAAAGGTTTCACCCAAGTGCCAGGTTTGCACTACGATGAGATTTTTGCACCCGTAGTCATCTTTGCGTTCCATTCGGATTATCTTAGCGATTGCCGCCTTTCATGACTATGAAATTTGGCAAATGGACGTGAAAACCGCCTTCTTAAACGGCTTTTTGGAGGAAGAGTTGTACATGGTACAACCCGAAGGTTTCATCGATCCAGCACATCCTAAGAAAGTGTGCAAGCTTAAGCGTTCCATTTATGGACTTAAGCAAGCATCAAGGAGTTGGAATCATCGCTTCGACCAAGTGATAAAAGAAAATGGATTCACTCGATCAGTCGAGGAACCATGTTTATATATCAAGTCAAGTGGGAGCAAGATTGTCTTCCTAATATTGTATGTTGACGACATACTCCTGATTGGGAATGACATACCTCTCTTAACTTCGGTGAAAGTATGGTTGAAAAACCATTTCCAGATGAAAGATCTGGGAGAGGCACAAAGAATTCTAGGCATCCGTATCTATCGAGATAGATCACGACGGATGCTATCTCTCAGTCAGGAGTCTTACATAGACAAAGTCCTAGAGAGATTCAGCATGACTAACTCCAAGAAGGGGTTCCTTCCTATGTCTCCAGGGGTGCATTTGAGCAAGTCTCAGGCACCAGAGACACCGGAAGAGAAAGAGCGCATGGCACGGATACCTTATGCCTCGGCAATAGGATCTATCATGTATGCCATGATATGCACACGTCCCGACGTGGCATATGCATTGAGTATGACAAGTCGATTCCAACAAAGAACCAGGTGAACCACATTGGTTGGCTGTCAAGAACATTCTTAAGTACCTACGGAGGACTAAAGATTGGGCATTGACTTATGGAGGCGATCAAAAGTCATGTGCGCAACCCGATTCTGTGAGATGCTAGCTTCCAAACGGATCGAGATGACTCGAAATCTCGATCTGGATTTGTTTTTACTCTTAATGGCGCTGCGATCAGTGGAAGAGTTCGAAACAAACTATTACAAAGAGATTCTACGATCGAGTCCGAGTACTATGCCGCGTCGAAGCTACAAAGGAAGCGATATGGATGCGTCAATTCTTACATGGGCTATCTGCAGTGCCTAGTTCGAATGACCCGATCACCATCTATTGCGACAATAGTGGTGCCATCTTCCAAGCTAAGGAGCCAAAGTCTAGCAACAAGTCTAGACATGTACAACGGAAAGCTCATCTAATCCGGAATTACGTGGAGCAAAAGACAAGAGTGATAGAAAAGATTGCTACGGATGATAACATAGCAGATCCTCTCACTAAAGCATTACGACAAGATAAGCATGAAGGGCATGTTAATTCCATGGGAATTAAACGTGTTCCAAAGTTGTAGTACTCTTTTATGGATCAGATTCATCCTCTCTTGTACTCTATACGACATCATCGTTTTGATATTTTATATATATATATTTTGTTTTTCATGTGGAATTGTACGACAATTTTGAACACCACAAAGTGAACTGAACAAACATCATATCTTTTTAGTCCTTAATTGCCCACATGAGCTGATAACTCTGGCAATTATTTTGTGACGTTGGTTGATGGTGGGTTCAACGAGCCATAAGTCAACCGGTTGACTGACCAATCACAGAGGCGATTTATACGGATATTTCGTAGGACACACTTGTGACATCGACGTGGAGTCCTAAATGTTTTCTAACATTCGTTGCCCGGTCGTGGATAGGACTTCCATGGTGATCCTAAGAGTCGATTCTTTTGACTATCGACTGTCTCTTGAGACTACGGCAGATTTTGGGTGACTTTGGTTTCTTTCTCACGGTCATCCGTAACAGGGGGCCAAGTAGATTTTTTTCTGGGTCATTTCATCTTTGTGCATAGATCGGAAGGAGTCGAGTTGAAGGAAATATTCAGCCTTTATCAGGTACTCGATATTTCTCGGGGCCACTCGAGGAGTCAGAATCGAAATGCATGGCCATGCTCGGATACGGATTCGTTTTATCGGTTAAGTTACTCTCTAGTCGGGGAAACCACTCTAGATACAGATCGATTGTAAAATACGACCTTTGTGGATCCGGATTTGCAAATTGTTTTACATTGAGTGGGAGAAATTTTAAATGAATATGAGAATCGGTTATCGCACATACACTTGTACGGACAAGTGGGAGTTTGTTGGAGCTTGTGTCCTCCAGTGAGTGCGGATAACGTCATTGCACATGCACTTGTACGGACAAGTGGGAGCTTGTTGGGGTTGGTGTCCTTAACAGTTAGTGCAAGGACTTACAAACCTCTAAAAGGATCAAAGGGCATACTTTGGTATTATTATCAGTTGATCCACGTTTATCAATAACGGTTGGCTTGCTAGATAAGTTTGACGTTATTGTCATACAGATGGCGGTGATCAACTGGTCCCTAAAAGTCACACCTATAGGATACGTTCGAGAGATGTGACCGTATGAAAATACTGTCATGTAGATGCCAAAATTGACTAACCGGTTAGTCCGAGTTATTTGACTAGTAATTAGTCGAATATGTGATGTTGAGATATTATATTTAATACGGATTAAATATCATGGGCTAAGGCGAATTAACCAGTTAATTCGTAAAATTAAATATAAACGAGTTATATTTAATTAATGTATATTGAATATAATTATACAATACTGTTTTGTCGGACACGAATTAATAATTGACTAGCCCGTATTTTTAGCCGATGCCTTAATTTCCGATAACCGATAATGATTTATAATTAAACCGCGTCGTATACACTTAGCGAGCTATGGACCGGATCACGAGTTTAAGTGAAGAGGAAATGGAAAGCCCATTTCTCTCTTACTCACTCGGTTTGGCCGAATGATACAAAGAGGGAGTCCCTCCTCTTTGTAACCTAATCATCATTTGAAACAAAAATTAGGGTTTCGAAGAGCATTCTTCTCTGTAGAAACCGAGATCTCACATCTCAAGCAAACTCACATCAGTTCTCCCAATATTGCAAGGCAATCGGAGAACACGTTCTAGCACAAGGGCATATCTCGGACAAGGTCTTGGGTGCAACAATTAGGAGGGAATCTCATTTGATTTCTGTTCTTTACGCCGCACTATAAGGACCCGAGGTTGATTCTAATTCCTTATCGTTTCTATATTGTATTTATGTTTTATGACGATATTCGCATGTTAAATTTACGTTATAGTCCTAAATTTAAAGGGTAGTATACGGATATTAACCCACAGGTCTAATTACTATTTTGGCTAACAAACTTTGTCCCGGATTCAACAACAATGGGACTTATGCGCCACTTGAGGGCAGTACTTTGATTGATGAGGACGCCGTCTTCAACCACCACCGGTGGTGTGACTACACTCAAGGCGGGAGTGTAGAATGGTTCACAAAAGGGTGTTCCTCTATTGTTCTTTCGAGATGGAATATACCTGGTACCGACCCGAGATTGAGCCGGTATTCACTTATACCGAGCTACCTCCTCAACATTGAAATCTACCCCAATCCCCCTCAAAGAGAATAAGTACCCCGCCATCCTCCACCACCTCGCGGGATACCGGCAAGGCCCAATGCCCCGCCTTCTTATGTGCCTATCCCACCATACCCCACTCCTCATACGCCATTCACACCGCAAGTCCCCAATGCTCCGGATATGAATGATTTGATGGATCTTATGAAGAGGGTTGATCTTGGAGTATATGATGGGGGGTCGATAACTATTTGGCCCTCTATCCTCAATACTACCAAATGGCACAATATGGGCATATCGACCCTAATGCCCCTCGACCATCTAGGGCTTAACCGCACCTTTTGTTCCCTAATCAAGGGAACCAAGCCGGGAACTTTGACGGTTGAGGTGGAGGACACTTTGGTCAAGGAGGAGGGTAAGACCAAGGAGGAAGTTCTGCCGGGTATGGCTACCGTAATGATGATGATGATGACGAGTGAGAGATGCCTACCTCATCATCTCCAATCATATGATACTCTTCTCTCCCTCTTTCTTATGTATAGTGCATCACATTTAGTTTAATCTTCATTTGCATCTATATCATATTTCATTTACATTAGTTAGTTCATATAATATAACTTGCATTGTAATATACCTCACATGATTCATGTAGATAGTTGCATATAGACTAGAATTCATGCATAGTCACTAATGACCAATCCTATTCTTTTCTACACTAGAAGTAGCGTTTAAATCGGTTTGGGGAGGTTTGATCATAGGTGACCATAGTTTACTAGAAATCATGCATCATATAAGATCGTTTAAGTTGCATTCATTTGTTATATATGTCATATAGAATTGTATTTTGGTAGAGAATGCATTCATTCATATCATATCATTGCATTTGTACTTTAATTTCCATAAAATTAAAAAAAACCAAAAACATGTATCTCTTTTTCATTCCTACTCCTACATGTACATTGTGAACAATGTCCAAAATAAAGTGGGGGATGGGAATTTATATTCCAAAATACATAAAAATTGAAAAATTTCGAAAAATCCCAAATATATTTTCTTTAATTTCATAAAATCAAAAACCATAAAAATTTAGAAAATTTAAAAATCCAAAAACAAGTTCATTTCCTTTATAGTGTAGTCTTGTATATATTTGTGGACAGCGGGGGCCCACGGGGGCGCTTGGGAGAGAGAACAAGCGTTTGCATTTGTTTGAGTCGCCACCAATTTTTTTGGGAAATTGGAACCGTTCGAATACCTCGTGTCATGTCAAGACACAAAGTAGAGACATGAACACTAAGCAATCGTTACCCTTAGCATTCTATGTCTAGAATTACTCTCGTGGATGCCAATGAACACGGATGTTCACAGAGATCTGGAGTAAGGGGTGAGGGTACGTATTAGGAAGCTCTTTTGATCGAACACCTAATCCCGCCCGCCTCGATAGCGGCCTCTACAAATGATTAGGGACATCGTCTATACTCGATATATCGTCGATTATATGCATGCAATGCAACATCCAAGTTTTAATCCTAGCATGTGAAGATTAGACTAGGTCGGTGAACAATTAATTTAGCATACAATTGGGTCGAAGTAGGATTTAATGCTCAATTACATGTGAAAACATACAACTAAATCATACAAAATACAATGATAAATACAATAGGAAAATTACAATTAAAAAATTACAATAATTACAATGGATTTAGCGATTTATGTCGAAAATACCTTTAAAACGGATAAATTGAGAAAAAGAATAAAAGAATGAATCAACGAACAGAAGTTAAGGTGATAATACGGTTAATAGTTAATTATACGTAAGCTAATTAAACTAGGTCAAGCAACAACAGAGTTCAGAGACAGAAATCAACCTGGAACAGGCGCAGCAGGACTGCGCCCTTTGGAAGAGGCGCAGCAAATGCTGCGTCTGTTCTAAGGATGAGTTCTGGCTGTGAAGCCGGAACTGCAAATCGTTAATGTTAATTGGTGATTTTAAGGATTGATTAATATATTTACTCGGATGAAAGTGATTAATAGGTTATTTACATGCGATTGATGGTCATAAAAGCGATAAAACAAGGATGAGACGGAATAAAGACGAATTATTTACATGAACAAAAGATTGATTAGTGACATAGGTGAACAAAATAGCTTAAACATGCCGAATTAATGACGAAAACGACAAAAGATAGATGAGAATATATCAAAGGATCGAATTCCAGAAACTCAATATGAAAGAATCGAATTTCTACAACCCGGATTGAATTTAATGACAAAAACCCGCAAATATGAGATTATAAGGGATTTAAGTCGGATTTAATGATGAATTAAACGTGTGAATGATGAATAATAAATACATGTGAAATTAATATGTGATTGTAACAAAGAATTAACGAAAACAAACGAAGTAAATAAAAGTAAACGAATTACAGAGGACGAAGGAAGAAGAAAGGAAGCAGGAACTGCGGCAGCCTCACGAAGAGGCGCAGCAGAATCGCGCTCCTTCAAGAGGCGCAGCGATTCTTTGCGTCCTTTCTCAACGGTCTGTCTTCTGGAAATCAGTAAAAAAGGTTTTAAACACGGTTTTAGAAATCGATTTTAAAGATGTTGTCGACATAAACCTTACATTAATGATGATACAAAAAGTAAATAACAATAAATAAAGAGAGAGATTTACACCCTCAGACTTACATGTTTGACGAAACGAGAAGAACTAAGTTATCGATTAGTGATGCTCGACTCGAATGTAGACGAAAGTGCCCTCGTAAGAGGAAAACGATTAGATTAATTAAGTTGATTGATGTGGAGTTGGTCAAATTGGTCGGTCATGCAAACGAGGCTGGTACTCAGAAGGATCCGAGCTTACATGGTCGAATGTTCAAGCACGTAGACGCCAAAAAGTAAGAAAAAAGGTCTAGAATGCAAAGGGAGAAGAGAAGGGCGGACACTCGCGTGAGAAATATGAGGAGCGAAGGCTCCTATTTATACTAATCACGTGAAGGAATTAGGGTTTCGGAGAGACTTTGGAAGTGAATCTCGGAAAGATATGAAAAAGATACGAAAAATACGCAGAAAAGGACCTGGGAAGAGGCGCAGCAGTCACTGCGTCTCTTGGAAGAGGCGCAGCACCTGCTGCGTTTGTTCCCAAGTGGTTTCCTCCTGCGGAAGAAAGATTTCCGTGTTTAAGCTATGGTAGGACGGAATAATTTGGTTTTCCTTAATATTTTGTATGAATATTACGGGAAATTGTTTACCAAAGAATAAAGATTGTGAAATATTTATAAAAATATGGAATAGAAATATCCGAACATTCGTAAACATTCGACTCGGGATTTAATGGTTATCAGAAAATGGAGACGGTTTTAGGCCCGGACTCCAAATATACTCTAATTACTGTCAAAACGACCGTATCGGCGCGTACATGACAACTAAGAGGTAGACATTAGTCTTTGAGCAATCACTTGACGATAAACTTACGAACTGTCACAAATCGTTCCGCGTACCAAACATGCGGCCCAATCATCACCGGGTGGTTTGCGGGAGGTGCGAAATGAGGTATCTCTGAGCCCCCACTTTGACCGTCGAGGCTTGGACAAGGCGAAAGTCAAAGTATAGCCATCAGGTCAATCGAAGATTACAATCTGACGACTATGGCGACGTGAGGCGGCTCAAGGGGTCTGAGCCAAGGACCTGTCGTCGGGAACATTTTAGAGTCTGTCGACTATCGGGGAGGGTCGTTTAAAGTCCATTAGACTACGTAAGGAGGCTTGCCAGCCATAAGAAGAGATCATATCTGAGACTTCTTCTCGAGATGCTTCCGGAGGTGCATAGGAGCTAAGGGTAAGCATAGGAGCTAAGGTTAAGACCTAAAAGATAAGTAAGGATTGGTGCTAGGGTGTGGGACCCTAAAGGAAAACATCAATGGGAAGGAGGCCCGAATATAAATTCAAATTAAAGGGTAACTAAAGCTTGAGTATAGGAACTCTATCGGTTTGGGAACTTCTGGAGAACGACACCTTTGTCACACTCTGAGGGGAAACAAGAAATATTGTGACTAGCAGGACACGGGTGGAACTGCTGGGAGAAATCTGTTCGTGTTCAGCTTCAAACAAACTTCGGAAGAAATAGGGGCTGATGTTGATCTCCATGTCTCGAGAGGAAGTGACTGTCGGTCGTGAACTCTCGTTGGGGAACATAATCGGGAACTAATCTCCATGTCTCGAGAGGGAAAGTCTATCCGCTTACTCTCGTTGGGGATATATGATGAAGGCGTGTCGAAACACCTGTGAGGGAATATCTGTTCGTTGTGACAAAGAAAATCTTAGAAGCGATAAATAACGTATAATAGTCTGCTGTTGGCTTAGAAATGCGGTTCTGAACGAAAGATAATCGTTAAACGGTCAAAAAGATAAAATAGCATTGGGGAAGAGGCGCACCAAAGATGGGCCCACTAATAACGAACTCATAACGAAATTTTGAAAACTCGTAAGGAGGTGATGTGAACATTATTTGCGCACATTTAGTCCCCCTAATTGAGCCTATTTTGCATACTTTTATAACATTTCATGACCATTTTATCCGTCAAATCCTTCCTATTTGCTTTCCTAGTGCATTTTACATGTTTTGTAGGAAAGAAGATATTAAGGCGGAAATTCCCGTCTTTCGTGCATATTTGGAAGCTTATTGACGATATTTGATGGACTAAGTATGAAGAGTAAGCAAGAATGATGACCAAGGAAGAAGAAATAAAGAGTATATAGAGGTATCTTAGGCTTAGAAGCAAAAAGAAAGGGAATAGCAGATCAACCCGCGCGGGTCAAGCCTATCTGGAGCAGGATACTGATGAACCCGCTCGGGTCAATTTCAATCCGCTCGGGTTGAGGCTCAGGACGCCCATATTTCGCTCGGGACGGGCGTATTCCTGGACAGGAAACTTTTCCTTGCTACGTGAATTACAATCCGCCCGTCTTCACCCTTGGACGCCCGGATTCGGCTCCAGCACGAATTGTCTTCTTCAAGCTCCAAAGAAAGAAGTCCTTCCTTCGAAAAATACCGGCTCCTCCCTGCTCAAATCTCAAAAGTGTAATTACTAGTTTAGCCCTTAGTTAACCCTAATGCATCCACCTAATTTCCACTATAAATACCCCATTTGTAATAATCAAACCATCAAGTTTTCATTAGGTTAAATCAATCCTTCCTTAGATTAGATTAGTAGTAGATTAGAATAGATTATCATTTAATCTTTCCACAAATTATACATTAATCTTTCCTTTAATCATTGTTCAAGTTTATTATTGAGGAATTCAAGTTTATTATTGGGTAATTAGAAGATTATTGGGTTTATTGGGAGATTGACAACCTTCCATCAATCATCAAGTTCTTCTATTATTCTTTGCATTATTATTTTGGAATCTCCATAGGTATAATTCTCTTAATCCTTGTTTTAATTATTGTTAATCTTTCTTACTTGTTCATCATGTTTGGCTTTGTTAGTATGATTGACAACCTTATTAACATGTTAAACTTGATCATGAGTGAGTAGTCTCTTAGCTAGGATTAGTGGGTGATTAGGGGAAACCAACATGGGGAATGATTCATGCTTAAATTAATATGCTTTCATGGTTTATTTGCTTGCTTGTTTTGATCTCAACTCATGCACATGTTATGTTTGATGAAATGCTATGCCTATGAATCCTTGCATTTACTACCATCTCTTATCTTTTCAATGAGACTTGTAAGACATAAACCAACGCGAGTCTCATTAGACCATGCATGTTGTTGAGTAGGGAAGATTAAGTCGACTTGTAGGTGTTGTACAATCTAATCGATTCGGCTCCGGGACCCAAACTTTCCTAGGATTGTAAGATATATCCCAACTCAATCCATCATAACAATAATTGCTTGCTTATAATTTGAGAACATGTTTGTATGATCAATTCCCATGAATCCCCTATGACCCCATGATATCCTAGCATTTTTAATCAATTGTTTACATCTTTCCTTTTGTTGCTTGTTTATTGCATCTTTTAGATTAGAATCATCATCCCATTATAATTGTGACAACCCCAAGCACAACCATAATTAGATTGAATAATTTGAGTAACCACCGTCCCATGGATCGACCTCGACTTACCACTAACTAGTTGTATGTTGAGTATTATAAATGTGTTTGATTGGATGTGACCCGACGACATCGCTCCCATCAAAATGGCGTCGTTGCCGGGGACGGTGTTGTTTATTTGAATTATTCTTTTGTCTAGTTTTAGTTGTGCTTCTTCTTGAGGAATTTTGGTTCCTTAGGAATTTATTTCTTGTACTTGTTCTTTTTCACATGCTCAACATGTCTACATTCACTTTTTGGAAATATGAAAATGAATCATTTGATAAATATGTTGCAAGATTTGAAGATTATATGACTCATGCTTGGCATCATGGTTTTACTATTTCAAATTATGAAGCATGTTGTGTTGTTTATAATGGCATGAACCTTGAAACCCGCAACTTGGCATTTCACTTGAGTGGTGGTAGGATATGTGAGATGAGTTGTGAGGAATTTTGGGAATTTGTTGAGTTCATGACCACCCATTGTCTTAGCAAACTATACATGACATCTTTGAGAATGCCAAGGAAGGTATGGAAGTGATAAAAGCCACATTTCAAAAATTCATTGAGGAAAACTATGATGAAAATGAGATTTGTGAGGATGAGAAACCTTCCTATGACCTTGAGTCAACCCACTTTGTCCACAAAATTACCCCACCTTGGGAAGATGGAGTGCTAGATGAGGAGAGTGATGATGCGGAGGAGTACATTCTTGATTGTGAAACTAATGCTTGGATACCGTCATCCTACTCTTCTTGTGTTTCAATGAAATCAACCTCCATGGAATTTGATGTTAATGGGCAAAGTGAGAATGATATGGATGAGAGCTTGAGAGAAAACTCACCCTTTGAGGATGACATATTTGAGGGAGACAATTGTGTTGAACTTGGTGAGCCTTATTACGACAACCCCTTTGATAATGGACCTTGTTGGGATGAGGAATATGATGAGGACATTTGGGAACCTCAATTAGACACTCTTGAAATCACCTTGGATGATAATGAGAGCACTTGCATTGAATGTGGTGATTTTGACTATTTGGAGGATGAGTTGAGTGAATTGCCAACCAACTACCCATTTCATGTTCCTACCATACATCATTTCTCTTATGATTTTTGTCATAATATTCTTGACATGCTTGTTCGGTCTTTTACTTGGGCATTATTTCATTGTATAATCTTGTATTGCTATGCATGCCTATTCATGTCCCACTCCCAAGAATTTGACCGACTTCTACGTGCTTTGAGTGCTAGTGATAATTTTCTATGAAATTGTTAATTGATAGTCCTTGGTTTGATGGAGTTCCTCAATAACCATTAATTTGTATATATGCATTTAGTGTAGTTTTGCATTCATTTAATTGCATGAGAGATGAAAGGGAGGGATCTCATATTTTTAATTGAGTTTTTGAAGGAAATTCATAAAAATGAGAAGATGAAAAATGTCAAGAAATGAAGAAAATGGAAAAATTGGGCTTATGAGTAAGTGTGTTATCAAGGGAAAGGTGTTGGGCCAAGATCTCAAAAAAGACGCCCATCCCGAGATAAATCCGGGCGGGTTGAAGGCCAAGAAAAGAAAAAAAATTCCCTGCCCAAGAATCCGGGCGGATTTTATGAAATACGACCTTCTTTGCTGTCAACCCGAGCGGGTTGAAACTATCTGGAGCGGGTTCCCAGACAACCCGAGCGGGTTAATTCTGTCCCGAGCGGGTCCACCCTCTGATTGCTGAAATTTCACAGAATCACGGGCAGAATAATATTACCCCACCCGTGTTCAGCCTTTGACTCGTGAATGCATTGATTTTCAGCTATAAAATTCACTCTACACTCAAGCTCACCTACCATCTTCATCTTCTACCTTCAAACTCAACCTCAACTCACAAAACTCACCCAAATAACCATAAAATCCAACCAAATCACCATCTAATTACTCTAAAAATCATTCTAATCCATTTCTACACAATAAAAACCAACTTTCCAACCTTCTATTTGCTCAAAATCACCCATTTTCATCATTTCAAAAATTAGAGCTCCAAAAATCCGTGAGCAACAATTGATTTTCGGGTTTGATTTTTGCCTTCTAGCTTCACTACATTGCATTTAGTGTTCTAGTAAGGCTTTTTCAAGGTTGTTTGGCTCTTATTTGTGAAGATTTGTGGCATTCTTGGGTAGTGATACTTGGTGGATTTCAAGGCTACAACAATGGATTTTTGGGGCAAGAGTAAGGCTACTACTTCTAAGGGATCAAAAAGAAGGAAAGGAAGCAATTCTAATGCTCCACCGGAGTACCAAATGCAAGAAGAGGAGTTAGTGCCGGAGATTGAGCAACATGATGATTTCCCGGAGGTAGTATTCATCAAAAATGAGCATAGGAGGCGATTTTTGAAACTACTTGGTAAGGAGTTCGAACCCACTCGTTTCATTTGTCGTCAAACTTTGGATAAACTTGGTATTGAAGGACGAACCGAGTCCTTATTTAGAGAAATGGGTCTTGAGACTTTATTTAATATGCATGAGGAAACATATCTTAGCCTCACCTTGGAATTCTTGTCTAGTCTCAAAGTATTTGAAGGAGAGACATATGGGGTGTCTTTGGAATTTAGGTTGTGTAATGAGACCCATCAAATGCATTTGGGTACCTTTGGTGAAATCTTTGGACTTGCGATACCCGAGACCGACCTTGAAAAGCCCGTGGGGTTCACGGAGTCACATTTGTGGAGAGCAATCACCGGGTTGGAATTAGAGGGTTTTAAGAGGTGTCGCAATAAACTGGTCTTTCTTGGCTACATGAGACGTTTTGTACGTTTTGTGTAAGACGTTGTTTCTTCAAAACCTAGGAGGTTAAATTTATCACTTGTTGAAGATGATGAATTCATGTCACTTTTAAGAAAGTAAAGAGCTTACAACTTACAAAGAAATTGTTTGATTCAAGTTAATTACTTCTGGAAAGTAATGAACATATGACTTACATGAGAATGTTTAAGTCACAACTCAATACAAGGCTTAGAGCCATGAAAATCCGAAATAAAAGGCTTGATTAGTGACAAAGGGTTTTGCACTAATAAAGAGAGATTTCAAAGCTTGATTGGTAGCAAAGGGTTTTGCACTAGTTGAGAAGCTTAAGTCTAAGGATTGTATTTCATTATGATGAGATATATAACGAGTGAATCCAAAAACCCACTTCTTCAAAGAAGAAATGTATTCGATACATGTTATCAGTTTTTGCAATCCTAAGATAATGTGCAACTTAAGAGATGGTCTTGAGTAGGACATAAATGAGTTGGAATAAATGATTTGATCATGGTATAAAAATTTTCCCAATAAGTCGAGAAGTTGTGTTTATACATGAAGTTTAGTGGGAGTTACGGAAATTTTTAGTAGTCTTATATGTGGATGACAAATTGATCATTGCGAATGATTTAAGACTTGAAGAAATATAATACATCTTTAATATCCAGATCTATGGAGATAAATCCACATGATATTAGCGTCAAATAAGAAATCTTATGTTAATAAGATTCATGACTAGTTCAATTAAGATTGAACATATTTGATTTATTCCATTTCCTTCCGCTGCCGAATCAATTAAATAGGAAATGATGTATAACACTTCATGTACTTTGAGTATGATGAATTGTTTCAAATCGAATTTAAGTAATAGTTACCAAGTAAGCCATAAAGATTACCCTTAAGTGCTTGCAGAAGCATTAAGGATGTAAAACAAAGTGTTTTTAATGTAATTTTGTGTAAGGGTGTTACACAAATGACAATTGACAATTGAGATGGCGCATGGTTTCCAACAAAACCAAAATCAAAACACATTAGGATGGTTAAGATACCATTGTGGCTATGTTATTTAAGAAATACATTTTCTAGAATCGTTCTAGGCAATAAAGAACAATGAGAAATAGTTACAACGGAAATCGAGTACACTTGCAATCATGAGATGTGCAAGAGGATGGATCCCGCACACTGTGAAAACAGTGGGAGCTATTCTAAGGCTAGAAAGCCTATGTCTATATTGGATCTAGACACGTACTCAGAAAGTTTTGTAATGAAAATGTATACATTACGAAAGGAAAACAAGTATGTAGCAAGGTTGAGCAGGGAGTTGCTAAAACCTACTTAGCAAGGCCAAATCATAGGCTAAACATGATGAGTCATGTCATTTCAATTGAATTGAAATGAACAACTACATACAAGATCAAATTAGATTATAGAATATGAAATAGTAATCAGGCATTGACAATTCATATGTGATAATCGCATCTGTCGTTCGAGTTTTTACTTTAAAAACTCTTTTCTTGTACTTTGTTACATCCAAACGGGTTGTATGACAATGTTGAACCACGTTAAAGTGAACCCGGATTAACATGGTATTTGCCCATAGTCACTTATATGAGGTGACGTCTTGAAGTGACTAGAGTGTGATGCAATTGATGGCAAGTTCAAGTGCCATAGAGTCATGTGAGATGACTAGTCGATCACATAGGCAGATTGTTGGGAACACTCTGACGGGCAGTGACCGCTTATAGAGTTCTGGCAAATTAATAAAGCCTGGTCGTGGCAAGAGCTACTATAATATTCAAATGAGTCGGTTCTTTTGACTAAAGACTGTTCGCCTAAGGTGGCACGGTTTCAGATTAACTTTGATTTATGTTACTACGACCTTCATAAATGGGGTCAAATGGGCATATTTTTGGTTATGATGGCTGTGGATAGACGAAGGGAATAGTGCGATAGGAATTGTCCACCCCCTTGTCAGGGTCAAAACAATATCTCAGGGCCACTCGAGGAGTAATGAACTGGAAATGCGTGGCCACGCTCGGAAGGTATCTATGGTAGATAATTCCGGTCAAATCAGTTATTATCCAGATCGAGGAAACCACTCTTGATATGATCACTTGCAAGTACGGCCTGGAACACACCTTGCCTTGAGTGGGAGTTAGTAATAGGACAAGAGAATTGGTGACGCACACTTGTCGAGGACAAGTGGGAGATTGTTGGAGTGTCCCCGACAATAATGCGATCACAATTGTCGATCATGATGATCACATGTTTAAATCTCATTTTTAAGAATACGTAAGGGATGATTCATTATATAGTCAACTGATCAACATTAATCGGTAACGATTGGCTTGCTAGAGTTTGACGTTACTGTCGTGGGACGGTGGTGGTCAGTTGATCCCTTAAGGTCATACCTAAAGGATGATTCCCTAATCTGTAAAGTTGATTAATTGTATGACGATACAAGTTAATCAATTCCTTAAAATTGAACAATTCAATTTGAAAGAGAGAATATTAATATCTTGTAATAATGGGATTAAATAAGATTTATTTTAGTAATTGAAATATTTTATTACTAAAATTGTTTATTGTTTGTGAAACAATAGAGATGATAATGAATGGTTAATTATAATTACAAGATGTTGTGAATTATAATTAAATGACCCATTTTATTTATGTGATCAAATATCACTAGTCAATTTGTTGAATGTAATTTATTTAATTTATAAAATGATATTTATGTGATAAATGTGCATTAAAATTAATTAATAACATGTAGCATACTACATGTGACATATTGTGTGACAAATGACAAATTGGCAAAATAAAATGGTAGTCCATTTTAAGTAGGTGGACCGAATTGGAGGAGTATGTAGTGGGTTGTGCTTATATTATTTTATGTGATAGAATTTAAATAATAAGCCTACACTACACTAGCCTTACATGCCTAAGGTTTTGGAAAGAACAAAAGAAAAAGTGAAGGACCATATATTGGTCCTCCAACCCTCCAAAAACCGTGTACCCTACACACTACAAGGACACGTTTCTGTTCTTTATTCATCTCTCTATGCATGTTTATTTATTCACATGCATTTTCTCTTTCACATATTCATTTCTCCTTCATAAAAACATGATATTTTTTATTCAAATTGTTCATAGAAATTACTAATATTATTAATGTAATATATGAGTATTAGTAATCAATTTTAAGGTAAACTACTAAACTAAAATCTAGCTAATATTATTTAGTGGGGATAAGGGATAATCTTGGGTGCAATCAAGAGGAGTGGCTTCTACACTTGAGGTCTTTGGAGGATCATCCTAACATATGGAAAGCTCAAGAACAGGTGAGGTAGGAGACTTCACTTGTACCCAAAATATCCGAAATACTCACATGTAAGGAATCGTTTTTCTCCTTACTCTTGCATTTGTTTTGCATGCATAAGATCTTTAAGTTTTATGACTAAAACTTTAATCCAAAATATGTGATATTTAAAATATGATTTCCCACACAAAAATGATGAATCTCAAGGGAAAAGCAAAGAAGCTCGTTGAATCCGCCACCAAGAAACGTAAGGGCTCATCTTCCACTTCCGGTCAAGAAAGAATTCCGCCAAGAAACTTCCGCCCCGTGATGATAGGAGGGGTGGAACAACTTGAGTACTTTCCGGAAGTACTCTTCACATCCGACTAGCCCCGCAACAAATTCGTCAATTTTCTAGGTAAGCATTACGAACCGACTCAATTCATTGACACTAAAGTGTTAGAAATCCTAGGTATAAGGGATCATACCGAAATGTTCTTTGATGGTTTAGGGATTGGAAAGTTATTCCATGCCCATGAAGAAACATACGTTAGCCTTACCTTGGAATTTTTGAGTAGCCTTCGCATTGTTTCGAACATGCAAAGATCCGTTGGTATGGAGTTCCGGTTGTGCAACCACGACCATAGACTAACCCTCAACCAATTTGCAAATATTTTTGGCCTTGTTGTGCCAACAAGTAACACCGACAAACCCTCCGACTTTGATGTGGACCATATTTTGAGGGCTATTTCCGGGAGGGTTTTCATTCACCAAAAACAATGTTATACCTTTGCAATCCAACATCCGGTGATTCGAATCACCGAACGCTTCATTGCCGGCACCATTAATGGGAGATTTGAGCAAGATAGGTGTACTCTCCTCGATTTAACCTTTCTAGAGTCCTATCTAAATGTTCGGGGGACAAGGCAATACAATTTCAATACTCCCCTTGAGATGCTTACAAAATTCTTTGACTTTTCTCAAGGGAACTCCCAACTAAAGACCTTCGTAATGGGAGGTCTAATTACTATTTTGGCTAACAAACTTTGTCCCGGATTCAACAACAATGGGACTTATGCGCCACTTGAGGGCAGTACTTTGATTGATGAGGACGCCGTCTTCAACCACCACCGGTGGTGTGACTACACTCAAGGCGGGAGTGTAGAATGGTTCACAAAAGGGTGTTCCTCTATTGTTCTTTCGAGATGGAATATACCTGGTACCGACCCGAGATTGAGCCGGTATTCACCTATACCGAGCTACCTCCTCAACATTGAAATCTACCCCAATCCCCCTCAAAGAGAAGAAGTACCCCGCCATCCTCCACCACCTCGCGGGATACCGGTAAGGCCCAATGCCCCGCCTTCTTATGTGCCTATCCCACCATACCCCACTCCTCATACGCCATTCACACCGCAAGTCCCCAATGCTCCGGATATGAATGATTTGATGGATCTTATGAAGAGGGTTGATCTTGGAGTATACGTTTGGGGGTCGATAACTATTTGGCCCTATATCCTCAATACTACCAAATGGCACAATATGGGCATATCGACCCTAATGGCCCTCGACCATCTTGGGCTCAACCGCACCTTTTGTTCCCTAATCAAGGGAACCAAGCCGGGAACTTTGACGGTTGAGGTGGAGGACACTTTGGTCAAGGAGGAGGGTATGACCAAGGAGGAAGTTCTGCCGGGTATGGCTACCGTAATGATGATGATGATGACGAGTGAGAGATGCCTACCTCATCATCTCCTATCATATGATACTCTTCTCTCCCTCTTTCTTATGTATAGTGCATCACATTTAGTTTAATCTTCATTTGCATCTATACCATATTTCATTTACATTAGTTAGTTCATATAATATAACTTGCATTGTAATATACCTCACATGATTCATGTAGATAGTTGCATATAGACTAGAATTCATGCATAGTCACTAATGACCAATCCTATTCTTTTCTACACTAGAAGTAGCGTTTAAATCGGTTTGGGGAGGTTTGATCATAGGTGACCATAGTTTACTAGAAATCATGCATCATATAAGATCGTTTAAGTTGCATTCATTTGTTATATATGTCATATAGAATTGTATTTTGGTAGAGCATGCATTCTTTCATATCATATCATTGCATTTGTACTTTAATTTCCATAAAATTAAAAAAAAACAAAAACATGTATCTCTTTTTCATTCCTACTTCTACATGTACATTGTGGACAATGTCCAAAATAAAGTGGGGGATTGGAATTTATATTCCAAAATACATAAAAATTGAAAAATTTCGAAAAATCCCAAATATATTTTCTTTAATTTCATAAAATCAAAAACCATAAAAATTTAGAAAATTTAAAAATCCAAAAACAAGTTCATTTCCTTTATAGTGTAGTCTTGTATATATTTGTGGACAGCGGGGGCCCACGGGGGCGCTTGGGAGAGAGAACAAGCGTTTGCATTTGTTGGAGTCGCCACCAATTTTTATGGGAAATTGGAACCGTTCGAATACCTCGTGTCATGTCAAGACACAAAGTAGAGACATGAACAATAAGCAATCGTTACCCTTAGCATTCTATGTCTAGAATGACTCTCGTGGATGCCAATGAACACGGATGTTCACAGAGATCTGGAGTAAGGGGTGAGGGTACGTATTAGGAAGCTCTTTTGATCGAACACCTAATCCCGACCGCCTCGATAGCGGCCTCTACAAATGATTAGGGACATCGTCTATACTCGATATATCGTCGATTATATGCATGCAATGCAACATCCAAGTTTTAATCCTAGCATGTGAAGATTAGACTAGGTCGGTGAACAATTAATTTAGCATACAATTGGGTCGAAGTAGGATTTAATGCTCAATTACATGTGAAAACATACAACTAAATCATACAAAATACAATGATAAATACAATAGGAAAATTACAATAAAAAAATTACAATAATTACAATGGATTTAGCGATTTATGTCGAAAATACCTTTAAAACGGATAAATTGAGAAAAAGAATAAAAGAATGAATCAACGAACAGAAGTTAAGGTGATAATACGGTTAATAGTTAATTATACGTAAGCTAAATAAACTAGGTCAAGCAACAACGGAGTTCAAAGACAGAAATCAACCTGGAACAGGCGCAGCAGGACTGCGCCCTTTGGAAGAGGCGCAGCAAATGCTGCGTCTGTTCTAAGGATGAGTTCTGGCTGTGAAGCCGGAACTGCAAATCGTTAATGTTAATTGGTGATTTTAAGGATTGATTAATATATTTACTCGGATGAAAGTGATTAATAGGTTATTTACATGCGATTGATGGTCATAAAAGCGATAAAACAAGGATGAGACGGAATAAAGACGGATTATTTACATGAACAAAAGATTGATTAGTGACATAGGTGAACAAAATAGGTTAAACATGCCGAAAACGACAAAAGATAGATGAGAATATATCAAAGGATCGAATTCCAGAAACTCAATATGAAAGAATCGAATTTCTACAACCCGGATTGAATTTAATGACAAAAACCCGCAAATATGAGATTATAAAGGATTTAAGTCGGATTTAATGATGAATTAAACGTGTGAATGATGAATAATAAATACAAGTGAAATTAATATGTGATTGTAACAACGAATTAACGAAAACAAACGAAGTAAATAAAAGTAAACGAATTACAGAAAACGAAGGAAGAAGAAAGGAAGCAGGAACTGCGGCAGCCTCACAAAGAGGCGCAGCAGGAACTGTGCTCCTTCGAAGAGGCGCAGCAGTTGCTGCGTCCTTTCTCAACGGTCTGTCTTCTGGAAATCCGTAAAAAAGGTTTTAAGCACGGTTTTAGAAATCGATTTTAAAGATGTTGTTGACATAAACCTTACATTAATGATGATACAAAAAGTAAATAACAACAAATAAAGAGAGAGATTTACACCCTCAGGCTTACATGTTTGACGAAACGAGAAGAACTAAGTTATCGATTAGTGATGCTCGACTCGAATGTAGACGAAAGTGCCCTCGTAAGAGGAAAACGATTAGATTAATTAAGTTGATTGATGTGGAGTTGGTCAAATTGGTCGGTCATGCAAACGAGGCTGGTACTCAGAAGGATCCGAGCTTACGTGGTCGAATGTTCAAGCACGTAGACGTCAAAAAGTAAGAAAAAAGGTCTAGAATGCAAAGGGAGAAGAGAAGGGCGGACACTCGCGTGAGAAATATGAGGAGCGAAGGCTCCTATTTATACTAATCACGTGAAGGAATTAGGGTTTCGGAGAGACTTTGGAAGTGAATCTCGGAAAGATATGAAAAAGATACGAAAAATACGCAGAAAAGGACCTGGGAAGAGGCGCAGCAGTCACTGCGTCTCTTGGAAGAGCGCGCAAAGACTGCTGCGTTTGTTCCCAAGTGGTTTCCTCCTGCGGAAGAAAGATTTCCGTGTTTAAGTTATGGTAGGACGGAATAATTTGGTTTTCCTTAATATTTTGTATGAATATTACGGGAAATTGTTTACCAAAGAATAAAGATTGTGAAATATTTATAAAAATATGGAATAGAAATATCCGGAACATTCCAGAACATTCTGACTCGGGATTTAACGGTTATCAGAAAATGGAGACGGTTTTAGGCCCGGACTCCAAATATACTCTAATTACTGTCAAAACGACCGTATCGGCGCGTACATGACAACTAAGAGGTAGACATTAGTCTTTGAGCAATCACTTGACGATAAACTTACGAACTGTCACAAATCGTTCCGTGTACCAAACATGCGGCCCAATCATCACCGGGTGGTTTGCGGGAGGTGCAGAAATGAGGTATCTACAGAGCCCCCACTTTGACTGAGGCTTGGACAAGGCGAAAGTCAAAGTATAGCCATCAGGTCAATCGAAGATTACAACCTGACGACTATGGCGACGTGAGGCGGCTCAAGGGGTCTGAGCCAAGGACCTGTCGTCGGGAACATTTTAGAGTCTGTCGACTATCGGGGAGGGTCGTTTAAAGTCCATTAGACTACGTAATGAGGCTTGCCAGCCATAAGAAGAGATCATACCTGAGACTTCTTCTCGAGATGCTTCCGGAGGTGCATAGGAGCTAAGGGTAAGCATAGAAGCTAAGGTTAAGACCTAAAAGATAAGTAAGGATTGGTGCTAGGGTGTGGGACTCTAAAGGAAAACATCAATGGGAAGGAGGCCCGAATATAAATTCAAATTAAAGGGTAACTAAAGCTTGAGTATAGGAACTCTATCGGTTTGGGAATTTCTGGAGAACGACACCTTTGTCGCACTCCGAGGCGAAAAATGAAATATTGTGAGTAGCAGGACACGGGTGGAACTGCTGGGAGAAATCTGTTCGTGTTCAGCTTCAAACAAACTTCGGAAGAAATAGGGGCTGATGTTGATCTCCATGTCTCGAGAGGAAGTGACTGTCGGTCGTGAACTCTCGTTGGGGAACATAATCGGGAACTAATCTCCATGTCTCGAGAGGGAAAGTCTATCCGCTTACTCTCGTTGGGGATATATGATGAAGGCGTGTCGAAACACCTGTAAGGGAATATCTGTTCGTTGTGACAAAGAAACTCTTGGAAGCGATAAATAACGTATAATAGTCTGCTGTTGGCTTAGAAATGCGGTTCTGAACGAAAGATAATCGTTAAACGGTCAAAAAGATAAAATAGCATTGGGGAAGAGGCGCACCAAAGATGGGCCCACTAATAACGAACTCATAATGAAATTTTGAAAACTCGTAAGGAGGTGATGTGAACATTATTTGCGCACATTTAGTCTCCTAATTGAGCCTATTTTGCATACTTTTATAACATTTCATGACCATTTTATCCGTCAAATCCTTCCTATTTGCTTTTGTTGGGTTCCTTATGTTGATAATAACATGCCCATTTGATTTGTGTTATCTTAGTTTACCTTTTCAGGATTAATGATGTAATCAAGCTTGGATTAAGAAGTGTTGAAGTTGTTAATCATCCCATTGTATTTAGTCAAGTGTCATCTAATGTACAAGTGAGAAAGTAGAGTATATTAGAGTAATAGAAACAGTCCAGACGACTGTTGCTTTCATTAGTAAACAGTTGTTTGGATTATGCCACAACTCGTAAAAAACTTGAAGCTCTCTTTTTATCTTTCAAATGCTTTCACGTGACTCATATTTTTCAAAGATAAAAATCAGATTTTTATTAAGGAGGTGATCTTCAATAAAGAGTGGTTTGAATTATTATTTTCAAAATGTTTCCTCTTTATGCAAATTCAACCCTTTGGCTCTTTAAGAAAACAAAGAATGCTTTTTGCCATTTTAGTGTTAACTTGTCATCATGTGACTTGTCTTTTCTCTCTTTGTTTTCTGAATTTGCATGAGCATTTAAGGATATCTTTCAAACCATCTTTCCCCATTCTTACCTTTGCAAAAGAGCCCTCTTTGGTGCAAGTTTTGGGTGGTTGCTATTGCCCTTCACATGTGAGGTCTTTGACCCTTCAAAACCCTAGCAACCCCTTCACTCACCTCCTCTATATAAACCGTGCCTCACCTTCATAAATCCTCAAGACTTTTCTGAATTAATTCTTCCATCTTTGCAAATTATTTTTAAAAGCTAAAAACCGTGTTTTATTTGCAAAAAATCTTTAAAAGTCTTCAAGTGTCTTCAAGTTGTTACAGTCGTGGCTACTGTTGCTTTTCTATACTAAACTCTCTTGCTTATGAATTGTTGATCTTGTAAAAGTTGTCCACCTCTATTCTTTGTTAAGAATGTGTTAGTGGAAACTTGATCCTATAACATTCTAAGTGTGTTAGTAGAGTTTAGGACGGAGTAGTCTTTAACTCTTGACAACCGGAGTAGGTTGCGAGTTAGCTTGTCATAAGAACGGAGTAGTTCTTGTACTAGCTTTACCACCGGAGTAGGTTGGTGTCTTTTATTACAAGGGTCTTTTAGTTGTCGGAGTAGATCACTAAAGGAAAGTAATAAAAAGGTAGATTGGACGTAGGCACTTGAGTATTTGCCGAACCAATTCAAAAATCTCGTGTTCATTGTTTTTACTTTATTTCCGCTGCAATTTACTTTGTTTGTTTGTTTTGTTTCGCTTAACCTTAGAAGTAACAGTTCATCATACTGTCGCATTTGGTCTGCAGTCATACTCCACAAACTGAGACAAATAGATACAGTCAGAACGATTGTTGCTTTCATACTTCAGCAAACATCCATCGTGATACTTGTTCAATCTTCTATATTATTCAAAGTATCCTCTAATCTCTTTTGTTCTCTTAACTTACTTTAATCCAACAAAGTTGAAGTTAAATTTTAAAAGAGTACCTAATTCACCCCCTCCCCCTCTTAGGTACTTGAATCCATAAACTCAACAATTGGTATCAGAGCCTCGTGCTCTTGATCGAGGCTAACCGCCTTAGAGTTTGATTCGTGGGTAATGGATTCCGAGAAACACTCCAAGATCCCGGTCTTTACCGGTTCGAATTTTGGATGGTGGAAACTCAAAATGGAACATTACATCAAAAGTATCGATTATCAATGTTGGAACATCATCCAAAATGGACCTCTTGCCATTGAGGAAACCGATATTCTTAACGGTTTCACCAAGACAAAAGAGGAAAGAAATTACAATGAGAACGACTTCAAGCTTGCCGAAAAGAACTCCAAAGCAATGTCGATTCTTCAACGTTGTGTTGGTGAGGGGGAAGTTAGTCGAATCTCCGGGTGTCCTACGGCAAAATCTATTTGGGATTCCCTTGTACTTGCATATGAAGGGATGTCCCAAGTAAGAAAACACCGTATTGACCTTCTCATGCAACAATATGAAATGTTTAGAATGTCAAAGGACGAGTCTTTAAATAGTTTCTCTTCACACTTTTCTTGTATTATTAATGAGCTTCAAAGTCTAGGAAGGAATTTCGAGTCCGAGGACATCATTCGAAAAATCCTTCGTAGTCTAACCCCTAAATGACAACCTAAAGTCACCGCCATAGAGGAAGCTAAAGACATGTCAACCCTATCTCTTCATGAACTAATGGGATCACTAATGGCTCACGAGTTTAACCTCGATAAGCATTCTAGTGAGTCATCAAAGGGAAAGAGTCTCGCCCTCACATCTTCTCCAAGTGATGAAGAAGATGAGGAGGAAGACGAGTTTGCTATGTTCACAAGGAACTTAGCCGGGTTGGTCAATGGACAAGGTAACAAAAGGTTCACTAATAATTACTCAAAAAAACGCTTTCCTAAGAAACGACCTACCTCCACCGTGGGATGCTTTAAATGTGGTGATAAAACTCATCAAATTAAAGAATGTCCCAAGTGGGAAGAAATCAAATCTAAGGAAAGAAGAGAAAAGGTTAAAAAGGACTATAAACATAGAGTCATGAGTGTTATATGGGGAATTGATGTGAATTTTGGCGGAAGCGGAAGACATTTTTGTAGGGTTATTTTTGTGTTTTGAAATAAAGGGGATATTTGTTTCAAGATCAATGAAGACCTCGAAAACAATGGGATATTTGTCGTAGCTAGACCTATAGCTACGCCAATGGGTGAATTGTTTGATACTCGTCAAACAATCCGACTTAAACTTAGGATCACGTCCCTCGTTCAAGCAAGGTGCGAAATCGCGTTTCGACCTCTTAAGCCAAATCACTCGTGTAACAACACAAGAAGACAAGACAAGTTTTAGAGAATACTCTCAAGTTTTTACTTCAAAATTGGATGCTTTACAAATGAGGACTACAAGCCTTTATATAGGCCGAAATTCCTTGGGCACCAAGGCTAGCCTTTAATGCCTTGTGGTGAGTTCTAGGCTATGTAGGAGAACTAGGTAAGACTAAGACAAAAACTAGGCAAGACTTTGTAGAAAACTAGGCTATGACAAAAACTAGGCTATGACTTTGTAGAAAACTAGGCTATGACAAAAACTAGGTGAGCTTTATTCAATGCCCTTGGACTAGCCCATTTTCGAGGTTGGACCTTGCTCCACACGGCTCCATTGGCGGTTTATCATGCATTTTTCTCGACTATTATTCGAACCGATCCATGCTTGGTGAACCGGGTTGTCTTGGTTGCTTGTTTCGAGAATTATTTCATCCAGGTGATTCGTATTCACATCAATTCCTCCCCCTTTGAAAAGAATTGTCCTCAATTCTTGCCTCAGTATGCCGGGATCAAAGATGAATATTATAAACCCGAACAAGCCCGAACACGTAGTCGAATCATCTTTGATGCCACCGGGATCAAAACAAATCTGGAGGTTAGATTCAAACTTGATTAAGAACATGAAGCAGTTTACGCATCCCGCTGATCTCTTCTTCAGCTTATCATCTTTAATGTAGTCTTCATGTTTATCCCCCTCATATAGCTTCTCATCAATGTATTTATCAATTGGTGATTGATACGGTTTTCTCACTTGATACGGTTCTTTGACTTGATACGGTTCCCACCTTTGTATCACATCCTGCACGCCTCTTTGCAGTTGGGGCCAATGAAAATACTCTTTGAGAATATCTACAGTTTTGTTTACCCCGAAATGTACTCCAAGTCCACCCCCATGAGCTTTTCGAATAAGGAGTTCCCGAGTTGGAAGTTTTGGATCACAAAGTCTATTACCTTTGAAGAGGAAATCATCTGGAATAATGAACTCATCGAGCATGTCGTCAAGCCTTGGAATAGGAAAACGATACTTGATAGTTATGTTGTTCTTGGCTTGACTATTAGCGCACATTCGCCACGTCCCATCCTTCCTTTGAGCAAATAGAGTAGGGACGGCACATGGAATTAGGTTTTCATGAACATAGCCTCGATCCATTAACTCCTCCATTTGTCGTTGCAACTCTTTTGCTTCCAATGGGTTGCATCGATAGGCGGCTTTGTTTGGTAAGGGAGCTATAGGTAGGATATCGATTTGGTGTTCAATCCCTCGAATAGGTGGTAAACCAGCGGGTAGTTCCTCGAAGAAAACATCATTGAATTCCTCGTCCGAGATTGGCACAAGATTAGGATTGTCTTGAGTTGCATTGTCATAACTCGTATGATCACTTTCTTCCATGAGAGTTTCGTCATAAGCTTCTTCCAATTCTTCATCAAAGACAATTGGTAGATTTGGATCAAATAAAGAAGTACCTCTTGTATGAGGTTCATACAAGTTGGAAAATATGTCATCTTCGATCACATCTTTAATTTGATCATCATCACTCAATGGCTCCATAATCTCGCCTTTTTCTCTTTCGTCGAGTTTGAACACATCACCCAATCGTTCCTCCTCATCAAACAACTCATCATAAATTGTTGGCAATTTAGCTTTTCCTTGTGCTTCAACCATCTTTAATTCTTCACTCTTTTCCAATTCTCTCATCGGAGTGAGATTATCAAACTCGTCGATGTATTCAGAGACACGAAGCCTCCCTTGGTTAAGATTGGCGATCTTACGATAAGTCGGGAGCCTATAAGTTGCTGGAACATATTTCTTGCGCAATTTGTGTTTAAGAGAATCCCAAGATGATAATTTCTTTTTTCCAGCGTGAGCACGCCTTGCTTTCAAATTCTCGTACCATAGTGAAGCCCCTCCACTAAGTCTTCGAATAGCGTACTTGCAGCATTTCGCGTCATCCAGACCTTTGAAATCAAACATTCGTTCGATTTTCCGTTCCCATTCGAGGTAGTCCTCGGGGTACGTGCCTCCCGTGAACTCGGGTAGGTCACTCACTTTGAACTCTTCAATGGTTTGTTCTCGTCTAGGCATCCACTTGGGATCGTTTTCTTGTAAATTCTTTAACGCCCTTTGAAGATTCTCAAGAAAGTTAGGATCGTCGAAATTCATTTTTGATGTTGGTTGCTTGAAATTTCGAAACTCCTTTTTTTTTTTTTTTTTTTTTTTTTTTTTTTTTTCGGTGAACAGTACCGTGAACAGTACCGTGAATAGTGACTTTTTTTTTTTTTTTTTTTTGTGTGAAGAAATCAAGACCCCTGGATCGTCTCGATTAATGGAAATCAAGAGCCGAAGCTCTGATACCACTTTTGATGTGAATTTTGGCGGAAGCGGAAGACATTTTTGTAGGGTTATTTTTGTGTTTTGAAATAAAGGGGATATTTGTTTCAAGATCAATGAAGACCTCGAAAACAATGGGATATTTGTCGTAGCTAGACCTATAGCTACGCCAATGGGTGAATTGTTTGATACTCGTCAAACAATCCGACTTAAACTTAGGATCACGTCCCTCGTTCAAGCAAGGTGCGAAATCGCGTTTCGACCTCTTAAGCCAAATCACTCGTGTAACAACACAAGAAGACAAGACAAGTTTTAGAGAATACTCTCAAGTTTTTACTTCAAAATTGGATGCTTTACAAATGAGGACTACAAGCCTTTATATAGGCCGAAATTCCTTGGGCACCAAGGCTAGCCTTTAATGCCTTGTGGTGAGTTCTAGGCTATGTAGGAGAACTAGGTAAGACTAAGACAAAAACTAGGCAAGACTTTGTAGAAAACTAGGCTATGACAAAAACTAGGCTATGACTTTGTAGAAAACTAGGCTATGACAAAAACTAGGTGAGCTTTATTCAATGCCCTTGGACTAGCCCATTTTCGAGGTTGGACCTTGCTCCACACGGCTCCATTGGCGGTTTATCATGCATTTTTCTCGACTATTATTCGAACCGATCCATGCTTGGTGAACCGGGTTGTCTTGGTTGCTTGTTTCGAGAATTATTTCATCCAGGTGATTCGTATTCACATCAGGAATGTCCGACTCCGAGGAAGATGAGAAACTCATCGAGGAGGAACTTGAGGCTAAAATGTGTCTTGCAAATCATGGTAAAGAAAAAGTCTTAAAAACCTCAAAACTTGAACACTTAAGATGCCTCATGGCTAACCCCGACGATTCCGACTCCGATTCCGACAACGAGGTAAATCATCTAAAGGCCAAGGCTAGAACTTACTCCAAAGAGAAAGTATGTAAGCTTCTTGACCAACTTTTTGATAAGTGTCGGTCTCAAACTAATAAGCTTGATATAATGCAAAATGAGATTGAGGAAATTGCTCAAGAGAACTTTAATCTGAAAAATGAACTAAAAGCAACAGATCACAAGCATCTTTGTCACTTCGAGGCATATAATGAAGTCAAAATAGTCAACAAGTTAAACAAACATTTGACTAAAGAACTAGAGCGTCTTAGGTTGACCCCCACGGACGTCTCTGACCTTGAAAATGTCAACACAACTTTGGTGATGCAAGTTTCCCAACTAATCAAGGAACGTGATGACATTATGAAGGACAAAGATGCTCTTGAAAATGAGATCTATGACCTTGTAGTTGAAGTTGTAGGCTTGAGAGAAACAGTTTCTAAGACTGTTGCTTCTGACCACGATTTAGACAAGTTTAAAAGAAAAAGTGAATGGTTGGAAAATGAAAATGAGTGTCTTAAAAGTGAGGTTGTTTGTCTCAAGAGTGAAATAGAAGATCTCCATGATAGGCTTACTTTCTTTCAAAAAGGTATGCCCGAATGTAGCACTTCTAGGTCTTCTCCTCACCATAGATCCGATGAAGTCGTTGATCTAAGCAAGAGGCTTGACGAGATGACATATAAATATGAAGAGTCCAAAGAAAGAATCATTTATCTCGTGTCTAAACTCAACAATCACACCCATGACTTCATTGTTGAGAAAAGATTGTCCATAGAAAGTGCTAACAATGATGAACTTAAAAGAGAAAAGGAAAAGAATTTGCATCTTCTCTCACGTGTCAACGACTTGACCAATGAACTTGTTAATGCTAAGAACATCACTGAAAAATGGGAAGGAAGTCAAACCGTGTTAAACTTCCTCACGAATCAAACCGAGAAATGTGAGAAATCTACTGGTTTGGGGTTCAAATGAAGCAGTCGATATTGTTGCATCCAAGCCTAAAAATGATTTTAGAGGAAGGAAGTATGTAGGTCTTCCCGAATACATCATTTGCAATTATTGTGGTGACAATGGTCATGTTTTTAATGGATGTACAAAACGATTTGATGACATTAATAAGAACACCAAAACATTAAAAGAAATGAACATTAAGAAAGACACCACAAGTTATGTTGATCACAAAAAGGGACCCAAATTCATTAGGGTTCCTAAACTCAAAAACTAATCTTGTGTAGGGCTTGGTGAGAGGCGGCAGCAATTGGTACTTGGATAGTGGATGCTCTCGTCACATGACGGGTGATAGAAGCCAATTCCTCTCACTTAAAGCGTATGATGGTGGCACGGTAAGGTTTGGTGACAACAAGAAAGGTGAAGTAATTGGTATTGGAAAAGTTGGTAAGTCATCCTTACTTTGTGTCGACAATGTGCGGCTTGTCAAAGGTTTGAAAAATAATCTCCTTAGTATTTCTCAACTTTGTGATAAGGGTAATGTTGTTGAATTTCGTGCCAATATGTGTCGAATTTTTGATGCCACTACTAATGAACTAATACTCGAAGGAAGACGTGTCAAAGATGTTTACTTAACTAATTTGAGCTCTCTATCCGGTCACACCATGTCTTGCATGAGTGTAATGAACAATGATCCTTGGTTATGGCATAAAAGGTTTGGTCATGTTAGTACAAAAACTCTTAATACCCTTAAAAGACTTGACTTAGTTGAAGGCATTCCTAATATAAAATTTGATTTTGATAAAGTATGTGATGAATGTGCTAGAGGTAAACATGTTAAAAGTTCCTTTAAATCCAAAAGAATTATGAGTACATCTCAACCTTTGCAACTTTTACATATCGACTTATGTGGACCAATGAGAACTAGAAGTAGAGGTGGTAGTCGTTATGTGTGTGTCATTGTTGATGATTACTCTAGGTTCGTTTGGGCACTCTTCCTAAGCTCTAAGGATGAGACATTTGATGAGTTTCTAATTTGGTTAAGAAAGATTCAAAATAAACTTGGTTTAAAACTTGTTTCAATGAGAACCGATCATGGAACCGAATTCGAAAACTCATCATTTGGTGCTTATTGTGATGACAATGGTGTAGACCATAACTTCTCGGCTCCTAGAACCCCACAACAAAATGGTGTGGTAGAAAGGATGAATAGAACCCTTGAAGGAATGGCTAGAACAATGTTATTATCTAGTAAGTTGCCTAAGAACTTTTGGGCCGAAGCGGTAAATACCGCTTGCTACATTCATAATCGTGTCATGATAAGGAGTATACTAAATAAAACTCCCTATGAATCATTACGTGGAAGAAAACCAAACATTTCATATTTTAGATGTTTTGGAAGCAAATGTTTTGTTCATAACAATGGTAAAAACAATTTGGGTAAGTTCGATCCACGTAGTGATGAAGGAGTATTTATTGGGTACTCCGATTATAGCAAGGCCTATAAGGTTTACAATAAACGAACCTTGTTAATTGAAGAAAGCATCCATGTCATTTTTGATGAATCTAGTGTGCTTGGACAGGTACAAAACGTGGATGATGATGATGAGGATGAGGACGATGAGTTTGAGATTGGTCTCGTTCGAAAAGACTTCGTGTTCATGGATGAAGAAGCTCCCAGCACTGAATTGCAACAGACACAGAGACTGTCACCTTCAAAGGAGATCAGCAACTCAGGGGGAACACGTAGCACCTCTCGATTCTTTCTCTGGAAGCAACAGACCCAACGATCGTTGCATCCACCTCCGTAATCAAGTAACCCAAAACGGTGAGGATGAAGAACCTTCCAGGCCAATAGAAACAGATCATCGTGGATCGATCTTGTTGAGGGGGAACAAGAAACCATTGTTCCAAAGAAGTGGAAACATCAAAGATCTCATCCACTCACTAATCTCACAAGTGATCTCAACTCGGGTATTCGAACAAGATCATCCGTCAACAATCTCGCTCATCTCAATGAGTATTGTGCCCATAATGCCTTCCTTTCTCAAATTGAACCCTCAAATGTAACAGTCGCCTTGACTGATGCTGATTGGTTGCTTGCTATGCAAGAAGAGCTCAATCAATTCAAAAGAAACGAGGTATGGCACCTAGTCCCTAGACCGCCCAATCGTACCGTCATTGGTACTAGGTGGGTCTTTCGCAACAAGCTTGATGACTCGGGAGAAATTTTAAGGAACAAGGCTAGACTAGTGGTGCAAGGTTATAACCAACAAGAAGGTATTGATTACGATGAAACCTATGCACCGGTAGCTAGACTTGAGGCCATACGATTACTTATAGCTTTTGCGTCTCACAAAGGCATTAAACTCTTCAAAATGGATGTCAAAACCGCTTTCTTAAATGGATATTTGGAAGAAGATGTCTTTGTAGAGCAACCACCGGGTTTTGAGAACAATGATTTGCCTAACCATGTTTTCAAACTAGACAAAGCTCTTTATGGTTTAAAACAAGCACCAAGATGTTGGTATGATAGATTGTCTAAATTTCTTATACAAAATGGTTTTAAAAGAGGCTCCGTTGACAAAACATTGTTCTTGAAGCAACAGTCCAATGAACTGTTGGTTGTAAAAGTATATGTTGATGACATTATATTTGGTGCAACAAATGAACTCCTTTACTTATATTTTTCGGAACTAATGAAATCGGAGTTTGAAATGAGCATGATGGGTGAGCTAGGATTCTTCCTTGGACTCCAAATTAAGCAATCAAATGAAGGAATCATGATCCATCAACAAAAGTATATTAAGGAAATGCTTAAGAAATTTGGGATGACTAATGGTAAGCCTCATGATACACCCATGGTAGCCGGGTCCAAATTGGACAAAGATGAACTCGGTAAGAATGTTAGTGATAAGGTGTATAGAGGTATGATAGGCTCACTTCTTTACTTGACCGCAAGTCGTCCCGACATTCTCTTTAGCGTTTGTTTATGTGCTAGGTTCCAAGCAAATCCGAAAGAATCACATTTCAAAGCCGTTAAACGAATTCTTCGGTATTTGATTGGAACACAAAATCTTTACCTATGGTACCCCTTACATTGTCCTTTTGATCTTATAGGCTTTTCGGATGCGGACTATGCGGGGTGCACGGTGGATAGAAAGAGTACCTCCGGAATTGCAACGTTCTTGGGCCCTTGCTTTACTTCTTGGGCCTCAAAGAAACAAAACACGGTAGCTCTTTCTACGGCCGAAAGTGAGTACGATAGTGCGGCACATTGTTGTTCTCAACTCCTTTGGGTAAAACAACAACTCTTGGATTTTGGTATTATTTTTGACTCCATTCCTTTAATGTGTGATAATACGAGTGCAATAAATATTTCCAAAAATCCTATTCAACACTCTAAAACCAAACATATTGATATTCGTCATCATTTTATTCGTGCTCATGTGGAAAAAAGACATATTAAACTTATCTTTTGCAAAACCGAAAATCAAATCGCCGATATTTTTACTAAGCCACTTGCAAGAGAACATTTTGAGAAATTTAGACTAGAAATTGGGTTAATTAATAGCTTGTGATTTTTATTGTGAGTTTTACAAAATTCCTTAATTGATTAAATTAAAATTGGATATATGTTATTAAGTGTTCTAAGTGCATTGACATCATGTTTAGACCAAAAATTGACACCGTATTTGTGAGTCGGTAATCACTCAACCTCATACCTAAATTTACGTTTATTATATGCTACCTTGCGTTCTTTTATTTCGAGTGATTAAATTTGTCTAGTTGGGCCAACCACCTCACCTACCTCATTAAATGGGCCATTAACTACCTCAACCCACCTTCCACTCCTACCCGTCCAAACTCACTAACCCAAAGTCCATCTCTTCATCTCCCTAAACTCACCATATCACCTACCCTAACCCACCATGGTAAAAACATCCCTTAACACAATTATACCCATTAAACCCACAAAAATTACCTCACCACCTGTCACATCAAATCCACCGACATCAACAACTCCTACCATGACTCCAGTCAAAACATCTTACGCATTCCCACCTCAAACCTCAAACTCGATCCCTTCATCAAACCCAGATCCTCCAAACCCTCAACCATCACCGAACCCCACTGACCCTCCATCATCCGACGACATCCCTATCTCCACTATGGTAGGACGGCGCACGCGAGGTGGTCGAAAGAAAAGCTCCACTATTCCAAGCTCTTCCTCTGAACCAGTGATTGTTGAAGATGTTGAAGAAGAAACCGAATTTGATTTAAATGAGAATCCGTCTAAGTCCGGCAAGTCTGACCCGACTCCGGCGAAAAAGAACAACAAAAGGAAAGAAAAAGCCTCTTCATCCCAATTACCCCCAATTTCAGAAAATGTTGAGCAGAGTAATGTCGATAACCCCATTGTTGATACTCCAATTGAAAATCCTAGTGAACCTCCCCCGAAAAAGTCGAAACCTTTGAAGAAAAAGCTTGTATATCTTTCTCCCTCTGATCCGGTCTCCCTAACCCCAAAATGGGACTTGGCCATTGTTTGGGATCACCTTGAGAGTATTGACCTCCCTACTTCCATTTACAAAAATTGTGAGAGGTTGATGAACATCAAAGCAATTCACTCCCCTCGGGTTTACAACCAAACTTGGTTTGAGCCGCCTGCATTTCACTCAGTCCGTGATATGATCTTAGCTCAAGGTTGGGAGAAGCTGTTGGAAATGCGTGAGCCGGTGTTTGTGAGCGAGGTGATTCAGTTCTTTGCAACGGTACGGGTTGATAAATCTGGTGAAACTCTTACGGCTAAGGTGAACGGTAAGCCTCTTAAACTGTCTCAATCTGATTTCGTTACCGCCCTTGATATTCCAGTCGGAGGTTATGACAAACTCCCCTCCGAAACTTGGGTTGCTTTACCTTATGCCTCACCTCTTAGTGTTGCTCAAACCGTGTGTCACAAAGCTGTCTCCCCTGGTCCAATTAGCAATACCCAAATCCCACCTCCTCTTCGAACCATTTTCAACATGCTTTGTAGGTCTATTTATCCCTCGGGTGATAGGGGAAAACTCACCATAGCCCAACAATACTTAATCTATCATATTGCTACCCATAAGAAGGTGAACCTAGTCGGGTTAATGTTTAAATGTTTTCACCTTATTTCGACCAAGCTTCGTCGACCTTCTTCTAGCATGATTCACTTACCCTATGGCATGTGGTTATCGGTTGTGCTCAAGGCACAAGGGGTGTTAGTGAATACTAGCTTGGGTTCGTTGGATATGTGTGATGTTATGAGTGATGGGCAAATGGGGAAGATGCTTATCAAGATTGAAAATGATGAATTAATTTCTGTGAAAATTAAGAAGGACCCGGAGGTTGGGTCATCAAGTCAAGTGAGTACGGGTGGTATGCGGGAAGTGCTTAATGCCGTGGCTGAGTTGGGTGCGTGGCTTAAGGAAGATGCTCGTCAAAAGGACTTGGCAATCTCGGCCCTTTCCTCTACAATGGACCTCATCCGTGGAGAGGTGGATATCATTTTCACCCTTGTGTCAACAAAAGAAGTCGGTGATGATCATGTGGATGATGACCCGTTGGGTAGTGGCTCGGATGGTGAACAAGCCTCCTCTCCTTAGCCTTTCCCTTTCCTCTCGGCCTATTAACCTTTTACCCGTATCCCTTCATTTTGTTCCACCTTGGTTGTGCCCCTCTAAAACAATATTTTCCTTGCTCGTTATTTTGGACATTTGGTGGTGTACTTTAAACTTTCTTTAGCTATGTTGAACTTTGATTAACTTATGCTTAATCTTTGTTTATGTTGACCTTGTTACCTTGTTACAATTACATGTGTCTTTTTTGTGTTTTCTTATGAAATATCTGCACTCTAATGCTTGTGACATCCCTATCCGTTTGATGATGTCAAGAGGGGGAAAAGGTAAACTCATGCTTTGAATCTCTTTGCTTATTGATTAACCTAATGTCTTGCCTAACCTTCTTAGCTTGATTCTTGTTTTGGGGCAATGTAAAATTGTCATGGTAACTTGATTCTAACTTTTGCCTTAGGTAAGGTAACATTGTCCCTTCTCTATCACTTGATCTTGCTTGCTTAAAAATCTTGAATCAAGGTGTTTACATTGCTTATACATTCGTTTGGGGCTTGTCATCATCAAAGGGGGAATTTGTTGGGTTCCTTATGTTGATGATAACATGCCCATTTGATTTGTGTTATCTTAGTTTACCTTTTCAGGATTAATGATGTAATCAAGCTTGGATTAAGAAGTGTTGAAGTTGTTAATCATCCCATTGTATTTAGTCAAGTGTCATCTAATGTACAAGTGAGAAAGTAGAGTATATTAGAGTAATAGAAACAGTCCAGACGACTGACACGTCTGTCGAGTACCTGTCAAAAATAAAACCTAACGGTCTCAACTAAAAATGTAGTAGAGGCAGTCGAGTATCGAATCCACAGGGAGGTAATGCAACTACAGCTATCTATTTCTAATCCTATGGTAACAATTGGTGTTGATTGAATTTTTGGTTTCTAAACTACGGAGTTGAAAGGAAAGAGAAATAAAGCAGAGGGCAGTAAAGCAGGAAAGTGAATTAAAACTATCAATAAGAGGAGGACATGTCGGGAATTCGGTTCACTACGGTAGTTCAACAACTTAGCAGTGAATGACTCAGACGAACTAATGCGAGACGGATATTAGAAGGTCCTTTCGGTCCACTTCCCACCCTAAAATACCACTAACTTAACTTTCGTCCTCATTAGGGTAGTCTACTGTTTATAGCAGGCCTATTTAGTCCAATCTTTCGATCAAAGATTAATTGTAGCCAGTTAAATGGGTGACATAGAAGCGTGCACTCAACTAGGTCGGGAATTACAGTTAAATTGCTATAGTGACAGAGTCTCTTAATCAATTCGTCCAGGTCATTCGCTACGTCGTCATTTTCCTACCGCAGATCCCCTAATCCCAACATGAAGGGATTTAGCTACTCATATTCTTAATAAAACTAACAGCAAACAAATTCCCAGCAGATGACATAATGAAATAATAATAAAATCCAATAACGGAAATTAGGGCAAGAAAGAACGATAACATAAACAAGAATTAAAAGCAACAAGAAGGTTAATTATTATTAAGAGAAGAGAGGAGATTACAATCTAAGCGATTCCGGCGTAAAGAACAACCGAGTCCGAGTGAAATAATCCCAAAATAAAAGTAACAGTTGAAGGAGCAAGAGTAACGTAGGAAAAGTTCTACTGTCGAAAACTTAGAGAGTCAAAAATGAATAATAGATAATAAGATGTCTATTAACCTAATTCACTTAGGTTTAAATAGAAACTAAAACTGAAAACTTGCGAAATAAAACATCCACGGACTAAGTAAAAGCCCACGCCCGTGAAAACCTCTCGATCGAGTGGATTAAACCACTCGATCGACCATCATCTCAAAGAGAAGTCCCTCGATCGACCGAAGGTCACTCGATCGAGGACTTGGTCATGTGCGGCTTACTCGATCGAGTAAGGAATAGCTCGATCGAGCCTCAGGGAGCCTAGGAACCACTCGATCGACCACCAAACAGCTCGATCAAGCACTTGTATCTTCAATTCAGCTCACGTCTCCACCCAAACGCCTCGTAATGCGTGCAACGACACTTCCAAGTGCAATGTCTTACTCTGGACAATCCCGTCTCCTCTAAATGCATGCAAAAAGGACGAAAAGGAGTATGGTTCCGCTACTTCCGCGATCATTCCTACAAAAAGGACCAAACACACCAAAGTAGCCAATTCGGGGCAAAATACTATAAAAAAAAGATAGAAATGCATAGAAATACGTCTTTGAAATAGGCCAAAAAGACTATACATTAGGCACGTATCAAATCTCCCCAAACCAAACCTTTACTCGCCCTCGAGTAAACTCAAAACTAAACTAATGGAACAGAAATGATAACTCAGAGCTAGCTCAACTTGTCTACTTGAACCAGTTTAATGCAACGAGAATCAACAGTTAAAGCTAAGTAGTCAATACGCAAACGAATTATAAGCTGTTCAGAAATAAAGCTGACCTATCGACCTTGCAAGACCAACAAAACTGGACTCTCACGTGGTCACTCTTCTCTCATGAAGCAAAGGGTAAATGTTATATGTAAAAGAGAGAAGAAAAGGCAGTCACTCACCTAACTGCGACCTACATAGCATGCATGCAACAAAAATGAAAGACAATTCAAGTATTAATGCACACACTCCAACCAATAATGTCCGTCACAGCCGAGGATTTGCAAAAAATATGGGGATAGTGAGGTTCAGGTGAGAAAAGGCAAAACAAGTTATGGAAATGTGGAGGTAAAAGCGTCAAGCTAGTTCCTAACAGGACCATAATAAACCATCCGGATCTCAAACTGACTGAAAAACTAAGTACTAGTGCCCTTCACTTGGCACAAAACTCACTAGACTCAAACACAATCTCCTCAAAAAATAATAGAATAAGAGTGGAGGAGTCAGACGGTCACAAAGTTCCCTTTTTTAAACACATCGTCTGAAGCAACTAACTGAAACAACCAACCCTCTTGTCGATTGTACGTCTTCAAACATCTTCTCAACTCTGACAAGAGGGGACAACTTTTTTCACAATCTCTATTTCTTTGTTTTGCATATCAGCTCTCTTTTTTTTTTTTTTCTGTTTTTTCATATTTTTTTTTTCATTCTTTTTCTTTTTCTTTCCTTCCTCCTTCCTTAATACAGACACCAACTCCAACAAGAATGACAGACCAAACTGCAATGGAAAACATACCACAAGAGGACAAACTAACTAGCTTGACTAGGCAGGCTTAGTTTGGAATGTAGCTAATGGGTCAAAAAGGCAAGTTTTGGCTAAAGTGGAGCTAAATGGGTGAAAGATGTAAAGAAAGGGGAATTTGCAAGACCCTCCCTGCATGTGACACCAACCACAAACCCGAATATGTGCATTTGACGAGAAATTGAATGTCATAAATGTGCAAATGAGACAAACATGCTATGCAAGGAGTACTACTCTCAAAATTCCTAATGAACTGGTCATGAATGTCACCAGTTATGGCTCTAAAACTCAGAATTTTTAAGTAGTTTGCCAGTTTATAGGTCAAGTCTAAACAGTCAGCTATTATTTGAACAGAAATTCGTAGATCATGCGTATGACAAGGCTAAAAACCATCAATAAGGTGCAAGGCTCAAGTAATTTGACAAGTTATAGTGCATTGTCATCATGGGAATCTACCGTTCCGACTCAACCTAAATGCAAAAATAAACGTGAAAATTTTTTGAATTTTTGGAATTTTCTATTTTTTTTGGATTTTGGATTTTTATTTTTGAAAATAAACAACAAATGCAAACTGAAAAATTAAACGTGAATGCAAAACAAATGCAGATGCAGACTCAAAAGGATGCAATACCCTCCCCAAACCAAAACGGACAACGCCCTCGTTGTCCTCCAAAGATACACCAAACGAGAAAAATGGGGGATGGGAGTATACAACCAATAAAAGAAAAATAAAGGAGACGAAATAAAAAGAGTAAGAGAACATACAAAACACGAACTTCCCCAAACCCATTTTAAAACCGGGGAAGTGAGTAGACCAAGAGCTACTCGTCGTCGACGCTGCCGTCTCCCGGGTACTCGACTCAAAAAAACGGTCTCCCCAAACCAGCAACAAACAGGGGGAGACTCAGTCGTCATCTCCAGGCTGATCCTCCGGACCGGGTACGAACGGAGGGTCAGTCTCCTCCTCTCTGGCAGCTCGCTGTGCTGCCTGCTCAGCCCGCAACCGCACCTCTCGTGCTACCGCAGTCTCCTCCTCCTCCTCCTCCTCCGTGTCAGAAGGAAGTGGAGGGTACCCGTCCGCTGGGTATCGGTAGAAGGAGGGATGCGGCCACCCCTCTGGAATCGGTCGCCGGGCTCGGATATGGAACTCGTAGAGCGGGAATACAGCCAAAGCCATATCCCGTCTCATCTCAGTAATGTACCTGCACATATCCGAAAGCACGGCATCACGACGCCCTTGGTCCATGACCTCGGGCGCCTCTAAGACAGGAGGGCAGACAAAATTGGCCGGAAAGGCCGGATCAGAAGGAGGTGGAGTGAGTGAAGGTGGAGGTGTGGGAGTCTGTATGGGTCCAGTCTGAGTCTGAGACTGGGTCTGGGTCTGAGCCGGAGTCTGAGAGCTAGAAGATGCTCCGGCCTCCCGCTTCCTCTTCCTAGAAGAAGAAGGAGGGGTAAGTGTAAGGTGGTAGGTGGGTGTAGGTGGCCTCGCTCCATCAGCAGCAGTAGGGAGCGGTAAAAGTGGCGGAAGGGTAGAGCACGGCAAGGTAACCGACGTGGAACCACAAATCTTCCACGTCCTCGCGCTCTCCTTCGCCTTTGGGAACCAGGCGAAGTCGGTCATGGCTCCCAGGTCAAGGTAAGCCTCCCTATCGGGTGCAATAAGTGAAGGGTCAGTGGGGTAAAGGTGGCGGGCAATCATAGTCACTAGCTCGCCACAGACAACAGCGGTCTTGACCCGAGTCCCAATTCCGTTCCAATGCTGAGCTACCAGATAGGCAATGTTTAGAACAAACGGGGTACCGGAGTCAATGTTGAGGTACCCCGCGAGAATCGCTAGCTCAGTGTTGGTCACGTTATTGGGCTCAGGTCGCCCAAAGATGGTCTCTCCTATCAGACGCAAGTAGTAACAGGGGGCGGGTAAGTGAACGTGAGCTCCCTTCCGTGAAGGGAAGGGGGTGCGAGAAAGTGCAGCCCAAAGTGGCTGAAGGAGGTCTCGAGGTGGGTCGGTGGGACCGTCACTAACTAGGCCTAAAACCTGCCCAAACTTGGCCAAAGTCCAGTGGTGCGACTCATTGCGGAGTCAAAAGTGAATGCAAGAACTGGAGCGGTCAGCATCGTAAGAGGCGGTGTCAAAAGAATAGAAGCTAAAAAACTCGTATGTAAGGGTACGAATAGTAGCTTCCTGCATGGTGATTAGACCCGACATACCCGTCCCGTTCAAAAAACTACAGACCTCCTCATAAATTCCTAAGGTCTCTAGGTCAGTCCGTGCAAGGAAACGGGTGGAGGAGAGGGGGCAACGAAGTAAAGCGGCTAACCGAGTCCGGTGAGCCGCGGAAGTAAAACGTACCGTGGGCATCCGCTGTAAAGGGGTGAGAGCACCCTCTCCCGTAACATCAGCCTCAGAAGGGCTGGAAGTGATGGCTAACTGGCTAGCCTGCTGGTTAGGCCTCGGTGGCACCATACCTAGCTGCGGAAATCGAGGTGTGAATCCTCGTTCCAGCAGGGAGAAGGGCCTGGTAGAAGTAATGGCTGGTGTAGCCTGGTCTGAGCTCCCGGCTGAGCTAGCTGAGGCGTAAACTGTCCCTGCAGCTGAAACAAGGAGAACCGGTGCTGCAGTGGTGACTGGGGCGGAGCTAGTGGCAACAGCAGGGACCACTGACTCGCTCAAAAGAAGGGCTGGAAGAGGTACTAGTAGAAGGCAGCGAACTAGTATCCATCCTGCAATCAATTCAAGGGCTTAATAAGAAAGAAGGGCTGCTAACCGTGGCTAAAATAAAGCGTTAACCAGGATGTGACAGCAAAAGATGGCCCTATCAGTCGATAATTTCGACTTCCAACATATAAAATCCAACAATCCTCAACAAATTCGAAAGGCAGCATGTGAGTGGTGGTGATATGATAATACAATGACTGATAGAGGGGCTAACACGGCATGAAAACCACATATGGGAGCATGTAAGACTCCTATCAGTCGAAGATTTCTACTCACAGTACGAGATTTCCCAGTAATTCACATCGAGTAATGGCGATAGGGGACGGTAACAGCAGTTAACAACAGTGATAAGTGAGAAAGAACTGAAGTTAAGCAAGCAAAGCAACAGAAAAAACCATCTGACAGTCGACATATGTCGACTTACAGGCCCTAATCGCGGAAATCTTGTGCGCATTCGAATTAAACATGTAGAAACAGTGAGGAATAGGGATAAGATCATCAACAAGCTAATTAAGGGCATATAAACACAATTAAATCGAAACAAAATCGACAGACATGGATTTTCGAACCCTAATTCAAATTCACCTCATGAAATTCGAAATAAATGAAGAGAGATTGCAAAGAGTGTGAAAGAAAACTTACTTGATGATGATTATCCTATAATAAGCAATTAAACTTCAAATAACAAGCAACAAAGGCGGATTTTGATCGAAAAACCCGCGAAACCCTAATTCCCTTTGAAAACCGCGAAAACGAGCACAAAAGAAGGGGAAAACAAGGGGCTATTGAAGAATTAAGTGCTAGTGATAGAATGTAGGTGGTGGATTTGATGATTTTGGGCAAAAAAAAGGGATTTGGGGGAAAATGGGAATCGCAATAAGGGAAGGGGTTAGACGGGATTAGGGATAAATGAAAATAGAATTAGGAAAATAAGAGTTTTAAGATAGAAAAACTCCCGTGTCCTATTCATTTCACTCGATCGAGTGATTTTAAGTCACTCGATCGAGGACTTTTGATGTCCCTGCTGCTCGATCGGGTAAGGACCCTCTCGATCGACCTGTTCCTCTTTGGTTTTTCTCGATCGAGTAACCAGACGGCTCGATCGACCCATTTTCCACTCGATCGAGTACAAAAAGTACTCGATCGAGGACTTCCTCGTGTAGACTCTTTGAATTTCGTCCCTTCTTCCTCGAATTGCGTGAATCTTCCCCAAACCTGCGTAAAACATATCCAAACACATCCCAAAATACCAAATACGCAGAAAACACAGTCTATAGTCTCAGTCTAAGCTAAAGGATTGTCTAAACTAATTGTCCTAATTAAAAACGTAATAAAGAAATTCAAAAGAAATTCAAACGAATATCTATTACAATTTGTTACACGGGGCATTTCCCCGTTTAATTTCCATCAGCTTTCAGTAGCCTCTTCGTGGGCTTCTGACTGGAGGACGTCACTTCAGCGATACTGACCGTCCTCTTTGATTTCCATGAGCTTGAAGTACTGTTTGCAAGAGGAGGAGGAACATAGTTCCAATCTATATAGGTTCGAACTGTCTTCGTTCTCGCCCCTCTGTCATCTTCTTTGGCATCCTTGGCTCCAGTTTGATTGATAATGGTTGCACCCTGTCCCTTGACAACTCCTTTCTTGCCTTCATCTGTACCTGCAGTAAGGAAAACAGACGAATTTTCCTCCTTTTTGCTCTCAGTATGAGGCGGAGGGTTAGCAATAACAGCAATATTCTCCAAATTTTCATCTGGAGTGTCAATAATAGGGTCAACAGAAGAGAGGGCATTGCAAGGCTGAGCTTGCATGGGAGCCCTCCGGAACTTGGACTGATGGAAAGTCAGCTCCTCGTCCCCTACCTGAAAGGTCAAAGTCTTCCCCCCGACGTCTATTACTGCACGGGCAGTGGACAAAAATGGTCTCCCTAAAATGATAGGGGTGTGCACATCTTCGGGGATATCTAAGACGACAAAATCAACGGGAATAAAGAACTTCCCGATCTGAACAGGTACGTCTTCCGCTACACCTAGTGGCCGTGATAAACTACGGTCGGCCATCTGGACAGTCATGTTGGTGCAACTCAGCTTTGTCACACCAAGTCTCTTAGCTAGAGACAAGGGTAAAACACTTACGCTAGCGCCTAAATCGCATAGCGCATTATCAATCAATTGCATACCGATGTGACAAGGGATCGAAAAATTACCCGGGTCTGATTGCTTAGGAGGTAGCTTATTTTGAGATAGGGCTGACCCCACCTCCGTCAAAGCTACGGTCTCATTATCATTAATAGTCCTCTTACGTGCTAAAATTTCTTTCATAAATTTTAAATAAGAGGGTACCTTGGTCAGCAATTCAGTGAACGGCACGGAAACTTCCAAACTCTTCAAAAGTGCAACAAATTTGCCAAACTGTTGATTAACTTTGGTATTCTGCAGCCGCCTCGGGAAGGGAACCGTAATTGGTATTTCGAGACCCTTGTTTCTCGCTTCCAAAGTGTCTTCCGGAGCAAGTTCGGTATCCTTTGGACGCTTCTTACCTCTCGAACGAGGCCTTTCTGGTAATTCCTCGCTTAAACGAGCACTAGCAGGCTCTCGAATAAGCTTCCCGTCATCAATATCACTCGATCGAGCAATGTGCTCGCTCGATCGAGCAATTTCTTCATCGGCGTCGTCGATCGAGCAAACTTACCACTCGATCGACCAACCTCATCTTCTGCTTCACTCGATCGAGCAGAAACTCTACTCGATCGACCGTGATTCTTCACCATTTCCACTCGATCGAGCATCGACTTGATCGATCGAGTAACTCATTTGTCGTGAGTCCTTTTCTCTTACGTAACACTGTTCATCATCGCCGACGCCTTCCTCGGGTCCGATTTTGTACTTAGGTCCCTCATAAGAAAGACCGCTTCTCAACTCTATCGATGTATCGTCTCATTTGGGTTCTTGTCATTTTGAGTCGGTAAATGACCGGGCTTCCTTGAAGATTGATTTTCCGGTTGGGCAACTTGAGTCTCAAGTGCCTTGAATGCCGTGTCCTTCGGTTGTAATTGCTTTGCAATGGACTGCATTATGGACTTTAACTCACCTATCTCACTCACCCCACTAGATGACGAAGCACCTTGGTTAGGAGGGTTGAAAGACGGAGGCTTCGGATAGCCTTGTTGCTTCTGGTGTGGAGGAATATAGGGCTGTTGCGGCTGATTTGGAGGGGCGGTGGGGTTGAGTACGTTCTGGTTACTCCACCTAAAATTGGGGTGGATATTCGGCTCGTAATGAGTGTTGTTTTGCCTGTAATGTTGAAAGGCAGCACATTGCTCATAAGGACTAGGACAATAATCAGAGACATGTCCATCTACCCCACACCTTGTATGCACGAAAGGACCGTCTCGTCATAGCATTAACCTAGTACATCCCTCCCTTGAGAGCTCCCCCTAATTCATACTTGTCAAACCTCGCGGTAAGGGCTTCTAATGCGGCTACTGAAGAGGATTCAGCGGCTCTCCTTTGGTTTCCTCTTGAATTCCCATATTCAGCCCTATGAGTGGCTAAATCATCTATGATTTTCCATCCCTTGGTCACCCCCAAGTTGTCAGCAAATCGACCATTGGCTGCTGCATCTAAGATAGCCCTCTGATCATCATATAAACCATTGTAAAAATGGTTGCACAAACTTCATTTTTCGAAACCATGATGTGGTATGGTCCGCACTAGTTTCTTAAAACGAAGCCATGCCTCGTGGAAGTTCTCGTCAGGCCCTTGTTTGAAACTTGTTATCTGAGCTCTAATGGCGATGGTTCTCGAAGGTAGAAGTACTTCTTGTAAAACGCCAATGCTAGCGAATTCCAATCTGTTATGCCGTGAGCGGCTCGGTCTAAATCCCCGTACCACTCCCTTGCAAAGATCGCGGAGTGAGAAGATGAACATGGTTTCTTTTATCGATCACCTGTCACGCCGGTGGGAGGAGGTATGGAGCAAGCAGATAATCAATGAAGGTCTCCATATCGAGCTGCGTCTTGATTTGCAGCTCCCCCGAACTGATTTTTCTCGACCATATTGATGTATGCAGGCTTTGGCTCGAACTTCCTAGCATCTCCCGGTAATTCGAACCCTTTATAGAGATTGTCAGCCGTGGGCTCGGAGTGGCTAGCAATGGTTGCTTCCTCAGCCATTTCGGGAAAATCTGGGAAAGTAATAGATTCAACTGATGAATTGGAAACTGGAGAAGACGGTGGATTGTCTTCGAAAAGCTCGTTCTCGTAAAAGCTACCACGAGAACTAGGCTCTTCTCTCGCCTGTTGTTCTTGAAATAGTCTCCTTTTTACGTGCGAGAGATCTCTCAATCTCGGGATCAAAAGGTAGTAGTGGACCACCTTGCGACCTGCGCATAAGAAGAAACTACAGACAAGATATAAGAATAGTCTAAGGAACGATGTTCCTTAAACTAAAAGAAGAATCAAAAATAAAACAGCTAGTAAATTGAACAATTGCCTCCCAAGAACGGCGCTAAAATTTGACACGTCCTGTCGCGTACTGTCAAAAATAAAACCTAACGGTCTCAACTAAAAATGTAGTAGAGGCAGTCGAGTATCGAATCCACAGGGAGGTAATGCAACTACAGCTATCTATTTCTAATCCTATGGTAACAATTGGTGTTGATTGAATTTTTGGTTTCTAAACTACGGAGTTGAAAGGAAAGAGAAATAAAGCGAGAGGGCGAAAGAAAGGGAAAGTGAATTAAAACTATCAATAAGAGGAGGACATGTCGGGAATTCGGTTCACTACGGTAGTTCAACAACTTAGCGAGTGAATGACTCGGATTTAACTAATGCGAGACGGATATTAGAAGGTCCTTTCGGTCTACTTCCCACCCTAAAATACCACTAACTTAACTTTCGTCCTCATTAGGGTAGTCTACTGTTTATAGCAGGCCTATTTAGTCCAATCTTTCGATCCAGGATTAATTGTAGCCAGTTTAATGGGTGACATAGAAGCGTGCACTCAACTAGGTCGGGAATTACAGTTAAATTGCTATAGTGACAGAGTCTCTTAATCAATTCGTCCAGGTCATTCACTACGTCATCATTTTCCTACCGCAGATCCCCTAATCCCAACATGAAGGGATTTAGCTACTCATATTCTTAATAAAACTAACAGCAAACAAATTCCCAGCAGATGACATAATGAAATAATAATAAAATCCAATAACGGAAATTAGGGCAAGAAAGAACGATAACATAAACAAGAATTAAAAGCAACAAGAAGGTTAATTATTATTAAGAGAAGAGAGGAGATTACAATCTAAGCGATTCCGGCGTAAAGAACAACCGAGTCCGAGTGAAATAATCCCAAAATAAAAGTAACAGTTGAAGGAGCAAGAGTAACGTAGGAAAAGTTCTACTGTCGAAAACTTAGAGAGTCAAAAATGAATAATAGATACTAAGATGTCTATTAACCTAATTCACTTAGGTTTAAATAGAAAGTAAAACTGAAAACTTGCGAAATAAAACATCCACGGACTAAGTAAAAGCCCACGCCCGTGAAAACCTCTCGATCGAGTGGATTAAACCACTCGATCGACCATCATCTCAGCAGAAGTCCCTCGATCGACCAGAAGGTCACTCGATCGAGGACTTGGTCATGTGCAGCTTACTCGATCGAGTGAGGAATAGCTCGATCGAGCCTCAGGGAGCCTAGGAACCACTCGATCGACCACCAAACAGCTCGATCAAGCACTTGTATCTTCAATTCAGCTCACGTCTCCACCCAAACGCCTCGTAATGCGTGCAACGACACTTCCAAGTGCAATGTCTTACTCTGGACAATCCCGTCTCCTCTAAATGCATGCAAAAAGGACGAAAAGGAGTATGGTTCCGCTACTTTCGCGATCATTCCTACAAAAAGGACCAAACACACCAAAGTAGCCAATTCGGGGCAAAATACTATAAAAACAGTATAGAAATGCATAGAAATACGTGCTGAAATAGGCCAAAAAGACTATACATTAGGCACGTATCAACGACTGTTGCTTTCATTAGTAAACAGCTGTTTGGATTATGCCACAACTCGTAAAAAACTTGAAGCTCTCTTTTTATCTTTCAAATGCTTTCACGTGACTCATATTTTTCAAAGATAAAAATCAGATTTTTATTAAGGAGGTGGTCTTCAATAAAGAGTGGTTTGAATTATTATTTTCAAAATGTTTCCTCTTTATGCAAATTCAACCCTTTGGCTCTTTAAGAAAACAAAGAATGCTTTTTGCCATTTCAGTGTTAACTTGTCATCATGTGACTTGTCTTTTCTCTCTTTGTTTTCTGAATTTGCATGAGCATTTAAGGATATCTTTCTAACCATCTTTCCCCATTCTTACCTTTGCAAAAGAGCCCTCTTTGGTGCAAGTTTTGGGTGGTTGCTATTGCCCTTCACATGTGAGGTCTTTGACCCTTCAAAACCCTAGCAACCCCTTCACTCACCTCCTCTATATAAACCGTGCCTCACCTTCATAAATCCTCAAGACTTTTCTGAATTAATTCTTCCATCTTTGCAAATTATTTTTAAAAGCTAAAAACCGTGTTTTATTTGCAAAAAATCTTTAAAAGTCTTCAAGTGTCTTCAAGTTGTTACAGTCGTGGCTACTGTTGCTTTTCTATACTAAACTCTCTTGCTTATGAATTGTTGATCTTGTAAAAGTTGTCCACCTCTATTCTTTGTTAAGAATGTGTTAGTGGAAACTTGATCCTATCACATTCTAAGTGTGTTAGTAGAGTTTAGGACGGAGTAGTCTTTAACTCTTGACAACCGGAGTAGGTTGTAATTTGGCAACCGGAGTAGGTTGCGAGTTAGCTTGTCATAAGAACGGAGTAGTTCTTGTACTAGCTTTACAACCGGAGTAGGTTGGTGTCTTTTATTACAAGGGTCTTTTAGTTGTCGGAGTAGATCACTAAAGGAAAGTAATAAAAAGGTAGATTGGACGTAGGCACTTAAGTATTTGCCGAACCAATTCAAAAATCTCGTGTTCATTGTTTTTACTTTATTTCCGCTGCAATTTACTTTGTTTGTTTGTTTTGTTTCGCTTAACCTTAGAAGTAACAGTTCATCATACTGTCGCAGTTGGTCTGCAGTCATACTCCACAAACTGAGACAAATAGATACAGTCAGAACGATTGTTGCTTTCATACTTCAGCAAACATCCATCGTGATACTTGTTCAATCTTCTATATTATTCAAAGTATCCTCTAATCTCTTTTGTTCTCTTAACTTACTTTAATCCAATAAAGTTGAAGTTAAATTTTAAAAGAGTACCTAATTCACCCCCTCCCCCTCTTAGGTACTTGAATCCATAAACTCAACAGCTTTCCTAGTGCATTTTACATGTTTTGTAGGAAAGAAGATAATAAGGCGGAAATTCCCGTCTTTCGTGCATATTTGGAAACTTATTGACGATATTTGATGGACTAAGTATGAAGAGGAAGCAAGAATGATGACCAAGGAAGAAGAAATAAAGAGTATATAGAGGCATCTTAGGCTTAGAAGCAAAAAGAAAGGGAATAGCAGCTCAACCCGCGCGGGTCAAGCCTATCTGGAGCAGGATACTGATGAACCCGCTTGGGTCAATTTCAACCCGCTCGGGTTGAGGCTCAGGACGCCCATATTTCGCTCGGGACGGGCGTATTCCTGGACAGGAAACTTTTCCTTGCTACGTGAACTACAATCCGCCCGTCTTCACCCTTGGACGCCCGGATTCGGTTCCAGCACGAATTGTCTTCTTCAAGCTCCAAAGAAAGAAGCCCTTCCTTCGAAAAATACCGGCTCCTCCCTGCTCAAATCTCAAAAGTGTAATTACTAGTTTAGCCCTTAGTTAACCCTAATGCATCCACCTAATTTCCACTATAAATACCCCATTTGTAATAATCAAACCATCAAGTTTTCATTAGGTTAAATCAATCCTTCCTTAGATTAGATTAGTAGTAGATTAGAATAGATTATCATTTAATCTTTCCACAAATTATACATTAATCTTTCCTTTAATCATTGTTCAAGTTTATTATTGACGAATTCAAGTTTATTATTGGGTAATTAGAAGATTATTGGGTTTATTGGGAGATTGACAACCTTCCATCAATCATCAAGTTCTTCTATTATTCTTTGCATTATTATTTTGGAATCTCCATAGGTATAATTCTCTTAATCCTTGTTTTAATTATTGTTAATCTTTCTTACTTGTTCATCATGTTTGGCTTTGTTAGTATGATTGACAACCTTATTAACATGTTAAACTTGATCATGAGTGAGTAGTCTCTTAGCCAGGATTAGTGGGTGATTAGGGGAAACCAACATGGGGAATGATTCATGCTTAAATTAATATGCTTTCATGGTTTATTTGCTTGCTTGTTTTGATCTCAACTCATGCACATGTTATGTTTGATGAAATGCTAAGCCTATGAATCCTTGCATTTACTACCATCTCTTATCTTTTCAATGAGACTTGTAAGACATAAACCAACTCGAGTCTCATTAGACCATGCATGTTGTTGAGTAGGGAAGATTAAGTCGACTTATAGGTGTTGTACAATCTAATCGATTCGGCTACGGGACCCAAACTTTCCTAGGATTGTAAGATATAACCCAACTCAATCCATCACAACAATAATTGCTTGCTTATAATTTGAGAACATGTTTGTATGATCAATTCCCATGAATCCCCTATGACCCCATGATATCCTTGCATTTTTAATCAATTGTTTACATCTTTCCTTTTGTTGCTTGTTTATTGCATCTATTAGATTACAATCATCATCCCATTATAATTGTGACAACCCCAAGCACAACCATAATTAGATTGAATAATTTGAGTAACCACCGTCCCATGGATCGACCTCGACTTACCACTAACTAGTTGTATGTTGAGTATTATAAATGTATTTGATTGGATGTGACCCGACGACATTGCTCCCATCAAAATGGCGCCGTTGCCGGGGACGGTGTTGTTTATTTGAATTGTTCTTTTGTCTAGTTTTAGTTGTGCTTCTTCTTGAGGAATTTTGGTTCCTTGGGAATTTATTTCTTGTACTTGTTCTTTTTCACATGCCCAACATGTCTACATTCACTTTTTGGCAATATGAAAATGAATCATTTGATAAATATGTTGCAAGATTTGAAGATTATATGACTCATGCTTGGCATCATGGTTTTACTATTTCAAATTATGAAGCATGTTGTGTTGTTTATAATGGCATGAACCTTGAAACCCGCAACTTGGCATTTCACTTGAGTGGTGGTAGGATATGTGAGATGAGTTGTGAGGAATTTTGGGAATTTGTTGAGTTCATGACCACCCATTGTCTTAAGCAAACTATACATGACATCTTTGAGAATGCCAAGGAAGGTATGGAAGTGATAAAAGCCACATTTCAAAAATTCATTGAGGAAAACTATGATGAAAATGAGATTTGTGAGGATGAGAAACCTTCCTATAACCTTGAGTCAACCCACTTTGTCCACAAAATTACCCCACCTTGGGAAGATGGAGTGCTAGATGAGGAGAGTGATGATGCGGAGGAGTACATTCTTGATTGTGAAACTAATGCTTGGATACCATCATCCTACTCTTCTTGTGTTTCAATGAAATCATCCTCCATGGAATTTGATGTTAATGGGCAAAGTGAGAATGATATGGATGAGAGCTTGAGAGAAAACTCACCCTTTGAGGATGACATATTTGAGGGAGACAATTGTGTTGAACTTGGTGAGCCTTGTTACGATAACCCCTTTGATAATGGACCTTGTTGGGATGAGGAATATGATGAGGACATTTGGGAACCTCAATTAGACACTCTTGAAATCACCTTGGATGATAATGAGAGCACTTGCATTGAATGTGGTGATTTTGACTATTTGGAGGATAAGTTGAGTGAATTGCCAACCAACTACCCATTTCATGTTCCTACCATACATCATTTCTCTTATGATTTTTGTCATAATATTCTTGACATGCTTGTTCGGTCTTTTACTTGGGCATTATTTCATTGTATAATCTTGTGTTGCTATACATGCCTATTCATGTCCCACTCCCAAGAATTTGACCGACTTCTACGTGCTTTGAGTGCTAGTGATAATTTTCTATGAAATTGTTAATTGATAGTCCTTGGTTTGATGGAGTTCCTCAATAACCATTAATTTGTATATATGCATTTAGTGTAGTTTTGCATTCATTTAATTGCATGAGAGATGAAAGGGAGGGATCTCATATTTTTAATTGAGTTTTTGAAGGAAATTCATAAAAATGAGAAGATGAAAAATGTCAAGAAATGAAGAAAATGGAAAAATTGGGCTTATGAGTAAGTGTGTTATCAAGGGAAAGGTGTTGGGCCAAGATCTCAAAAAAGACGCCCATCCCGAGATAAATCCGGGCGGGTTGAAGGCCAAGAAAAGAAAAAAATTCCCTGCCCAAGAATCCGGGCGGATTTTAAGAAATACGCCCTTCTTTGCTGTCAACCCGAGCGGGTTGAAACTATCTGGAGCGGGTTCCCAGACAACCCGAGCGGGTTAATTCTGTCCCGAGCGGGTCCACCCTCTGATTGCTGAAATTTCACAGAATCACGGGCAGAATAATACTACCCCACCCGTGTTCAGCCTTTGACTCGTGAATGCATTGATTTTCAGCTATAAAATTCACTCTACACTCAAGCTCACCTACCATCTTCATCTTCTACCTTCAAACTCAACCTCAACTCACAAAACTCACAAAACTCACCCAAATAACCATAAAATCCAACCAAATCACCATCTAATTACTCTAAAAATCATTCTAATCCATTTCTACACAATAAAAACCAACTTTCCAACCTTCTATTTGCTCAAAATCACCCATTTTCATCATTTCAAAAATTGGAGCTCCAAAAATCCGTGAGCAACAATTGATTTTCGGGTTTGATTTTTGCCTTCTAGCTTCACTACGTTGCTTTTAGTGTTCTAGTAAGGTATTTTCAAGGTTGTTTGGCTCTTATTTGTGAAGATTTGTGGCATTCTTGGGTAGTGATACTTGGTGGATTTCAAGGCTACAACAATGAATTTTTGGGGCAAGAGTAAGGCTACGACTTCTAAGGGATCAAAAAGAAGGAAAGGAAGCAATTCTAATGCTCCACCGGAGTACCAAATGCAAGAAGAGGAGTTAGTGCCGGAGATTGAGCAACTTGATGATTTCCCGGAGGTAGTATTCATCAAAAATGAGCATAGGAGGCGATTTTTGAAACTACTTGGTAAGGAGTTCGATCCCACTCGTTTCATTTGTCGTCAAACATTGGATAAACTTGGTATTGAAGGACGAACCGAGTCCTTATTTAGAGAAATGGGTCTTGAGACTTTATTTAATATGCATGAGGAAACATATCTTAGCCTCACCTTGGAATTCTTGTCTAGTCTCAATGTATTTGAAGGAGAGACATATGGGGTGTCTTTGGAATTTAGGTTGTGTAATGAGACCCATCAAATGCAT